>NC_136975.1:22480447-22852947 GCF_032717465.1 Coenobita brevimanus
GGAAATTGGTAATAATGTATTTTGTTTGTACCTTAATGTGATCAGGGACACACACACACACACACACACACACACACACACACACACACACACACACACACACACACACACACAGAGAGAATAATTAGGATGTCCCAAAACAGGAGCATGATACAAGAAATAGAGGCAGAGAATGTATATTGATGAAAAAAAAGAGGGGGGATAAGAGAGATTATGAGAGGAGAGAAGGCAAAAAAGAAAAGAGGATGAGATGATGGTGGTGGTGGATGAAGGGGAGAAGGAGGAGGAGGAGGAGGAGGAGAGGAGATGCAGAGCGGGGATGATGAGAAGCAGGAGAGAGAGGAGAAAGAGGGCGGGGGGGAGGGGGCAGGTGGAGAAGAGAAGGAAAATGAGGAGAATGAGATAGAGAAGGAAAGGGAGGAGAAGGAGGAGGAGGAGGAGGAGGAGGAGGAGGAGGAGGAGAAAAAGAAGAAGAAGAAGAACAAGAAGAAGAACAAGAATGCACAGAGAGAGAGAGAGAGAGAGAGAGAGAGAGAGAGAGAGAGAGAGAGAGAGAGAGAGAGAGAGAGAGAGAGAGAGAGAGAGAGAGAGAACGGGGGGAAGCGAGGGAAGGAGCGGGAATAGAGGTGGGTAGAGAGAGGACACTGAACGAAGGGAGATGATTTTAGAAAAGTGAGGTGAGGGGAACGAAGGTCATATGATAAGAATGGGAATGGGATGAAGGGGAGAGAAGTAGGCTGGAAGGAAGACAAACTGAAAGGAGTAGGAAACAAAGGACAAAGAAAACAGATGGAAGAGAAGAAGAGAGAACAGATCCCAGTGAGCCTTTATACCACTTCGTTACAACTTGTAAACCTAACTGTGAAAGTAAATGAGATATAAAGGAATTAATCTTTCAGAAATAGAAAATTGGTCATAAGTCGCTATCTTAATTTTTTTTCTTTCAAAATTTCGAAATGATGGTCATCAATCTCCTATGTGACTTTGCATCAATACAAATAATGAGAAAATTCCAAGAAATAGTTTCTGAGAAACAGCGTGGAGAGAACGAACGGACGTGCGGACTATCAGGCGTACAGAGGGACGGACATGACCTAAACTATGGTTCCATTTCATGAGAAACAATGTGGAATAAAAAGGCAGTTGGAGAGCAAAGTGGAAGAAGTACAAAGGAGTATAACGGAAGGCAAACAGCAACAGACCTGTTGGTCCTTTTGTAGCTGTTTGGTATTGGTAACTCTGTAATTAACAAAACTATTCTGCTAGTTAAGGACGATGATAGAAAAGCAGGATGGCTCCCTCTACCCACCAAACTCTTCAGCCGAAGCCGGCAGGATATAGGGAGAAGGATCACCAAGTAGCATAGAAAAACTGTCATAGAAATTTCATAGGAAAGAGGGAAATTAAATTATAATCTAGATTATCGACATGAAAAGGAAGTTATAATTTTTTATCAGTGTTATTCTGTAGGTTACATCATCCGGGCTGTGAAAAAAAAAAAAGTCTTATATACAGAAGTGTTTTATTCAGGGGTAAACATATTAAGCTGGGGGTTAGAAGACAGATACTTATCCAAACGACCTTCAAAGTCCAGTATCACAGTTTGCTGTATTGGAGGGCAATTTGTTCCTTATATTTTCAATTCTATTAAAGGAGAAATGCTTAGCTTCATGCCACTGGAATCGCCTGCCGGTTATTTTATGCCCATTGCCTCTAGTGTAATCAGCTGTGAAGTATTTATTGACAGCCATGTTATCGTGTCCTTTGAATATTTTAAGCACTTGAATTAAATCTCTTCGTAATCTGCGTTTAGTTAAGGTAAAGGGCCTCAGGATTTATAAACGCCCCTCGTATAGTTTGCCTCTCAGTCTACAGTAGGTATCATTTTGGTCACCCTTCGTTTTACTGTTTCAAGTTTCTCTCTCTCTCTCTCTCTCTCTCTCTCTCTCTGTTTTTTTTTTTTGTAATAAGGCGACCAGAACTGGACAAAGTACTCTAAGTGTGGGCGAACTAGAGAATTATATAAGCTGAGGATGATATCCGATTTACATTCTAATGCTCTACCTATGAATCAAACAGAAGTAAAGAGAGGGATTGGCAGGGAGGGTGCAAGGCGTGTGGTGTTGAGTGATAAGCAAGACATGAACACACACACACACACACACACACACACACACACACACACACACACACACACACACACACACACACACACACACACACACACACACACACACACACACACACACACCATCTCTCTCTCTCTCTCTCTCTCTCTCTCTCTCTCAATGGAGGAATGCAGGTGCAATAATGACAAGTCTCTTAATTTCACACACATTGCTTGGAACGCCATCTCACTCAGAAGCATTAATGTCCTTGTTCTCTTCTTCTTCTTCGAAGGAACATTCATTGCCTTGCTGTGTCCATGAAGCTTATGCATCCCAGTCATCCGTGGAGCTATACTACAGTCGTTCTATTTTATGTTGCCACATCGTCGCCGACACACGTGTAATTATTTGTGCTCACCTCTCTCTCTCTCTCTCTCTCTCTCTCTCTCTCTCTCTCTCTCTCTCCTATTTTAAGCTAGTAACTACTTATAAATGAATTTTAAACACTCTGTATAGATGTAATTCAATAAAAATGCTATAGTACAGTATAAATCTCCTAAGACTTGTCACTTTGCTTTTGCGACGTTGTCAGGTGGTGACACGAGGGACAGCCCCGCGTGAGCGGGTCATACTTGGTCAGTCTCCCGTCATGGAAGCTAAAAAAAAAAAAAAAAAAAAACGCACCTATAGACTTTTACCTCAGGGGTGGTGTGGAAAAAAAAAGTCGAAAACAAGAGAAAAAATTAAAATCCAATTAGTAGTAGTTAATATAAATATGAGAGAGAGAGAGAGAGAGAGAGAGAGAGAGAGAGAGAGAGAAAGAATGTGTGTGGCGACGATGTGGCAACAGAGTTAACAGAGTGAGATCCCAGAGCGCCCCACCCAAACTGCCTTCATAAAATAGAACGACTATAGTGACGTGCATCCATACTAGGCAGTTCACTGTTAGGAATAAGATGAAGTGTTCCATTCACAGTAATTGTCTGAGCCAGCTTTGTGGGGAGCCGGGTCAAACCTTCCTAAATCACTATAACTAGTTCTACCTTAGTGCCCAACAGCAACGGAGTAACTGATTGTGGCGCGGGGCAGACTTGCTCCAAAGCATGGAGAGCAAAGAGTCTCTGGGGTAGGAAGCTTACCTCTTTTGAAAATTGCATCTTGGGACTTAACAACGCTTGCCAGCGAAGGTAACTTAGCTATTCTTTGCGAAAAACTGAGAGATGTAAACTGGGATATGATAGGTCTTAGTGAGTTGAGAAGACCAGCTGAGACATTCACAGAACTGTCTAATGATCACATACTATGCTACAGAGGCAGACCAGAAAAGAAGGAACGTGGTGCAGGATTTATGGTTAACAAATACTTAAGTTGCATTACTGAAGAATGCTTTAGTGCAAATGAAAGGTTAGTAGGTCTAATAATTAAACTGATCAAGAGATATAAGATGAACTTATTGTAGGTCTGTTCATCAGCATCAGCTTAGGATGATCAGGAGGTAGAAACATTCTGTCAAGACATTGAGGATGCAATGGATAAGCACAAAACTCAGTCTGAATTTGTGATGGGAGACTTTAATGCAAAACACAGCAAGAAAAGAATCGGTAAGATTGTAGCAGGTCATTTTGGAATGAGCATTCCGGATTGCGAGAGTAAAAATGCTAGTCTAATTTGCCAAAATGAAGTCTTTGGGTGATGTCCACGTTAAAAAAAAAAAAAAAAAAAAAAAAGGACCTGTACGATTTGAACGTGGAAGGAACCAAAGGGTGAAACAAGACAACGAAACAGAATTCATCGTCACTGACAATTCACTTGCTGGTACAATGAAGAGCATAACTGTAGTGAACAAAGTAATTATAGGAAGCGACCACAGACTGGTGAGAAGGCTTGTGATACTTGTCTCAGGAGAAACACATAAAGGTAAGTTCGAAGTAAACAACCAATTCTTGTAGGAGTGAGAGAAACGGCAGCAAAATTAGCCTGTTAATTCAGAATAAATGCTCAAACTTGATGGATGAAATAAATACCAACACGGAGTAAAAGAACGAAACAGATCTAGAAATAGGAGGTAGGAATTCACGAAACAAGGGCAAACTTGAAAGAGTACAAATGAACTGCAAAAGAAATGAAGGAACACGACACAAGGAAATCATATTGAGGCAGCTGAACTAAAGAATGCCATCAACAAAACAAAAATTAAGATACTCGAAAGTTTAACATGAAATAAATTAAAGTAACTTTAAGGAACAGAGGAAGGTTGAAGGCAACTAGGTGTACGTGTGGTATATAAATAGAAGTCAGATATTTTCACTGAGAGACTCTAATGAAGAAGTGGCGAACAACAGAAACGAAGTGGTCTAAGTAGCAGAACATTTTTATAAAAACGTTTACAGTAACTGCAGTGGTCTGAGTCAGTTCAGGTTAGAGGAACAGTAGAAAGAGTCGTCCCCAGCTTTAAATAAAGTAGAGGATGGTTAGAGAGCAATGACGAGGGGTAAAGTAGCAGGTGATCGAATCACCGCTGATTTTATAAAGGATGCAGGTGACTTCACAATAAATGAACTTGCAAAGCTATTTATAATATGTTTAAAAGCCAAGGTTGTACCCGAATAGAAAAAAAAAAGTGCCTATTACTGTGCATCACATAAATGGGCTATCAAAGACCTAAAAAACTACGTTCAATTAGCCTTCTATCTGTTGTTTACAAACTTTTTCACAAAAGTCCTAACAATTCGAATTAGCCCTACCTTAGATGGAAAACAACCAAAAAAAATTGATAGGATTTTGAAGAATTCTATCAACTTATTAATCGGGCGATCGAGAAAATTACAGAATATAAGAAACCTTTGTGCATGGCATATTGTTTATTATGAGAAAGAATTTGATTGAGCTGAATCAGCTACAGTGATGAGAACTATAATATTCGAGGACAATGTGTATTGGAAACTTAGTTTTAAGTACTAGAAGATATTTAACGAGAAAGCATGACAATTGTAAAACTCCACAAGGACAGCCAGAAAATACCAGCACAGATATGTGACAGGGAAGGAGATACAATCTCACCCAGGTTATGCCCTACATGCCTAGAGGACGTTTCAGAAACTTTGAGGTGACAATGGAATTTGCATTAATACTGAGCCATTGAATAATCTTAAATCTGCAAAGGACATAGTCGTGTTTTGTGAGTCGGAGGAGAGATTATAAGTTATCATTGGTGCCCTGGACAGGGACAATCTGAAAACATGTTTGAAAGTGAATAGGAAGCAGAGGAAGATTATGCTTTACAGAAATGTTTGCGCCCTTCCAGTAATGACTGGAGATGAATAACTTGAATGTGTGGAAGAATGCATATGCCTAGGGCAGGCAGTTCAGACAGACCCAGTCCATGACAGTGAAATCAAACGAAGAAAAGGAATGGGATGGAGGGCTTTTGGCAAACTGAGTGACTACATGAAAGATAAGCTATTTTCATTATGTCAAAAGAAAAGGTCATATAATCTGTGTGTCCTTGCTGTTGTAACGTGTGGACAAAAAAGATGGAGCCTGACAAATTTCTTGGAACTTAAAGTAAAGAGTGCTCAACGAGGAAAGAAAAGATTATGTTGGTAGTGGCAGAGAGAAATAAACAAGAGATCTTCCTGGATAATGAAAAGTCGAAAGTAAAGATATAATGACTACAAACAAAAGCATAAATGAATGAGTGTAAGTCACGTTCTTCGTATAACAAATAACAGATGGACAGTCAGGGTAACTGAAGTACAGTCCAAAGGTGGAATGGGAGGAAGAGGCAAACAAACGTCGAGGTAGCGAAATGAGACTCGGAGATTCGCTGTGAGTATATGGAACAGGCTAACAGCCAATAGGTCGGAGTGGAAAATGCAGTGGACTGACTAACTCAGGCTGCAGCAGCTGATACTGCTGAGGCTGCTGCTGCTGTTGATGTCCCTTGTTTTCATATTCTGGTCTGTCCTGCTTATTGTCCTTGCATTTGTCATTGCTTCCTCTTTCCATTAATGTTTCTTTGTCTATCTTCCCCCACCCCTTTTCCTTCTTTCCTGCATCCTCCCCCCCCACCCTTTCTCTCTCTCTCTCTCTCTCTCTCTCTCTCTCTCAAGTTCTGAAGTCAAAGAAACTACACGAAAAATAGAGCCAAATTAAAGTTTTTAATATGTTTGTGATAGAGGCTTATTATCTTTTTCAACCTTGCGGACTTGAAAAGCTTTTCAATATTCTACTGTAGGAGAGAGAGAGAGAGAGAGAGAGAGAGAGAGAGAGAGAGAGAGAGAGAGAGAGAGAGAGAGAGACAGACAGACAGACAGACAGATAGACAGAGAGAGAGAGGTAAGTGCATGTGAAAGAAAAGTGTATTTTATATCTAGCTGTATAAACACTATCCTTCAACCCCAAAGTGCCAAAGTGTTTTGTTGCTTCTCTAATTACGCACTCCCTCCCTCCCTCTCCCTCTCTCTCTCTCTCTCTCTCTCTCTCTCTCATCCGACTTTTATTCCTTCCACATAATCTTCTAAATTTTATGGCATTTTATTCTTTGTTTTACTTGTAATTTCTTCATAAAAATTCAAGTGGTTCCGTAATTGAGAAAAGTATATAGTCGAGGATATACTTCTGTATCTCACTATCATCATCACCACCATCATCATCATTTTAGTCGCCATCGTAGCCATCATGGCTTTCATTTCTTCACTTTTCAATATTCCTTTCTTGATTTTCACATTGTCATTATATCCTCCTCCTCCTCATCATCGTCGTCGTAGTCACCACCTTTTCTTTTCTCTGTCATCTTCAGCTCTTTATTGTCCGAATTTTTGCACTTGCAATAATGCAACGGTGGTTACATTCTGGGTGAAAGCAACAAAGCTCACGGCTCCAAGATATTGATTTGTGCTAACTTGTGAAATGGAGATGATAAATAGGACCTTCATCGATGCTTTTACACACACACACACACACACACACACACACACACACACACACACACACACACACACACACACAAGGGACGTATGATAATCAATTTCTTTCTCAGTCCTGTGAATGCCATTTAAACTAGAAGCATTGTTGTCAATTTTATCGTCCGCCTTTAGCAAGGCGAAGCGATTTAGGTTTTATCTGCGTGTGTGTGTGTGTGAGAGAGAGAGAGAGAGAGAGAGAGAGAGAGAGAGAGAGAGAGAGAGAGAGTATCAGTTCCCAAAATATACTGAAAAGATGTATGCGAATTTTCACCAAACCTTCAGGAGATAACCACTATGTGGATGGGAAAGTGATTAACTTTTGGTGAGGATTTGATCAAAGACGACCTAATGCCCGCCGCCATATGTCAAACTGCAATTTGGCTAATTTCTCAACAATGGACAATAAAGTGGGTGGCATTAATTATTCCCTGCCTTTAGCAAGGCGAGGCGATATAATTTGTGTGTGTGTGTGTGTGTGTGTGTGTGTGTGTGTGTGTGTGTGTGTGTGTGTTTATGCGAAGAAGAAGGAACCAAAGGCCATGAGCCCGCAGTAACAGTTCCCTCCAAGAGAAAAACAAAATACAATAGAGAGCCAAATTCAAGATCCGATCATTTTGAGATGCCTGGACACACTACGTTTGAAAGACTGGAGATCATAGGCAGCAGGAAATACAGACAGAGGGAGACAGTTCCAGGGCTGACCTGTTGCATAAATGAAAGACTGGGAGTAACGGTTAACTCTTGCATTAGAGAGCTGGGCAGAAAAGGGATGAGAGTTTGCTGCCAGACGGGTGCTACGCGCCTGTCGTAGAGGTGGAGGAATGCAAGCAGACAGTTCAGAGGAGCAGTGACCATTAAAGTAGCGATAGAAAAGAGATAAAGATGCAACAGTGCGGCGAAGAGACAGAGGTTGAAGGGAGTCAGTAAGAGGAGGAGAGTTAATGAGATGAAAAGCCTTTGACTCCACCCTATTGAGAAGAGCTGTATGTGGGGAGCCTCCCCACACATGAGAGTTGTACTCCACACAGGGGTGGATAAAACCCCTGTATAGAGTCAACAATTGTGCAGGGGTAAAGAAAGAGCGGAGTCGGCTTAGCACACCCAATCTCTTGGAAGCAGATTTTACAAGAGATGTAATATGATCTTTCCAAGATAAGTCCCGAGTAAATGAAACCCCAAGCATGTTCAAGGATGATGCAGGATTAAGCTGTATATTATTAAACATTAGTGGGTATACCTGTGGAAGATTTTGTCGGGTTGATAGGTGTAAGAACTGAGTCTTAGATGCATTAAAGACAACCATATTATTTTTACCCCAGTCAGAGATATGAGCCAAGTCAGACATTAGGTGTGCCATAGCCTCATCCCTTGTTTCTTGAAGTAACTGTTGAGATGGGCGTTGCAGGAACCGAGTGGAAAGGTGAAGGATGGAGTCATCAGCGTATGAGTGGATAGGGTTAGATGTACAGCTTAGAAGATCATTGATGAATAAAAGGAAGAGAGTTGGTGATAGGACAGAGCCCTGAGGAACACCACTGCTGATAGATCTAGGAGAAGAACGATGGCCGTCTACAACAGCGGCTATAGAACGACCAGAAAGGAAGCTAGCGATGAAGGCACAGATAGAAGGATAGAAACCGTAGGAGGGCAGTTTGGAAATTAAAGATTTATGCCAGACTCGATCGAAAGCCTTTGAAACGTCAAGTGCAATGGCAAAGCTTTCGCCAAAGTCCCGAAAGGAGGATGACCAGGAGTCTGAAAGGTAGGTGAGAAGATCGCCAGTGGAGCGTCCCTGACGGAACCCATACTGACGATCGGAAAGAAGGTTGTGATAGGAAAGATGTCTTAAAATTTTTCTATTAAGAATTGACTCGAAAACTTTTGAAATACAGGACGTTAAAGCAATTGGACGATAGTTGGAGGGTTGGGAGTGGTCACCCTTCTTCGGGACTGGCTGAATGAGAGCAAACTTCCAGCAAGAAGGAAAGGTACAAGTTGACAGACAAAGGCGAAATAGTTTGCCTAGGCAGGGTGTAAGCACAGAAGCACAGTTCTTGAGAACAACAGGAGGGACCCCATCAGGCCCATATGCCTTGTTAGTACTGAGGCCAGTGATGGCAGAAAATACATCAACAGAAGAAATTTTAATGTCAGCCATGAGGAAGTCAGAGGGGGGAAGTGATGGAGGAACAGCACCGGAATTGTCTAAGGTGGAATTGGAGGAGAAAGTCTGTGCGAAGAGATCTGCTTTATCAGTAGAAGAAATAGCTACAGAACCATTAGAGTAGAAAAGAGGAGGGAAGGATGATGAGGTAAAGTTGTTAGAAAGATTTTTGGCAAGGTGCCAGAAGGAGCGGGAAGAATTCGAGTTGGAAAGTTGAGAGCATTTAGTATGGATGAAATTATTTTTAGTAGAGTGAAGAACAGACTTAGCACGATTCCGGGCAGAAACGTAAAGATTGTGATTCAGGGGTGGGTTGGCTCCAGTACCTTTTGTAGGCCTTCTCCTTGTTGTGGAGAGCATTAGAACAAGCGTGATTAAACCAAGGCTTTCTTGCGTTAGTCAAAGGATATGAGAAAGGAATGTATGCTTCCATGCCCGAGAGAATAACCTCCGTAATGCGCAAGGCACACTCAGATGTCTCACGGCCATGGAAGCAATAATCATTCCAGGGAAAATCAAAGAAGTACTGCCTGAGGGCCTCCCAGTCCGCGGCTCCAAAATGCCACAGACGACGTTTCCCTGTAGGGTCCACAGGCCGTACCGGAGTGATAGGACAGGTTAAGGTAATAAGGTTGTGATCGGAGGAGCCCAACGGAGAGAAAAGATTAACCCGCGCCATCCCGAGGACGTACTTCCACGTCCTCACGTTTTGTCACAGCTTATCCCGAGGACATACTTCAACGTCCTGCAATTGCAAAGTTCATAATTTCCACAATTTTCAAAATTCGCGGGAGATTTTCGTTTCGCCCGGGTACCCAAGCCTCCCCTACCTGCCGCCAGGCAGGCAGCGTCCTAAACCCCGCGTGACCCGCGTTCGCCCTTGTCTCGGTCACTCACCTGCCAGCAGTGACCCAGGTCAGACATGGCGCGGAAAGGTCTCTCAGACGAGGAAATCGCATCCGTCCTGGAAGCTTTCACTGGAGACAGTGATTCTCCACTCGATGATGATGTGGTGGATCGCGATTACGTCCAGCCAGAGGAAGAAATAAGTAGCAGTGATGAGGAGGTCCCTTCGCCCCGAAAAACGCGGTATGTGACATACCGTAAGGCAAGGGAAGGCCAGCCTGCTCCCCAACCACGTGCACAGCTATCTCTCCATCACGATTCTGATCAGGACGAGGATGAGGACGATGAGGATGACGGAGGCCTAGGACGTGATATCACCGCGTGGTTGGGAAAGGAGAAAATATCACCACGTGGATCAGAAGGTGGGGCGAGACGACACCTAAGGTATGGTCAAAGTACTTTGTCTGGGGAAGTGGCAAGTGGTGTGGTGGGATTGCTGGGAGAAAGGGAAAGTGTTGTGGCGGCAGCGCGGGGTGAAAGTGAGAGTGGTGTGGGGGTAGTGCGGGGTGAAGGGGCCAGTGGTGTGAGGGAGGCAGCACGAGCACCTAGGCCTAGGGGAGAGGAGGTTGAGTCACTCCCCAGCACTTCTTTCGCCCCTGAATATTCACAAACTTCCTCCCCACAGCCCCAGGATGTGGGGAAAGGAAAGAAAGGGAAGGGAAAGGGTAAAGGAAAAGGGAGAGGGAAGAGAAGTGCGAGTGATGAGAGGCGCCGCTCTCCACCTCCCCAACCTCCCCCAAAACCCTCACCTCCCCACCCTGACGAAGGGGACGATGGTGACGTGGCTGGAGACGGTGGTGTCACGTGGAACTGGGAGGATGGGAGTAATTTTACTCCCATCATTCACCCTTTCACTGAGGAGTGGCGGTCAGGTTGCACGGCTCCAGGTGTAAATGCTGGGTCGTCACGGTTAGATTTTTTCAACTTGTTCTTTGGTGAGGCGTTTGTTGGGCGCATAGTAGAACAAACAAATATTTTTTCACAATCCCAGCACCTTGAAAGTGAACGCATAGGAACCACAAGCAAGCATGCAGAACAGTATGACTATCCCGTGACTATTTCAGAGATGTTCCTATTTTTTGCCCTGGTAATCTTGATGGGTGTGGTGAGGAAAAATCAAATTCCTGCCTACTGGACAACGGACCCAATCAACCTCACACCTTTCTTTGGAAAGGTGATGGGTCGTAACAGATTTCAGTTTATTCTCGGCCGCCTCCACTTTTTTGATGCAGATGATCCAGCCAATGCAAATATCACCGATAAAATGAGGAGAATTAGGCTGGTATTTGATCATTTACGGGAAATGTTCCGCTCCTCATTTTATCCCTACAGAGACCTCGTCATAGACGAGAGTCTTGTGTTGTGGAGAGGCAATATTTCCTTTAGGCAGTACATACCCAGCAAGAGACACCGTTTCGGGTTCAAGATCTTTGTTATGTGTGACTGTAAGACTGGTTATGTGCAAGACATAGTCTTGTACACGGGCGCACAGACAGATATAATAGAAGATCGGAGTATAGGACTCTCTGGGGCCGTGGTGAAGACAATGATAGAAGAGTACCTTCATCGTGGTCATGTGTTGTACTTGGACAACTGGTACACTGGCCCTCTTCTCGCTAGGTTCCTCCACCAACACGACACCGGAGTCTGTGGTACAGTCAAGAGAAACCGTCGCCATATGGTCAAGATAGGGAGGAAACTTGACAAGAATGAGGTGGTTTTCTTCCAGGCCAATAACATCCTTGCAACCCTGTTGAACCACAACAGGGAAGTTTGCCTCCTATCAACTGTTCACAGCCCCCTGATGCACCGCACAGACTCCGTGGATCACTGTAGCGAGAGGAGGTGCAACGTATGGAAACCAGAGTCTGTACTTGCCTATAATCTGAACATGAGGCAAGTTGATCAGTCAGACTCGATGATTTCAAGTGTTGACTGTGCCAGGACCACGATGAAGTGGTACAAGAAACTTTTTTTCCACTTGCTCGACATCACGGTCCTGAACGCCCACTACCTGCACGCAATGACCACCGGAGTATCCAAGACCTTTGAGGGGTTTGTGAGGGAGCTGGCACGTGAAATAATCGCCCAGCATGCCCAGGAAAGACCCCCACACCGTCCCCGCGCCCCCCGTGCTGCTCAGACTCCCCTACGTCTTGCAGGCCGCCACTACCCCAGCGCAATCCCTTCCGAACCAAACCGTCGTAAACCCCAGCGTCGCTGCCATGTATGTAAGCACTCGACAGTCAGACCATCCATGCAGAGAAAAGACACAAGATACGAGTGTGTCGAGTGCAATGTTGCGTTGTGCCTTCAGCCTTGTTTCAAGGAATATCATAATTTCCTACACTTCTGAAACTGTGTGGGAAGGCGAAATGACGCTCATGATAATGGTAAGGCCAGTCAGTAGGTGCTAAGTCAAATATAAAGTTGAAACGGGTGTTATTTTTTAAGAAAAGTAATGTATAAGATGAGAATTAGTGTAAGTGGAAAGAATTGTTATCAAAACTACACCCACTGTGTAAATCTGGTCAGTAAATATGTGATAGCAAGGAAATAAAGTGGAAACGGGTGTAATGTTAGCATGAATAAAACGTATAAGTTGAACATTACTGTAAGTTGTCATAATTGATGTCACGAGTACACCCACATTCTGGTCAGTAAGTATGTGATAGGAATTATATACAGTGGAAGATGTTGTAATGTTAGTAGTAAGGTATTTTATAAGTTGATTACTAGTGTAAGATGAAACAAATGATATCGCGATAACACTCCCTGTGTAAGTACGCGCAAATATGACGCTAAGTTCCATCGTACGTTCAGAAATGATGTGATATCAATTATATCAAGTGTTTACATGTGCAATGTTAGTGTAGAATTATTATATAAGTACAAAAATAGGTTGTAAGTTGAATTAGTTGTCATAGCGACTTCACCGTGTGTGTTATTATGCGCTATTATTACGCTATATATTTACGTAAGGCCTGAAATAATCTCAAAACAGTTCTATAAATTTGAAAAGTGTATAATAATATTAGAAAAGTATTATGTAAGTAGAAAAAGCACAATACGAGTTGAAACAACAGTCACAGCGAGTTCACTCACTACGTAAATAAGCTCTAACATTACGCTAAATGTTATCAAAAGGCCTGTGAATACGTAAAAACAGTTCAATAAAATATAAAATGGTATAATATTATTGTAGAAGTATTATGTAAGTAAAAAAAATTATATGTATCATGATTTTAGAATGTTAGCGATTCATCGTGACCAACTTGGCCGATTTTGCTCATTTCGCACGATGGTACAATGCTTATTTCTGCTCTATTTTTGTATAAAATCCAATATACTCTTTTATCACATGTTTTTATGTTTGTAATAAATTCATTTCTACTTACTTTCATTGGTTTCTCAAACTTATAATACCATAGAAAACGTTTGAGGCTCACACCGCCTAGGGAGAACACGGGGCCAGGTGGGACCAAGGAATACCTGGTTAAGCTAATTAGGGACCCCGGGGACCACTTTCTTTGCCACCGGTCATTGTTTCTGACCAAAAGCGAAAGTTTAAGCAAATAAAAAAAGGGTCGAAAAATGCCCGGGATTGGGGGGTACCAGTGGTCGAAAAGTGGCCGGGACGGGGCAGGTTAACAGAGTAAGCAGAAGGATTAGTTGTGAGGAAGAGGTCAAGTATGTTGGAGCTCTCTCCAAGGCGGTCAGGGATACGGGTAGGGTGCTGTACAAGCTGCTCTAGGTCATTAAGGATAGAAAAGATGTAGGCTTGTTCACCAGGTGGATCCGTGAAAGGAGAGGAGAGCCAAAGGTGGTGGTGAACATTGAAATCTCCAAGAATGGAGATTTCAAAGAAAGGAGAAATGGACAGAATGTGTTCCATCGTAGAAGTAAGATAGTCGAAGAATTTTTGATAGTCAGTAGAATTAGGGGATAATTAAACAGCACAGATATATTTAGTCAGAGAATGACAGGAAAGCCGAAGCCAGAGTGTGGAGAATTCAGAAGAATCAAGTTCAGGAACAAGAGAGCAAGATAAGTCGTTGCGTATGTATACACAACAGCCACCTTTGGCTCTGAAATGAGTATAGAGAAAGTAGGAGGATACAGAAAAGGGTTTGCTGTCAGTTGCCTCAGACAGCTGAGTCTCCGTTAGAAAAAGAAGGTGAGGTTTAGAGGAGGAGAGGTGGTGCTCAACAGAGCGAAAGTTAGATGAAAGGCCGCGAATGTTGCAGAAATGAAGAAGAAGAGAGTCAGACAGTGGTTCCAGGCACCTCGAGTCATCACTGGGAGAGGGGCAGATGGTGGGGGCATTTATGGTCCCCCCCCCTGGGGACTCCGAGGCTGGGTGAATTGACGCCATTTTTGGTGAATTTTGAATAGGAAGTGTAGTGTGTACTGTGCATGTAGTTTGGTGAAGATAGTTAGAGAAATTTGTACTGGAGAGCATGCTGGCCTACTCTCTGTGTAACTGAGACACTGAAAAAGTTCAGCAAAGGGGGATGGTCAGGAACTAGTCCTGAGGGCTGATGAAACAGGAGCTCCAGCACTCCCTGTCATCAGCTTTCCATCCACCTCGGGAGTGCTGCCCTGCTCGACTGAATACCTGTTAACAAAATGTCTAGAAATGCTGTGGATGAATTTTCACCTAACCTTAACCCGAGGCATTCCGTTGACGTATGGATGTCACCATGTTTTGTCAAGGTGACACCTGATGACCTATCCATACGTTTTGCAATTGCGAGGTCCGTCATTTGCACAATTTTCAAGTTTCGCAAGGTGATTTTTGGTAGGCATATGTGGGAAACCTTCCTCTACGCACCGTCTGGCGGGGATACTGCCTGGCCACACCCTCCCCCCTCCCCCCCGCACGCCATTTTCTTGGCAACTCACCTCTCAACAGTGACCTGGCCAGTAAAGACATGTCTGCCACGGTCTCTTCGATGACGAAATTCAAGGAGAAAGTGATTCCTGAGGTGGAGGACAAAGGAAGAAACAAGCCAGAGGAAGAAACAAGCAGAAGAGATGAGGCAGTAACGTTGTAAGGGAAGGCGCGGTATGTTGATATGTTTGGTGAGTGAAACAATGCTTATATCACCTATATTATTGTGTGAAAACCAATATACTTTTGTACTACATATAAATCCGTACCAAATAAATAAATAAATACCTACTTTGAATGGTTTGAAATTGTTACCTCGCCCATAGAAAACGTCTTCTATGGAGCAGTGCCCCCAGAAAACGGTACCAGATACTCAGAGGGACACCTGTATAATGCACTTATAAGATTAGCTGAGCACTTTTTTTTGGCATTTTCCAGTGTTTCTCATGAAAAGCAGAGGTTTTAGCCATAATTTTTTTTTTTTCGAAAATCTGCTGGGATTGGGGGGAAGGGGTTAATGACACAGCAACTATGTGGATGAGCAAAGGTGATTAACTTTTGGTGAGGATATGATCAAAGATGGCCGAATGCCAGACACCATAATATACCAAGTTGTATTAGGCCATTGTCTCAAGAACGGATAGAGATATTTTCTTTAGACTTGGATTATAGGTGGCCTGTGGCCAGCGATTAGTATTCGGTCCCCGAATGCTATTATTTCATTCCTCTCTTGTTCTGCCCTGATTTATCGTTGTTTTTGTCTTATGCTCTGTTATTCCTTCCTCCCTCCCCTCCCTTCATCTCTCTGTCCACTTCTCATCCTACCTTCCTCCCTCCCTCCATGTTTCTGCCCCCTTCTTCCTCTCCCTTCTTTTTTCTCTATATATTTTCTCCTCTTCTAAACTCTTCCTCCATTCATTTTTCCTTTCTTCTCTCTCTCTCTCTCTAAGAGAAATTAATGTCCTATCTCTCCTGTCCTTTTATAATTTGTCCCAGGTTTTATCTTGGATATAGGCGTTCTTATGTCATATCTAGCTCTCCTCTTCTCTATTTCCTCAAATCTCTCAATTATTGCTTCCCTTTACCTTCTTTCTTTCTCATTCTTCTTTTCTCTTTTCCTGGGGGTACTTTGATTACCGGCCCCCTCGCAGGAGGGGCTCGGGGACAGGTATTGTTTTCACTTGGTTCGTGTTTGTTTGTTTGGTTAGTTGGTTGTCTGTTTGTCTGTTAACAACTTTAGGCAAAAACTACTGGTGCGATTTTTACTAAAATTATAAGGATGATGGGCTATGGCCTTTTGATCACCTGATTAAATTTTTGGCCAAATTGGGCAAGGCCTAGGGCCCTAGGCTGTAGGCCCAAATATGTAAAAAAGAAAAAAAAGCCTTTTTTTTTTTTTTTGCTATAACTCCTTTCAAGTTAGTCGTATTGACATGAAACGAAAATCTGAAGGCATATCTTTTAAATCTGCATCCTATAACATGTTTCATTACATCACGGGGGTTAGGCTACCTCTCAGTTAGCGGTAGAAGGTTTAATGTCAGGTGGGTCGGGCCTAAAGTACCAAATGGGCATAAAATTGTCAATTTTCATCCGATCTAGTCCAGATTTGATAATTATGTGGAATCTTTGACTATAGTCGATTCCAGGGAGTCTGACGCACTGATTTTGCCAGCTGAGTATAGGTGGATTTGGTAACACTGCCTGATGCTTTTGGGTGGTGATTGGGTAATTTCCGTTGTGTCTGAACATGCACCAAACTGACTTTGTATTCCAACCAAGGCCCTCATTTATTTGTAAGACACCAGATTATACAGCTACAGATTAAAACAATGATATCTTTAATGATAAACATGTGCCTTTTAAGTGATTAAAGATAAACCGTAATGACACTGATAATAAAACTGAGTAAAGTCGCACCTGGATGCATACGGACTTAGTGAATAGCGACTGTGGCGGGAATTCAGACGATCATAGCAAGGTGGTTCCGAGGTCCTGTGAAGGCTCGAATATTTTCCCACCACTACTACAGTGTCACAGTCTAAAGTCTACACCATGCCCTTCACTACCTCATCTACTAATATACAACCTTACCGTAGATATGCTTAGCTTATCTTCTAATAATTATGATTTGTGTAAGCACCACACACACTGTCACGGGGTTTTTAAAATATCACAGTAGTTTTTAAAATAAATGCTAAGTAATATTTAATTGATAATAATGTTCAACAATATTGAAGAGCAGAGACAATGATTGTCTTGCTAAATCAAGCAACGATTCTCTAAGAACGAGAATTTATAAACTTTCTCAACAGTACACAGCAGAGACTAATTACTCACAAATGCTGAATTAGTACTGTTAGCCTCTGGAGAAAGTTACTTCACCCCTGACAATAAATGCAAGGTAGGAGCTATGTGGAAAATAAGCTTAATTTGGAGAAATGAAACAAGATTTTACTTTACATTAAGCTCAAGAAAAAGAACTGTTAAATTTATTGATTACAAAAAAAATAAATTTAACGTTACATTTCAAATCAAATCAATGAGACCGCACTCACTCACTCACACAAAAGCTAAATACTTACGCCTAGGAAAAAAACACCTTAATTAAACTCTTAAGACTAGGGAAATACAAGAAGGAAATACTATAGTCGATGAATGCTTTGTATCACCAAGGTAGGAGTACTGGAGACTGTGATCTTGTGGAGCTTGGGTGCTAGCTGACCTCTCCTCTCACACTTCTGGAGCACAGGACCTCTCTCCGTCAAAGCAACAGCTAGACTGAGTAAGTCGTGGGAAAAAAAGGGGAGCAGTAGGCCGCATTTTTCTAATGGTCAAGTGAGCGAAACGCGCCCAAAACAAATCGCTCAGCGGAAGCGCTAATGTCTCACACAGAGACGATCACGTATGACAATGAAAAATTGATTTGACAAAGCTTCCATCCGAATGAGCGGTTAACTGAACGATAAACAGTGAGTTTTCCACTAATAGTTCATGGCTTCTCACAAAAGGGTAATGTCGCGAATTTGATTCGTGACACACACACACACACACACACACACACACACACACACACACCTCATCGGGGCCAATACATGCTATTCTCATTATATATAGTGTACATACACATTTTTATTACCTTCATAGGTAACTGTAACTTTAAAAATCTACATTTGTTTGTATTCATAGTCAGATTCAGTCAAATTATTTCTTAAATTAATAAGTTTGGTGTTTGATTTTCCTGAACATTTTCATAAGTATCATAAGACACAGACATATAGACAGACAGATGGACACCCTATCCCCGGCCACCATGCACCCTCTCCTCAAGCATGATGTATCTATGTCCCCTCGACAGAGAGGAGCCGGGAAATAATGGATTACATCACCGTAGAATGAACCGAAGTTTTGTTAATGGTGGAAGAAAAAGATAAAAGCAAACTCCATGAGAAAATAATAGTTGAACTATGCTGCTATAATAAAACCGCGTGCAATGTGAAGGAACTCAAAC
This sequence comes from Coenobita brevimanus, assembly GCF_032717465.1. Lineage (NCBI taxonomy): Eukaryota > Metazoa > Arthropoda > Malacostraca > Decapoda > Coenobitidae > Coenobita > Coenobita brevimanus. Next base: position 22,498,998 of record NC_136975.1, read on the forward strand.
ATAATAAAATGAATTTAAACAAGTCAGTCGCTGACTGTTGTCTATATGCGTACATAAAACATATCAGTCGCTGACTGTTGTCCGTATGTGTCCAGTTACAACCCTACTTAGTTTTGTTATCAATGTCGTTCAGGTTTATCTCTAATCATATAAAAGGCACATATTTATCATTTAAAGATATCATTGCTTTAATTTGTAACTGTATAATCCGGCATCTTGCAAATAAATAAGGGCCTTGGTTGGAATACAAAGTCAATTTGGTGCACGTTCAAACACAACGGAAATTGACCAATCACCGCTCTAGAGCACCGCACAGTGTTACCATTTCCACCTGTCGTCAGTTGGCAAAGCCGGTGCGTCAGACTCCCTGAAACCAACTGTAGATTGTTGATACGTCAGCACTAAAGTGACTGCCAAGGACGGGTTTGCTGTTCCATAGCACCGCTTCTTGTCTGTCGCTGATTTTTTTTTTTTTTTTCATGTCCTAGGTCTTGCCTTTCATTCTACCCCTAAACTCTCCTTTTCATCAATAGCTTTATTCCTTTATCAACATACCAACCTTTTTGGCATTATTAATTTCTCGATATTTTGGCCTAATCAACGCTAGGATGTGTCTCTTACCATGGGCCTTTGGTCGATAATTCTGTGCTCATTGTGTCTTGCTTTATTTTCCTCTCACCTTCCACGTCTCCATCTTATGCTTTCCTAAAAGCATGCTTCTGCCTGTTCTGCCCATCTTTTCTTCCTTTTCTGTCCTGTCCGTATTTTTCGAAGATTTAAGTTATTCTAGTTATTATTTTTGTGGAAGAAATATATTTTAGTTTTTAGCTTCAGAAACTTTAAAACCCTTTGGATTTGCTGAGAGAGAGAGAGAGAGAGAGAGAGAGAGAGAGAGAGAGAGAGAGACGCGTGTGGGACGTTTGTATGAATCTTTTTAGCTGCAGAAACTTTAAACTTTAGCCCAAATTGCCATGGGGTTTTGTTGATTCTCTAATTATTCTCTCTCTCTCTCTCTCTCTCTCTCTCTCTCTCTCTCTCTCTCTCTCTCTCTCTCTCTCTCTTCAAGAATTATCCTTGTAACCTCTTGTAACTCTTCCCTCTCCTATTTTATTCCCAAACTCACATTCATCCACAGATTTTCTTGTTTCTCTGTTAGTTATTTATAGCATACTTTTTCATTCATCACGTTTAGTAGATTCTCTTATGCCGGTGAAGCCTATATAGATAAGGACTTTCTCCTCACTTTCATCATCATCATCATCATAATTATTCTTTTCATGATCACCTTCGTTATCATTATCATAACTTGCAATTCTGCCATAATTCCACTTTCTTCACAATGAACATCATCATCCTAATGGTTGTCACCACCTTTGTATTTCACTTCCATCGTTAGCCCTTTTCTGCGTGTAAGCCTGCACTTGGGAGTCTTCCTGGATGGTTACTTTGCTATCTGCTCTTCGTCTTCTGGTGAGTTTCAAATATCATATATTCAAACTTTGGGTTTCAGATTCTTAAGTTAGTAACTGAGGAGGATAAAGAGAACCTCTATCATCTACTGCACACACACACACACACACACACACACACACACACACACACACACACACACACACACACACACACACAATTAATATCCTTCCATACGCACATGCAAAGACACACTCATAAACAACACGTGCTTCCAAACATACGACCTGTACACGACCATACTTACATCATCATCAATAGCCAGTGCAAGCTCCCTGCTGAACAAATGCCTCCTTCAACCCATCTCCATGAATTCCTTGGCTGAGCCAATCTCTGTCAGGTTTTGCCTCAGTCAACATCTCGCCACTTCCTGTCTGGGCTTTTTCTGTTACGTTTGCACTCACTTGGAGTTCAGTCAGCCAGAATCTTATTCCAACGGTTTTCCTTTAGTCTTGCGAAATGAACTGCCCACCTCCATTTTTATCTTACATAACTTCTATAATGTCTGTGGCTTTAGCCTCCTCTTTTACCCAAATTGGTCTATTATTGTCTATCAAAAATATTCCCAACATTGACCTCTTCAGTGACCTTTGAGAACAGATTAGTAGGTTTTTCATTGCTTTTGTCAGATTCCAGGTCTCACGACTGTACATCATAACTGGGATTATGCATTCGTTATATATATATATATATATATATATATATATATATATATATATATATATATATATATATATATATATATATATATATTTGTTTCATACATACTAGCAAGTTACTTTTCATGATGTCTATGTTTGTCGAAAACTTCTCATCATATTAAAATGCGTTTTAGCTCGTTCTCAGTGTCTTTGGTTAGTTTCATTATTTGCCTCATGTAATTGTAGTCCTCAGTTTTTTCAGGAATGTTTCCACTTATTATGATGCTGCTGCTTGGTATACAGTATTTAGGTTTAACATTACAATGGAGTTACCCCTGTTCATCTTTAGTCCTATACTGTGACTCTCTGTTTAAGTAATTTAACTTTTCTCACAATGTCTTGCCTGTTTCTGGGATTAGGACAGTGTCATCTGGAAATCTTAAATGGTATGAATTTTCTCCATCTATGTTCACTCCTTTCTTCTTCCATTCAAGCCTTCTGGATATTCTTTCAAGACGGCCTATAATTAATTTTGATGAAACTATAGGCTAGGACCCTGACTCACGCCTTTCTCAGTCTTGATTATTTCTGAGTCTTTATGGAACTGAACTATAGCAGTTTCCTCTTTGCTTCTTTGTATATGTTTTTGTGCACTTTTACAATGTTTTCATTTCCTCCTTGTTCTTGGAGTGAATTTGCAGTTGCTAGGTGCTCCACTGAGTCGATAGCCTTTTCGTCATCGGCAAAAACTAAGGTCAGTGGCTTATTAACCCGTCACGTCCCGAGCTATTTCGCACCTCCGACACCCCCCAATCCCGAGCTATTTTGGATTTTTTTGTATTTGGCTAAAATCTCCGCTTTTGGTGAGAAACATTGAAAATTCATAGAGAAATCACTCACCTGAGGTTTAAAATACTCGATACAGGTAGAAGTACCTTCTTACCTTAATGGGTTTTCTATCAGGCCGGCTCCAAAGAAAACGAGTTCTATGGGAGGGAAACTATTCCACACCACTCATAAACGGTATTTATTTATTTATTTGGTGCGAATTTATATGTAGTATGAAAGTATATTGGTTTTCAAACAGTAATATAGGCATTTAAAGCATTGTTTCACTCACTAACTCATCAGCATACCTAACCTTTTTTGGCAACATTACCTGATCATCATTTCTGACTGTTTCTTCCTCTAATGCTATGTAAACTTTGTCCTCCACATTGTCATCGATTGAGGAATCACTCTGGCCCTGAATGTCTTTATTAGCGAGGTCACTGGTAACAGGTGAATTGCTGAGACAATGATGTGTGGGGGGGGGGAGGTTATGCAGTGTAAGGCATTGTCCCTGCCTGGCATCTTGCAGAGGAATAGAGGAAGGTGTCCCGTGTATACATACAAAAAATCACGCAAAAATTGAAAATTGTGCAACTTATGAACCTTGCAATTGCGTGACGTACCAGTACGTCAACGGAACTAGCTGTGACAAAATGTTGTGACGTACCCATAAATCGATGGGACACCTCGGGTTAAATTCTGTAATTTTCTCAATTCTCTGATCCATCATGTGTAAATGATCAGCAGTCGACTACCCGCTTTGGAATCCTGCCTGTTCACGATGCTGGTTTTCTTCTAAACTCGTTATTCTTTTCGTAATGACTTTAACGTGGAGTTTGCTAATAACTGATATTAAGCTGATCGGTCGCTAGTTATTAAGATCTGTTGAGTCTCCATGCTTGTAAAAACAAAATAACTGTTGCATTACACCTTGTTTGGGGAATCTTCTTTATTCAGTGGGTATAAACTCGTATGTAGACCAGCCGGTTCTGAACTTCTACTCCTGCATCCGACAGTAAATTTTCTACAGTATTACTCTATCTTCTGGGGTCATTCCTCATTTGAGACATTTAAAAGTTCACTTCTTGTGTTAACTCTGATTTTTTGCTAGTGTCACCTGAAAATGACAGAGGAGCTAGTTGGAGAAGAGCAAGGGGGATTTAGGAAGGGAAAATGGTCTGTGGATCAGATATTTGTTCTAAGATGTTTAGTGGAGAAGTATCTAGAGAAGGGAAAGAAAGTGTATGCTGCCTTCATGGACCTGGAGAAAGCTTGTGACAGAATAGATAGGCCAGGTATGTGGAAGGTATTAAGAATATATGGGGTGGAGGGGAAATTGTTGAATGCTGTGAAGACTATGTACGAAGGAGCTAGGGCTACGGTGTGAGTGGATGGTGAGCTGAGTGAGTTCTTTGATCTCAATGTGGGACTGAAACGGGATTGTGTGATGTCTCCATGGCTGTTTAATATATACATGGATGGGGTTGTAAAGAAGGTGCAAGGTAGGGCAGTGGATGTTGGGGTGGCTCTAATGAATGAGGGTGAGATTTGGAAGATTCTGGTGTTGCTGTTTGCTGATGATACAGTATTGTTGAGTGAAGATGAATGGGAGTTGCAAGGTTTGGTGAATGAATTTGGGACAGTGTGTAGGAGGAGGAAGCTGAAAGTTAATGTAAACAAAAGTAAAGTTATGGTGTTTGAGAGGAATGTACAGTGAGGTTGGATGGTGAGGATATGGAGAATGTGAGTGCATTCAAGTACTTGGGTAGTGTGATGAGTAAGGATGGAACTTTGGGGGATGAAGTGCGTGAAAGGGTACAGCAGGGAAGGAAGGTTGTTGGTTCACTGAAAGCAGTGATGAGAAATAGGGAGGTGAATATGGAAGTTAAGAAGTCACTGCATGATAGTATTGTGATCCCTACCCTGACGTATGGAAGCAAGGCGTGGACCTTGCAAGAGGGGAACAAATCAAGAGTGAGAGCAGTGGAAATGAGTTACTTGAGAGGAGCATGTGGAGCGACATGGAGGGACAGGTTGATGAATGAAGAAGTGAAGGAACGTTGTGGGGTTGATGTGGATGTGGTTGAGAAGATTAGGAGAAATACACTGAGGTGGTTTGGACATGTGGAGAGAATGGAGAATGGAAGACTGACTAAGATGGTGTATGTAGGTGAGGCAGAGGGAGGGAGAGGTACGGGTAGACCGAGGATGAGGTGGAGGGATGGAGTTGAGAGGTATATGAGGGAGGGGGGGTGAGTTGGGGGGAGGGTAGTCAAATGGAGGATGACAGCGACTTGGAGGCGTTTTGTCTGCGGCCACCCTTTGTGGGATTAGGGCGTCGGGCTCTAGATAGATAGATAGACAGTCACCTGAAATTGTAGCTGTTGGTATTGTTCTCGTTGATGCAAACAGTTCTGTGTAAAATTCTTCAACTCTCTTAACCATCTTTTCTCATCACCTGATGACGTCACCATTTTTGTCTTCCAGCCATGTAATTTATTGCTTTCCTTGCGTCATATTGCATTTTTCATGGATTCTTTAAGCTGCTCCGTTTTTCGTTTTTCTTTTGTCAATCACTTGTTCATAAGCTTATTATGCCTCCTCCATCATAGGTAGACCTACGTATAATGGAGGAGGCATTAGGTGGTTGCTCCGTCCGTCCATGCGTGTGGTCGTGCATGAATCCGTAGCACTATTGTGTGCGGAGTATCTACTGAATCCATTGACGGATTTCCACCAAACTTTTATCAGTGATGAAGTATGAGGGATGATGAACTGATTAGGTCAGCTATGTCAAGGGATCAAAGTTTAATGCCATATGGGGTAGACTTAATTTATCCTTGTAAATGCAATATCTCCTGATAGTGGGGAGGGAATATGCCATAGTTGTGTACAATTGTGCACTTTGTGCCAAGTTTTTGCAATCTGGCATGCTGTTAGGTATGGACATAAGGATTTTGTAAGCCATCGCAAGCAAGTTGGGGGTCGACCTTTGGTGACATGCATGCCCAAAATCCAATATGGCCTCTACCGAATAAAATGAGCGTCATATTTCGGCTCCTGTTTGAACTAGATCATTGTATAATGTACATATTTCCAGATTTCTGGTGCAAGGAATCCATTTCAGATGAAAAGTTTGTGTCTTAAAATAGTTTTCAAGGTCAAAGGCAATTTTTGAAGGTCATTTTACTTGAAAATAAGCAAAATCTGGTATCTAATCAACAGAATACTAAACCTATGACAGATTTACTCAGATAACATGCAACATCAATATAAAAACTGTGAATGCAGATACATAGAGCTGCTGTAGTCCATTGCCAGTTTGACAGCCTGCTCAGCAGTGTCACTGACCACTTTGAGGTGAACCATGATATCAGGAATGGGGCAGAGATCATTGATGCTTGTCGGTGTATCCAGCTTCAAACACTGGAAGAGGTTTTTCTACTTCTGGGTGACAAACTTAGATATTCTCAGATCTGATGCCTTATCAGTCCTATGTATTCATGTTCAAACGGCCCACATCCTTCTTCCTCGGCAGTGCTGTTGTCATATTTTTCAGCATTTCCTGATTTTCCTCAGCAGAGACTCTGTCAGAATACATGGCTAGTGGAACCAGGTCCTCGCTGAAGTACCAGAGGTGGGTTTTGACTTTGCCCATTGCCTTCTTTGCTACAGCGGGATCCACCTCTTTGACTTCTTCAGTCTTCTTCAGGAGAGTGAGGTCACTGACTGGAGTGCCGACAGCATTTGGGGCTTCAAACCAGTGCATCACATAGATGGTGATGAGGAAGACATAGATACATTTGATGGCCTCCTTTTGATGCCATGTGAAGGGGAAGGAGGCTGCATCCTTCAGTTGATTTCTGAAAAGGAAGATCTTGGGGCAGTAAAGGCCTTTGGTCATCCTATGTGCTCTGCGTTAGGCACCTGGATGGTCAAAGGTCCTCCGTGCTGGCTTCTTGCCGAGGAAAGCCAAAGACAGCTGGAGGAGCTCAGGGTAGTCATCATGGGGTTGCACACGCTCCATGTGGTTGAGTATGAAGTGTTCAATGTCCATGGCTCTCTTGGCATTCCACGACTGAGGTTTTTCGTTTAGGTCATCATCGTAGGGATCGAAGGAATTTGTGTCAATTTTGTTGCAGAACTCTTTGATTCGACCGAAGAGAGGAATTTCAGGACCAGAAGATGAGAAAAAGAGGTCAAAGATCCCTGCCACTCTGAGTTCACACATGTGGTGCCTGCATGCCAAGAACAACAGCGGGACTTGCAGACCTCTTTCGGTGACAAAGCAAGCTCCGCTGTGAACCCCGGTGTTAGATGATGTAGTATAAAAACGGTGCCCTGCAATCCATGGCTTCACTTCCCGCCATTCATCTAGAGACCTTAGCTTCCCATTGCTTCACCCGTTCCAGCAGAGATCTTAGGGATCGCCAGGATCTTCTCCTTACCAATCCCTGTAACAACAATCGCCAGACAATCACTGCAGCTGCTACCATCGATGTTGGGCAAGAGCTTTCCATCAAAATGGAGAATCAAGGGTGTTTGTGGCTGGATTTTTTTTTTTTTCCTTTCAGCGATCTCAGTCCTTGATTCCATCTGAAGAGTGTGGAAAGATCCGACAGACAACATGAGTTCCTCCACGTCAAGCCTGCTGTGATCAAGGCGGGAGTTACCACTTGCATTGCAAGTCACGTTGAAAAGAGGCATGGGATTGAGAAGGCCAAAGAAAAATTCCAAAGTTTGGTGTAGTTCCTACCCGGAGTGGAACTAAATAAGCACAATCCCCTTCAAGTTCCTGAAGGTTCGATATTTCAGGACACCCTAAATATATCCATACATACATACATATATATATATATATATATATATATATATATATATATATATATATGCATGCTAAACACAATTAGACATTTAAAAAATATTACACTTGGTTATACACTATGTTTATATTGTAGAACATATCAGGTCTCTATATCATTGTTTGTACAGCCTCCTTCACACTTGCACAATGGGCCACAACGAAGTACCGCACGATGACACTTGCGATTTCCCTTGCATGCCACTGGGCAGTCACAGTGGAGAAGCTGTGAGCATCCCAGGCGGGCACCTACCAAATCGGTCCAATATGATACCCACACCTTGGTTCTGTCATTCCATTCCCAGTTCCATTTATCTGGGTCAGGGATCTTGGGGATTCTGCTGAGAGACTGTCTCCAGATGAATGCTGCAGAGAGAAGTGCACTTTTTGCATGCTGAAACAAAGCATGTTGAGTTGGTGTGATAGAGTCAAGAGAAATTAGGCCATGAGTGAACATCAATTTCCTAGCTTTACTGACTGAGTTTGCACCACAGTTTTTGCTGTACATCAACACAGTCAAGCGCTGCAGATGTCACATGTGCAGGGAGTCAAGTGTGAGGCTAGTTGGGTCGTTGGTGATGGCAGTGAAGGTGTTAATGACCTCAGGAATAGTAGCCCACGCATTCCACATTGCCTTTTTACCAATTCCAAACACTGCTGATGTTACATCACACCCTGTGTATGCTTGGACGAAGTGCTTCACAGCTTAGTGGTCCAAGCTGTTGACAGATTTGATGGACTGGGATCTTTGTGAATGGCTTTCCTGACCCAAACCCAACACATATCTCTGAGAGATTCAGCTGATGGAAGTGTAAAAATTGCAAGAACAACCACATCAGTGTACATTGTCCTTAGATAGGCTTTCGCGTGCCCCTGCTTAGCAGCATGATACAAATGGAGTATCATTAGTGCGTCTGCTTCTTCTTGCTGCCAGGGAGACAAAGCTGTTACAACAGTTGTGTTGCTGAGCACAGTGTTGGCCTTTGTGGTGATAAAATGATAGCCTACTGTGAACCAGTGGTATCTTTCACTTGCTGCTTACTGAGTAACTGTAACAACTCATTCTTGTTGTAAGACTCTTTCAGAAATTCTTCTATTCAGTCCACTTCGGCAGAGGTATCTTTCCTGAGACCCTAGTTCATTGCCACAGAGTTTCTCCACTCATGGCACGAGTTTGTGACTTGAAACTTGATTCATGATCTGTGTCCCAGACTGCATCTACTCTAGTTGTATTGTTTGTCATCTGACTCTCTAAGTATGGTAGAAGGTGCATTTGTGTGTACTCTTCAAACACGATGGCATGCTGTGGTTTGACACAATGAATGAGGGCTGACATATCCATCACAACTACATAGGTCTCTTTGGCAGATGGAAAGCGCCTGGCAGACAGACATGAAAAGCCGACTCGGTACATGATATCAGTTTTCCCTTGGCACATAGAGATGAAGATTCACTCTGATTCTCATGTCTGAAGAAGTCATCAATGTTCACATCAGGTCGCGCTTGTAGGGATAGGAACAACTTGGTGATGAGTGTTGCATTTACCTCTGCTGATCCCAGCTTCATACCATCTTTCTTCAGATCCACAGGTGGCCGGTTGCTGAAAATGTAAAAACTGGCCATTGGTATGAATTATAAGACGCAGGTTTGGAGGCTATTCAACTCTTTCTTGCACAATATCTGTGTACATGGATTTGCCAATGTTTGGAGCTTCCTTTAAGCATTTAGCAATCTCAGGGTCCATGAATTCACCAGTGTCCAGTGTGACAAGTTCTGGACCTGTCTCCTTGAAGAAGTTAACTATTGACTGAAGAGATCCTTGAGATGCTTCAGGAACTTTTTCTGTTCTGAAACTGAAGACTCTGGGTGCTCTAAGTTTAATTCATCGTTTAATCCAGCATTTTCATATTCATCAATGACCCTATGCACCTCAGGTCTTGAGAGCTCAATTACCTACTTCTCTTCTTGATGACCATACAGACCTGTAGCTCCAATGTCTTCCTTAAGGAATTTTATGTTATGTTCCTGGCTTTGATCAAGTGCTATGAAGGAGAACCTCTTATTGCACAACAAACTTCCCTTTCATAAAAGCGTCATGAATACTTAGATGGATATCTCGTAGACGTACCATGCCTTTAACCCCTTAACCGCAGGGCGTCACTTTCGTGATGCTTGGGAGCAAGGGATCATACCGCGGGGCGTCGCTTTTGTGATTCTGTGTTATTTTGAATTCACCCGGGCTTCCAAGTGGGGGCTTGTATCATCTATCAGTACTGCCAATGTCCAACACTAGTCAGCACTCCTAATCTCATCTGTACTCCCATCCATTGTTGACAAATTTAGCCATTTCTCCCCATTCTTGACTCCCCTTCCTACCCCCCCTCCATTACCCTATCCTCTCGCCTGCCCAGCCGTGCTACGCTAAGTAAATCTTCCCTAGAATTTTTCACTGATTTCTTCCATTGAAATAAGCCCTATGTCCTATTCTTATACCAAATAATATATACAAGAAAGAAATAAGGTAAGTGAGAGTGCCATACACCTGGAATTGGCTAATTATCACCTGACAACACCTCACGTGCACTCGTTCGCTAATTTTCGCTGTTTTTTTCCCCTTGAAATATGCCGTATAATCTATTTTCGTAATAAATATACATGTAAGGAGGGAAGGGAGAAGCCTAAGTGATATTTACATTCACCTGGAACTACCTAATTTATAATGTATTGTCTAGATTTCCTGCCAATCATATCAGTGCTAGACAAAGCTGTTTCAAGATATAACATTGGTAGCTCTGAATATTTATCTCCTAAGTAGGCCTCTAATCTATTTTCGTAATAAATATACATGTAAGGAGGGAAGGGAGAAGCCTAAGTGATATTTACATTCACCTGGAACTACCTAATTTATAATGTATTGCTAGATTTCCTGCCAATCATATCAGTGCTAGACATAGCTGTTTCAAGAAGTAATATTGGTAACTCTGAATAACCCCTTAGCAGGCCTCCACGATGGCCCTCCGTTATCAGTTTACTCTCATCTTCCGAAGCGAGGGTACGTATGTTTCTTCTTGCTGACTTCAAGGCCTTTTTTCACCCCCATGCAAATGGCCCTGTGACCTTTACCCCCTACTAAACCTCGTGTGGAAAGAGGTAAAGGGCTGACAATTGATAAAAGAGTGACTACGATTTTTCTATTGAGTAAAACAGTGCAAGTGGAATTGTAAATAATGTGTAAATAATGTGTAAACAGCAAGTGAAAGTAATGAATGTAAATATACGTGAACAATGGAAAATAGTTTTATAAGTTATTTCAAGTGACAGTGCACAACACAGTGTAAATAAAATAGAAATGTAAATAACGTAAATAAAATAGAGAACGTAAATAGAAATGTAAATGAGTAGTATTATAAGAATACGAGTATATACCCTAGGAGTAATGAAAGTGAAAGTTTCACTCTAGCATGTCTGAATGCTATGAGTTATGAGAGTGAAGATGAAAGTGACATTCACTCTCAATGCCAGTATACAGGACGAGAAAGTGAATGCTACGTATTTTACTGAAAGAAATTGAATCCCTACAGTGACAATAAACTAATACTACTGAAGGAAACTTATGGATAAAGACTGTAGATATATATAAGTGTTATATAGTAATAGAAATATAAAGTGTGAGGGGTTTTATGAATAATAAATGACAGACTACCAAGAGCGAACTAGTGCCAGTGCGACGATCAGATGCGCTCGTAATTTCCATTGCTTTCACAGTGTTTTTTTTTTTTTTTAGTAGGGATCCCAAACTACTTGAAAATTGTAGAATAGTGTTTATAGTGTTTGTATCTGGCTGTGGTAATCATATTACGGGTTGTCGGGAAGTGTAAAGTGGAGACTTCGTTACCCTACTTCAGAGGTCTCCACAAGTCCTACGGTAACGATGAAGGCTCAACAATCATTCCAGGAGAAAGCTGAAGGTATGTGCCATAAGCATATGTAATTTTATTATTCTAGGACTAATAACTGATTTTTGGCAAATATTTTTTGAGAGTCTGTCGGAGCCCAAATAACCCCGCGGCACACGCAAGTCATTGGTAAACAAGCCCGCGGTGTAGGGGTTAAAAATATTGGCATCCAGCATGCGTAGTTTGTGTGTCTGAAAGCAAAGAATCATGGGCACAGTTCATCACAGGCATTCAGGACTAGTAGCCAATCACCAACACGCTGACCTCGGACAAAGTGACAAACGATCAGGAGGTAGTCTCTAACTGTTGTTCAGTAAGAGATGGTTGGAGCTTCAGCACTGAGTTTCTTCTCTCACATCTCCATGGATTCACGAGGTCCACAACCCTGTTGGCAGTATTCATTATAGGCCTGAATCTCTAGTACATGAAGCCAAGCAAGAGTAGGTTGATATGAGTGCCAAGTGCTCTTGACATCTTTGCCTCCGAGAGGATATGCTGCAACACAAGAGGTAAAGACATTTGCTTGGGAGAACATCCGTTCCCAGCTAGATCCAGCCAGCAGATTACTTCTGCATACTTGGGATGCCATTTCGATATGGAGGAAACCCATGAGCAAACCAGCTTTGATTCATCAACTTCATCGGGGTACTCCTACGAACACTTCTTCTGATGGGCATAAAGAGGACAGTCACATACAATTACTAGAATCTGTCCAGGATTTACAAAGTCAATTGCCCTCATAGAAATGAGAATTGGATGCTTCTGCATGGCCATTTTTTACACTTTCTAATAGAAGACAGGGAAAACCCTAGTCTAAAATCTTCTGCACATTGGCTATGAGAGAAGAGCCCGGAGTAGGTTACTGGCATTTCTTGCAGTTCTCCACCCTTTCGACCAATACCTTGTACATAAGTTTCAAACATGCTTTCTTCAGGCACCATTATTTGGAGATTCTCTGTGAAAGTTGGTCTTCTAGCTCCACTGCCAGTTAATGAAAGGATGATGTCACCAGCATATTCATCAACGGAGGGCACAATGGAATAGTTGTCAGAAAGCTGGGTAACGGTTCCTTCAGGAAGATCCAGGGTCAGTGGTGGAGAATCTTCCCCCATGTTATCATGAGTGAGGTGACTAGTCATATCTACCTGACATCTCATAACTACGTGACTCATCAAGACTGTTCACAGCACAGGTTGCAAATAGTTTTCGTTTGGTGTTTGCAGGCCCAACTACTCCATCATCAGCCCATCGTTTTGATACAGCTTTGGCAAGGCTTTTTCTCACATCCAAGACCCGAAAATTTGACACAGAAATGACCAGAGTGTGGTAAGTGCCAATGACTCATTTCTGTTGATAGCTGACATGAAGCTTCAGTCCAAAATGAAGAGGAATGGGAGTCTCTCTCTCTCCTTCCGTTGAGAGCGACTGAGGGTCTGACTAGCCTGCTTGGCAGCACCGCTGTATATTAGCTGGGATACTGTACATGCCACTCTATTTCTGGCATTGATACTGGCAAGAACCTTCTTCACTGTTTCTGCTACAGAGCTCGATTAGGCAGAACATCTAGAAGGCTCAGACGTGGATTGGCAGCTGGTTCACTTAGACAGTTTGAGTTGACTGACCCACTGAAAGGCATTTGTTGCAGAAGAATGTAGTTGCACAACATGAGATCAACATCCAAAATTTTCTTTGCCTCATCTTGATTCACTAGGTGAGCAGTCTCTGCCAGAGCTACACCCACTGTCTTTTTGTGGGAGATATAAACTTCTTTGCCTTCCTGGAATGCAGACCAGCCATGTCCTATTTTCATTAATATGTGCTCCATGAACTATGTGGGGCGAACATTCATGCCAATCCAGTCAGAGCTTAGTAGCTGGTGACACTGATTATAAAGTCCTCTCAGTATAGATAGTTTAAGGGAAGAATGGTTGAATTGGACAAATGCTACAAGCTTAGTTATTACCAAAAGATCATAAGACAACTGATAATACTTTGTTGCAATTTCTTACTTGGATTTGGCTGCATGAGCAGCAGTCTTGGGTTTCATGTAGCATGAAAGGTAATAATGAATATCTGCAGCTTCTTCATCCTCATCGTTGACTGCAGTACACAGCCGTGCATTAACCACCGGTTTTGAGATTCTACAGCCCATTTCATGGGATTTTTGCCACAGCCAGCACTCCTTGCACAATACATTGGTTCTTCACCATCTGCTTCATACTTCTCACAGTAGACACATTGTGGGTTTTTACGGTCAAGGCTTGCATTAAAACTTAACCTGGTTTTCTTGGGACTGACTGTTGCTTCTTCAAGCTCATGTTTCTTTCTTTATCTCTTTTGTAGTTCTCTCTGCACCATATCAGAGCGAAAGAGAGTTCGACATTCCTTATGATACTTTGCCTTGTTTCTCAGAAGTGTTTTGGCGATTCCTGAGCCATCATTTAATTTCTCCAGAGGTAGAATGACATCATTTCCTACAAAATTATTCAGATCATTCTCTAGGATTTCATATGCTTTGTGATATCATTCCTTGTTATATAGACATCTCAAGTATTTGCTGGATCTTTCTTCTCCTTGACACAAACAACACCATGCCCAATCAGCGACATTTCTTGTATCTAGCTAGTTTTCAAAACTCATTATACTCATGATGCATTAACAATCGATGTCTCTTCACTTGTCCAGTAGACTGAAATATCAAAGAAAAAATATGAAATTGATATTAAAGTTTCTAAGCAAGTTCTATCTATCTATCTATCTATAGCCCGACGCCCTAATCCCGCAAAGGGTGGCCGCAGACAAAACGCCTCCAAGTCACTCTGTCACCCACCATTTGACTCCCCTCCCCCCAACTCACCACCCCTCCCTCATATACCTCTCAACTCCATCCCTCCACCTCATCCTCGGTCTACCCCTCCCTCTCCCTCCCTCCACCTCACCTACATACACCCTCTTAGTCAGTTTTTCATTCTCCATTCTCTCCACATGTCCAAACCACCTCAGTGTATTTCTCCTAATCTTTTCAACCACATCCACATCTACCCCACAACGTTCCTTCACTTCTTCATTCGTCAACCTGACCCACCACGTCACTCCACATGCTCCTCTCAAGTAACTCATTTCCACTGCTCTCACTCTTGACTTGTTCCCCTCTTGCAAGGTCCACGCCTCGCTTCCATACGTCAGGGTAGGGATCACAATACCATCATGCAGTGACTTCTTAACTTCCATACTCACCTCCCTATTTCTCATCACTGCTTTCAGTGTACCAACAACCTTTCTTCCCTGCTGTACCCTTTCACGTACTTCATCCCCCAAAGTTCCATCCTTATTCATCACACTACCCAAGTACTTGAATGCACTCACATTCTCCATATCTTCACCATCCAACCTCACTGCACACTCTGTGACTTCATTCCTCTCAAACACCATAACTTTACTTTTGTTTACATTAACTTTCAGCTTCCTCCTCCTACACACTGTCCCAAATTCATTCACCAAACCTTGCAACTCCCATTCATCTTCACTCAACAACACTGTATCATCAGCAAACAGCAACACCGGAAGCTTCCAAATCTTACCCTCATTCATTAGGGCCAGCCCCACATCCACTGCCCTACCTTGCACCTCCTTTACAACCCCATCCATATATACATTAAACAGCCATGGGGACATCACACACCCCTGTTTCAGTCCCACATTGAGATCAAAGAACTCACTCAGCTCACCATCCACTCGCACCGTAGCCCTAGCTCCCTCGTACATACTCTTCACAGCACTCAACAATTTCCCCTCCACTCCATATATTCTTAATACCTTCCACATACCTTGCCTATCTATTCTGTCATAAGCTTTCTCCAAGTCCATGAAGGCAGCATACACTTTCCTTCCCTTCTCTAGATACTTCTCCACTAAACATCTTAGAACAAATATCTGATCTACACACCCTTTTCCCTTCCTAAATCCCCCTTGCTCTTCTCCAGCTAGCTCCTCTGTCATATGCCTAACCCTATCAATGAGTATTCTACCGTATATTTTACCAGTCACACTAAGAAGGCAAATACCCCTATGGTTACCACATACTTCTCTCTCCCCTTTTCCTTTGTACAGAGGAACAATTATACCTGATTTCCAGTCCTCTGGAACCCTTCCCTCTTCCCAAGCCAATCTACACAACTTCCATATCCACTCCACAACAATCTCACCCCCATACCTAAGCATTTCACCACACACTCCATCAATTCCTGGGGCCTTTCCCAGCTTAATCTTCTTCATCGCTTCCACTACTTCCGACCTACTGATCTCTTCCTCCCTCCTCTCATCTCTTCTTCTCCCAGCCATTCCCCAACAACTTATACTCACACTGCTCTCACTCTCTACATTCAACAAATCCTCAAAGTGCTCCTTCCATCTCCTCAATTTCTCTCTCTTCTCCACCAACAATATATTATTCCTATCTTTCACTCCCCTACTATTTCCCCTTTCACACTGCCTTACTTTCTTTACCTCCTTCCAAAACAATTTCTTACTCTCCCTCCATTTCACACTCAGATTACTCCCAAACGCTTCATCCACTTTCTTCTTACTCTCCTTCACCAGTCTCTTAACCTCCCTTCTCCTGCTCACATATACCTCTCTCTTCTGCCTCTCATCTTCTCCCCTACCTCTACTCGCCAACCATTCACCATATGCCTTCTTCTTTTGTTCCACAGCTCGTTTCACCTCATCATTCCACCATGCTGTTCCTTGCACACCCTTGCATCTCCTTCTCACTCCACAAACCGCCTCACACGCTGTGCTTATCTCTTCCGTGAATATCTTACATACGTCTTCCACCCCTTCAATCTGCTCTAGCTCATACCTTCCCAATCTTTCTTCCACTATGCTCTTATACTCTGTCCTTTTCTCACTATCTTGCAATTTCTCCACTCTTCTCACAGGAGCTGCTTCCTCCTGTCTTCCCCTTCGTCTCCTCAACCACTTTCTTTGCAGCTCTACCTTGGCCATCACTAAGTGATGGTCCGAGACTCCATTCCCCCACCCTCTCCACATCCTTGCATCCAACACTTGTCTTCTCATTCGCTCATCCACACACACGTAGTCTATCATTGCCTTTCGTTCAACAAGTTCACCATCCATCCTCCTCATTACTCTCCATGTATACCGGTGGATCATCTTATGACGAAAGTAGGTGTTGGCTATTGCCAACCCCTTACCAGCACAGATGTCCACCAAAGCACTACCATTCCCATCTACTTCAGCTGGCACACCCCACTGACCAACCACTCCATCCACTCGTACATTCCCAACTTTGCCATTCATGTCTCCAATCAACAGCACTCTCTCGCTCCTCTCAAACTTGTCTATACATGCTTCTACTCTCGCCCAAAACTCATCTTTCACTCTTGCCACTCGATCCTCTGTTGGAGCATACACACATACAATCGCCCATGCTTGTATACCTACTTTCATCCTCACCCATACAATCCTTGCACCCACTGTTCCATACTCTCTTATATTCTCCTTCCACTTCTTGCTTATCATCAGACATACTCCCTTTACTTTCCAATAAAAGCCATCAAATAATTGTTGTATGTGACTAAAAATACCTTGAAAATCACATCAGATCTTGAAAATTACCTTGAAATACAAAATATAAAAAAATTGATTTCTGATATGAAACATGGAAAAAGTGGTATTATACAACAATCTAGTGCTAATTGGAGGGGAGATATGAACTTCATTATTATTCATTTAGGGGGGTCATACTGAGTTTTGTGCACACAGGTTACCGGAGGTCGACCCCAACTTGCCTGCAGTGGTTATCGCAGATATTGTGCCCATATCTATTAGCATGCCAAACTGCAGAAACTTGAAACCAAGGGCATGATTCTTGTGAATATCCTCTCTGCTAGAACCTCTCAACTGATTTCGACCAAACATTTGCCAGTGATATTGTATGGGAAGACAATGAGCTGCTTATGTCAGCTTGGTCAAGGGGTCAAAAAGTCAGGGTCATTTCCATCCCAAGGTGGATGGAAAGCTGATGACAGGAAGAGCTGGAGCTCCCGTTTCATCAGCCCTCGGGACTTGTTCCTGACCATCTCCCTTAGCTGAACTTTTTCAGTGTCTCAGTAACACAGAGAGTGGGCCAGCATGCTTTCCAATACAAGATTCTCTAACTATCAACACCAAACTACATGCACAGTACACACTACACTTCCTTTTCCAAAATCAAAAAATCATGGCTTCAACAAACATAGCCTCGGAGTCCCCAGGAGGGGGACCATAAATGCCCCCACCTTCCGCCCCTCTCCCGGTGACGACCCTAGCTGCCTGGAACCACCGTCTGACTCACTTCTTCATTTCTGCAACATTCGTGGCCTTTCCTCCAACTGTCACTCTGTTGAGCACCACCTCTCCTCCTCTAGACCTCACTCTCTTCTCCTAACTGAGACTCAGCTGTCTGAGGCAACTGACAGCAAAGCCTTTTCTGTATCCTCCTAATTTCTGTACACTCATTTCAAAGCCAAAGGTGGCTGTTGTGTGTAAATACGCAACGACTTATCTTGCTCTCGTGTTCCTGAACTCGGGTCTTTTGAATTCTCTACACTCTGGCTTCGGCTTTCCTGTCATTCTCTGACTAAATATATCTGCACTGTATACTTATATCCTAATTCTCCTGACTCTCAAAAATTCTTCTACTATCTTACTTCTACGATGGAACACATTCTATAGATCTCTCCTTTATCTGAAATCTCCATTCTAGGAGATTTCAATGTTCACCACCACCTTTGGCTCTCCTCTCCTTTCACTGATCCACCTGGTGAACAAGGCTACGCCTTTTCTGTCCTTAATGACCTAGAGCAGCTTGTACAGCACCCTACCCATATCCCTGACCGCCTTGGAGAGAGAACCAACATAGTTGACCTCTTCCTTACAACTAATCCTTCTGCTTACACTGTTAATCTATTCTCTCTGTTGGGCTCCTCCGATCACAACCTTATTGCCTTAACCTGTCCTATGTACGGCCTGTGGACCCTCCAAAGAAACGTTGTCTGTGGCACTTTGGAGCTGCAGATTGGGAGGCCTGCAGGCAGTACTTCTTTGACTTTCCCTGGAATGATTATTGCTTCCATGGCCGGGAGCCATCTGAGTGTGCTTTGCACATTACAAAGGTTATTCTCTCGGGCATGGAAGCATACATTCCTTTCTCATATCCTTTGACTAATGCAAGAAAGCCTTGGTTTAATCACGCTTGTTCTAATGCTATCCGTAACAAGGGGAGGGCCTATAAAAGGTACCAGAGCCAACCCACCCCTGAATCACATCTTTTATACGTGTCTGCCCGGAATTGTGCTAAGTCTGTTCTCCGCTCTGCTGAAAATAATTTCATCCTTACTAAATGCTCTCAACTCTCCAACTCGAATTCTTCCTGCTCCTTCTGGTCCTTGCCAAAAACCTTTCTAACAACTTTACCTTATCATCCTTCCCTCCTCTTTTCTACTCTGATGGTTCTGTAGCCATTTCTTCTACTGATAAAGCAGATCACTTCACTCAGACTTTCTCCTCCAATGCCACCTTAGACGATTTCGGTGCTGTTCCTCCATCCCTTACCCCCTCTGACTTCCTCATGGCTGACATTAAAATTTCTTCGGCTGATGTATTTTCTGCCCTCAGGGGCCTCAATACTAACAAGGCATATGGGCCTGATGGAGTCCCTCCTGTTGTTCTCAAGAACTGTGCTTCTGTGTTTACACCCTGCCTAGGCAAACTCTTTCGCCTTTGTCTATCAACTCATACCTTTCCTTCTTGCTGGAAGTTTTCTCTCATTCAGCCAGTCCCAAAGAAGGGTGACCATTCCCAACCCTCTAACTATGGTCCAATTGTTTTAACATCCTGTATCTCAAAAGTTTTCGAGTTTGTTCTTAATAGAAAATTTTTAAACATCTTTCCTATCACAACCTTTTTCCTGACCATCAGTATGGGTTCCGTCAGGGATGCTCCACTGGCGATCTTCTCACCTACCTTTCAGACTCCTGGTCATCCTCCTTTCGGGACTTTGGCGAAAGCTTTGCTATTGCACTTGACATCTCAAAGGCTTTCAATCGAGTCTGGCATAAAGTTTTAAATTCCAAACTGCCCTCTTACAGTTTCTATCCTTCTATCTATGCCTTCATCTCTAGCGTCCTTTCTGATCGTTCTATAGCCGCCTTTGTAGACTGCCATCGTTCTTCTCCTAGATCTATCAACAGTGGTATTCCACAGGGCTCTGTCCTATCACCAACTCTCTTCCTTTTGTTCATCAATGACCTTCTAAGCTGTACATTTAAGCCAATCCACTCATACGCTGATGACTCAACCCTTCACCTTTCCATTCGGTTCCCGCAACGCCCATCTGAGCAGTTATTTGAACAAACAAGGGATGAGACTATGGCAAACCTGATGTCTGACTTGGCTCATATCTCTGACTGGGGTAAATATAATCTTGTTCTTACATCTATGATCCTGACAAAATCTTCCACAGGCGTACTCTACCCACTAATGTTTAATAATATTCAGCTTAATCCTGCATCATCTTTGAACATGCTTGGAGTTTCATTTACTCGAGACTTATCTTGGAAAGATCATACTACATCTCTTGTAAAATCTGCTTCCAAGAGATTAGGTGTGCTAAGCCGACTCTGTTCCATCGTTACCCCTGCACAATTGTTGACTCTTTACACGGGTTTTATCCGCCCCCGTGTGGAGTACAACTCTCATGTGTGGGGAGGTTCCCCACATACGGCTCTTCTCAATAGGGTGGAGTCAAAGGCATTTCGTCTCATTAACTCTCCTCCTCTTACTGACTCCCTACAACCTCTGTCTCTTTGCCACACTGTTGCATCTTTATCTCTTTTTTATCGCTGCTTCAATGGTCACTGCTCCTCTGAACTGTATGCTTGCATTCCTCCACCTCTTCGACGGGCGTGTAGCACCCGTCTAGCAACAAACTCTCATCCGTTTTCTGTCCAACTCTCTAATGCAAGATTTAACCGTTACTCTCAGTCCTTCATTTATGCAACAGGTCAACTCTGGAACTGTCTCCCTCTGCTGTATTTCCTGCTTCCCATGATCTCCAGTCTTTCAAACGCAGTGTGTCCAGTCATCTCGAAATGAACGGATCTTGTATTTAGCTGTCTATTGTATTTTGTTTTTTCTTTTGGAAGGAACAGTTATTGCGGGCTCGTAGCCTTTGGTTCCTTCTTCTTTGCATAAAAAAAAAATCTCCTGAACCCCTCAAACGGATTACGGTTAAACTTTTGTCAGTGATACAGTACCAAGGGATGATGAAGAGATTAGTTCACCAAAGTCAAAGGGTCAGAGGTCAAGGTCATATGGGGTAGACTTAATTTAACTTTGGTCTCATGTCAGCCTACGACGAACCCTGTCATAGATGTATGGCGAGTCAGTGTGAATCAGTGCATAAGGCTTGGCGAAGGCATACCGTCTGACTCTTTTATCGACAGCTCTGGGCCCGAGTTCTCGGAGTTTCATTTAATTCTGCTCCTTCTACTTAATCTTTCTTTGTTTTTACTTTCATTTCCTTTCTTCTTTTCATGAACTTGAGGGTCAGTTCATAATACTTGATGGCTTTCGTTATATTAGTTTTCCTTACAACCTCCACTGCTTCCCATAATATTTTTGTTAGTCTACAATTCAACTCACCAGTGTCACTCTTGGTGTAATTTACGGTCTGAAATATGTTTTTTTGTTTTTCTCTAACGGAAACATAGCTTTGTTTTCACCTACTGTTATTGAGCATACCTTTTTATTTTCGATCAGCTTCTTTGACTTCTGAAATTGAGTCTGGCTGTGCGACCCACCATTCTGTGGTTACTTCCTATATATAAATAGTCGATGACTATAACATTAGTGTTCGTGTTGTTCTTAAATGCTATAATGAATTTGATTTCATTTTTTGTTTCTCCATTTGGGCTTCTCCAGGTCTGTTTTCTCCCTTTTCTTTTATGGAAGAATGTGTTCAGTTATCTAATGTTATATATTTCAGCCAAATTTACCACCATTTTACCTGTCATTATTCTCTCCAACTCCAGATTTTTCTCATACATGATTCTCCATTTTTCAGTTTCCTAACTTTTGCTCTGAAGTCTGCCATGAGTGTAGTACAGTATATCTAGTCCTTTCTTCTTGCATAATCCGTGAGATGTCATAGACTGTTAGTTTCTTCATTTGTTCTTTACGAAGTTGATGTATATACAGGTATTACTTTTAGGGTGTATCTTCTGCATAGTCTGATCACAGTACAATCCATGCTAGTCTTTCAAATACATTGTTGAATTTAACAGTGTTCTCTGCAAGATTTCTGTTAATTAAAAATCCTCCACCATATACACTTTCGTTCTGCCCTCCTCTGTAGCAAGATAAGTGGTTACTCTCTTAGGACTGAATTAAATTTTTACTTTTTCTATTAATCTTGCTTTGACCTATAACATCCCAACTATTGTTTTCTAATTCAGCCATGAAATACCAAGTCTGTAACCTGCTGTGAGTCTTCTGACGTGTATGTGTAGATTTTAATCGCCGAAATATTTGCACATACATAAACATATATATCTTAGAGGCCTTCGGCATTCCTTAGCTTGGAAAAAAAAAATCTTCATCTGAGTGCAGAGATTTTCTATCTCTTGCCTATTAGAGATCCCCTCCCTCCCCCCTTTTTTATATCATAGCCATAAGACAATCGGGGATAGTTTCTGGAAATTTTGGTGCTTGAAGCACACTTCTTTAGGTTCCTTATCATTTGTTCCTAGTGTCTGTTGACATCTCTTTCCAGATGATCGTGATACTCCGCACAATTCATATTTGAGCACGATGCAGGAGCACAGCTGACATTTCCGTTTGCTTTTTAGTTTTCGTTTCTTTCCTTCTTCTTCTTCTTCTTCTTCTTCTTCTTCTTCTTTTTTTTTGTCTATAGCACATTCCGAAGGGTGCTTCAAAAGTTTAGTTTTTGGCATTCGTCGATATTTTTATTTATCCGTGATGCTCCAGACAAAGGTCACAGTGGAAACCGACAGACACACCCTTAGGATTATAGAAATGGATGAAAATATGTATGTATTTAATGTTGATTGTGCTCCTTTTTGTCTTATTTACTGACCTGTTGGTGCAACGCAGGTACGCGACTGACTTCGTTTATTTTTTATTTATTTATTTATTTTTTCACACAGCACGCTCCAACGGGTGAATGAAAATTTTTACTTGTGATGTGTGCTGATATCTGTTATTGACTGTGCGTGAGGGTCTGCATAAGAAGGTCTAATGAGACAATTTCTGCTCACTTTGCTTCCCCGTGCATCTTGTGTGATGTCAGCTGGTACCTTGTGGGAAGTGGGGATACCATACGGAGAAAACAATTAAAGTGGATGACAAATTCAATCAATTTGCTGACAATTCTGTCGCCTTTGCTGGTGTTGTAATATAACTTTATCGTTGGTTTCCTAAGACAGTATTGATTACTTCATAATATATCGTTTCAGTACTTAAAATTTTATAAGCAAAGCATATCGATGTTCATGACTATTTGTAGCAGTCTCAACATTTCCATAATAGTAATGGTAAAATATTACTGCTGTTCATCCCAAAATATAAATGCTATTCATCATCACCTTCATCATTACTATAAGCCTCGTCCTCCTCGTCCTCCTCCTCGTCCTCCTCCTCCTTATCATCATCATCATCATCATCATCATCGCTGTCACTACCATAGCCTGCTAAAAATCCATACAATTCTTTTTTTTTCACACATATTTCAGGCAAATAAGGCTGTATAGGACAATACAGGTCACCACCGTCATCATCATCATGATCATTACTACCATCATCACCATCATCATCATCATCATTATAATCACTACCATCATCATTTGTGTTACTACCATAAAATCCTCAGCTTCCATCTCTCTGTCTCTCTGTCTGTCTCTGTCTGTCTGTTTGTCTGTCTGTCTGTCTGTCTGTCTGTCAAAAACATTGTTATTTCGTGGTATTAATCTTGAACAAGTTCGAAAATGGGCACTCGGGGTCTAGGTCAAGGTCGCCAAAGGTCAACTAGTTGACATTGGCAGCCATTATGGTGACCTTGACCTTGATCCCCGGTTGCCATTTTCGAACAGATTTTGGCCATATCTTGATACCTTGAAACTTTAATGTTGATAGCCCAAGCCGGTCATGAGATATCTTGTTTACCCACACACAAACAAAACCAGCCAGCCAACCTCAAACTGAAAATATTACCACACTGCTCGCTTTGCAACGTGGGTGGTAATCATGAAAGTATAGTACAAAGCAAGGTCCAGTGAGAATTTGCCTCTCCAGGCATCTTTGTGACGTCACACAGTACCCTTCTCTGGGGTACAAAGAGAACTAGTAAAGTGGATGGGCTCCTGCAACAAATTACCACAATTTGCTAAATTATTATGCCGCCCTCGTCAGCGTTGTAATATAACTTTATTGTTGTTGATCCTACTATTCTTAATGATTGTTTCCTAATTTATAGCTTCACTTGATAAGTATTGTATATGAACTATCTACCTATAGCCTGAAGCCCTAATCCCTCAGCGGGTGGCTGCAGACAAAACGCCTCCAAGTCGCTCTGTCACCCACCATGTGACTTCCCTCCCCCCAACTCACTCCCCCCTCCCTCATATACCTCTCAACTCCATCCCTCCACCTCATCCTCGGTCTTCCCCTCCCTCTGCCTCCCTCCACTTCACCTACATACACGCTCTTAGTCAGTCTTTCATTCTCCATTCACTCTACATGTCCAAACCACCTCATTATATTTCTCCTAATTTTCTGAATCACATCCACATCCACCCCACAATGTTCTTTCATTTCTTCATTCGTCATCCTGTCCCCATCCATGCCACTCCACATAGTCTGGTGGCAGAATGGTCATTTTCGGGTGAACCTCGTTCCGAGACATATACAAAGTTTTATTGCATTTTCTGATACTTTGGGATGTAATCATCAAAATAAAAAAGTGTACTCAACTGGCACACTTCAGCGTTTCAAAATGGAGGCCGAAATCCAATATGGCCGCCTGCATGAATGATGATGCTAATAAAACATGTTTAGCTATCTTTTTCGGTTTTTAATTTTCTTCATACAATATTATTATTAACATTTACTATCAAAACATGCACTAACAAAACAAAATGATCACCTATAAACTACACACTGTAACATTTTATTTTAATGATGTTTCAGTTTTTACGATCATTTTCAGGTGCCAATAGAAGAAATTTTGAATGTTAATAAATTGCTATAATCAAAGTCAATAAAACAATAAAGATAAAAGAATGCTTTTCATTCTATGAGCAAACTGCCTGATGGAGTGCTGCAAGACTTCATGGACGGAGGTCATGTATTGCGACATCTACCAGGCTTCTGGAATGGGATCTGGTCTGACCAGTACATTGAGACAACTTTCATGCGTTATGGCCATTGTCCTCGAGAAATTATTGGAATAACCCATCGACCAGCAGCATTGAAAAGGTGCGCTCTTGGACTACATATCTGCGCTCAACTTAAAAAAGATGTTGTATTCATGCTTGATGAAAACGCACAGTCCACAGTCATGACCCATAAGGAAGAAGGTCCTTCAAGGATACAAAGTGAAGAAGTAGACAGAGCAAAAATTCGGGAGAAGCTTCAATGCTGCATAGATCCACTGAAAGGAGATTGCCATCCACCTGGACTTATTAATGTGGTTACAGGTAGGATATGTGCAGAGCATGTCAATGTTGACAGGGCTGTTGAATTGGGAGCAGCTATGATGAAAACATTTGAGGAAGGATGGCCACAGAGTTTTCACAAGCCACTCACATGACCAGTTGTGCTCATGTCAACTTCAAGAAAAAAAAATAAAGTGGACAATATATCTGTGTATGATACCACATTGATCTATTCAAGAGTGCTTTGTATTCAAACCTCTAGGAACATAAACATGAGAGATGTTCTGTCTTATGAGCTGGCTGCATTTCCAACCTCAATATTCCAGGAAAAGACAGGTGATATGAGGCTGTCACCTTCTAAAGCCACCCTGAAAGCCAAAATCCAAGAGGAAGCATCTAATCGCAGAACAGTCCCAGCTGATGCTATAATACTTGATGGGTGTGCAATTCTCTGGGTAGTCAAATGGCCAAGCAAAGGTGTCATAGAAGATTCTATACTAAAGTTTGTACAGCAGATATGCCATTGTCTTTTAGCAGCAAACACACATCTGGTCTTTGACAGATATCACAGTGGAAGCATAAAAGAGGCAACACGAACAGCTAGAGCTGGGAAGGAAGCAAGTAGATGCCACCGACTGTCATTGGCAACACTTCTGCCACCACAGGATGTCTGCTTATCTGTTACACACAATAAATCCCAGGTGATTAATCTCATTCGTGAGTAACTGTGTGAGCACACTGATCTACTGCCACACAATTACAAAAATCTTGTGATTAGAGGTAAGGAACCAATACCAGTAGAGCTTTGTAATGGTATCAGAAGAAGCAGGCCTGACTTGTGCACTACACATGAGGAAGCTGATGTTATTGTGGTGCGGCAAACTGTCCATTTGGCAAGGTGAGGAAGACACAGCATTAGAACTGTTGCTGATGACACAGACATATCTGTCCTGCTATGCCTCTTCAATAAGCAAGAGAATCTTGCCTGCAATATGGTAATGGCTGGAACAAGCCCCTCACGATCAAGAGCAGATATCAAAGCAACAGTTGAACAAAATCAAGATGTTCTCAATAATCTGTTACCTGCCCATGTTCTTACAGGATGTGACAGTGTTTCATATTTATGGGGTATTGGTAAAGGAGCAATGTTAAAGGCTAAAGAGAGTGGGAAGACACTTACTAGATTACGGTGGCAACAAGAAGAGCCGACTGATGTTACTGCTGAAGCCACAAAATTCATTGCAGCATGTTATGGCTTTCCAAATGAAAACAACATGACATCTTTAAGATATACTGTGTGGCAATCAAAGATGGGCAATCTTCGGCTCACCACAGCACCAGAGCTAAAAGCTTTGCCACCAACAACAGAAGCATTTGAAGAACATGTTTGCAGAGCTCATTTACAGGCAGCAACTTGGAGAAGCTCCCTTGATCCAGAGCCACCAGGAATGAACCCTCTTTATTATGGGTGGACCAAGGATCCTGATTCAAACATGTTGGTTCCAATTGGCTTGTCCCTGATGTTTCTCCTGCACCACTTGATATCCTAAAACTAATCAAGTGTGGGTGTCAATCCCGCACCCCATGTTCAACTGCCCATTTCTTGCTCACTGTGCTTGCCATGGAACTGACTGCCACAATCATCAAAGTAAATAAAGAGTGTCAGTTGAAGAAGGGGACAGTATGGAGGAAAGTATGTACATGGAAATGACAGACACTTAATATATTAAATGTAAATGTGTTTAGTTTATCAGTGTTTTTATATTTATAAGCAACATACATATTTGATGTAAAGCATTTTGATCAATTTTGAAGGGCATAATTGGTCTAACATTGTGATATACTGGATATTAACATTTAGTTGTGAAAAAGATTATGGTTTAAATATGTTTGTTGGAATAGACATGTTAGATATTTAAAAATGTTCACTGACAGAAAGACCTAATTCTCCATCCTTTCCCTGTATAGTTTGTTAAGAAAATGTAATATTGTGGTAATACCTGGTGATAGTCTAACAGGGTACGGTAGTAGTAGTAGTTGTTGTTGTTCCCTAGGCAGTCTGGCCGAGCAGCTCCGAGTCGCTCCAAAACTGGGCTTTCCCACAGACCTCTCAAGGAGTGTATGTTGTGTTGTTGGCGTAGGTGATTGTGTACAATGCAGTCTTTCATATTGTGCTTAATAGTATGGGGTGCTGTGTTGCATTCTGGACATGCATCAGTGACGGAGTCATCCACTCTCTTCTGGTAACTTAAAAGGGCTGGATGATGTCCACATCTCAGCCTGGCCAGGTGGACCCTGTCCCCACGAGGGAGATAGGATTCGGAGGGGTGGATATCAGGAGGCCATTCATACAGCTGTGAGTTGTCTTTAAGTGATTGAATGGAGCGGCGAGTGATTTGAGTATGGATATGCTTCTGGAAGCTGGTCTGAGGCATGAAGGGGGAAGAGATGACGGTATTTGTGTATGATATCGTGTGCTGGGTGTTGTTTTGATGTTCCTTGGTGTGTGTGTGGGCGTGTTTCCATGTAGTGTAGTGGAATGTTGTGGATTTATGGAGGCTGTAGCAAGAATTTGGGCGCCTCTCATGTCTAGGTGATCCTTAACTTTGAGGACTTTGGTTTCTTGATGTAGGTGGTCTGTGGGTGTAGTAGCTGTGCGGCCTGTGATTATTTTTAAGGCCTTGTTCTGTATGGTCTGTAGAGTGTTGTATTGTGTTTTAGTGAGGTTAGGAGCCCAAGCTGGGCTTGCATAATTCATCACTGAGTGTATATATTGTTTGTATACTGTGGTGGTGGTTTCTTTGTTGTGTCCAAATGTTGTGTGGGCAAGTGACCTCAAGGCATTGAGTCTTGGTGTTATTTTATTTCTGATGTTTGTGATGTTTAAATGACATTGATGTATTATGTGTTACACCAAGGATTTGTGTGTGTGTGTGTGTGTGTGTGTGTGTGTGTGTGTGTGTGTGTGTGTGTGTGTGGTAGAGGAGTATTGTTTATGGTGAGGTGTGGAATGTGAATGTGGTCTGCTGTCCAGTTTAGCTATTTTGAGCCAGTTTGTGGTGAACCATTTGTGTAGTGTGTTGAGGTAAGGTTGGAGGATGTGTGCAGCTGTGTTTGCATTTTGGTGTGTGCATGTGAGTGTTATGTCATCTGCATAGGAAGCTATGCGTATCTGTGGTGTGTGGGGTGTGGGTATGTAGTGCATGTATTGGTTAAAGAGTGTAGGGGACAAAACAGATCCTTGAGGGACGGGATTTGTGAAGTTTCTGATGTTCGAAGACTGACCGGAAAATGTTACATGTGCATATCTGCCTGCTAAGTAGTTTGCCAGCCATCTTTTTGTGTTATTGTGCATGTTTGTGTTGAATATTTTTTTTGTGAGGTTGTGGCGGGGGATGGCATCAAAAGCTTTGCTGATATCTAGTATGACTAGGAGTGTTCTGTGTGGTGGCCTAGCTGAATTCACGCCATCAAAAACTCTCTGTAAGGTCTATAAGAAGAGTGTTTGTGGAGTTTAGTGGCCTAAAGCCATGTTATGATTGGGCTAAGGGGGGGTGAGGTGTAACTAATTGTAGTATCAGTCGTTCAGTGACTTTAGAGGGGATGCAGAGGAGTGTGATGGGGCGGTGTGAGGAAGGTAACGTGAGGTCTTTTCCCTCTATAGTTTGTTAAGAAAATTTAATATTGTGGTTATACCTAGTGATAGTCTAACAGGGTACGGTAATCACATTTGGTGCCTTTTTTAAGCAATTATAATTAAGAGCAATTTTTCTTTTCACAATTTGCTCATATGTAATATACTTTGTTATGCCTAGAATTTCTTGAAATAAGTCTACAATTAAATAATGTAATATTAGTAAAACTAGTGACAGTAGTAATCAAATATTGTAAATTTTCATTTTTTTCGGGCGGCCATTTAGGATTTAGGCCCATATAACAAAATGCTCAAGTGTGCCAACTGGGTGCACTTTTTTATTTTCATTAATAGGGTCCAATGTATCAAAAAATGTAATTAAACTTTGAATATGTCTCAGAACGAGGTTCAGTGAAATTACTCCAGACTAACATGCTCCTCTCAGGTAACTCATTTCCACTGCTCTCACTCTTGACTTGTTCCCCTCTAGCAAGGTCTACGTCTCGCTTCCATACGTCAGGGTAGGGATCGTAATACTCTCATGCAGTGACTTCTTAACTTTGCTACTCACCTCTCTATTTCTCATCACTGCTTTCACTGAACCAACAACCTTCCTCCCCTGCTGTACCCTTTCAAGCACTTCATCCCCCAAACTTCCATCCTTACTCATCACACTACCCAAGTACTTGAATGCACTCACATTATCCATATCCTCACCATCCAACTGTGCATTCTGTGACTTCCATTCCTTTCAAATACCATAACTTTACTCTTGTTTACATTAACTTTCTGATTCCTCTTCTTATACACTGTCTTGAATTTATTCACCAAACCTTGCAACTCCCACTCATCTTCACTCAACAATACTGTATCATCAGCAAGCAGCAACACCAGAATCTTCCACACCTTACTCTCATTCATTAGAACCAACCCCACACCCACTGCCCTACCTTGCACCTTCTTTACAGCCCCATCCATGTATATATTAAACAGCCAGGGAGACATCACACATCCCTGTTTCAGTCCCATATTTAGATCAAAGAGCTCAGCTCACCATCCACTCACACCATAGCCCTAGCTCCTTGGTACATACTATTCACAGCACTGTGCAATTTCCCATCCATTCTGTACATTCTTAATACCTTGCACATACCTTGCCTATCCACTTTGTCATATGCTTTCTCCGAGTCCATGAAGGCAGCATACACTTTTCTTCCCTTCTCGGGGTACTTCTAGTATACTATAGCATTAGCTATGTATGTGTGTGTGTGTGTGTGTGTGTATATTTTGGGCAGTCGAAACTACACATTCAAATCGCGCCAAAACTGGCACAGAAATCGGGAAAAATTCGCTGATGTGAAAAAACTTGGTCCAGTCACGATTGAAAAACATTTACTGTATTTAATGAGCAATCACATTTTGACCAAAAATCACCGCTCCTGGCGCCTGGCATAGGGTCTCCATAGAATTTTTTGCCCACTGATACAACTAAAGTATTTCGGACTTGCGTTCGGACAACCTGGGTTCCATTCCCGAAGCTGCAAATAACACGACCAATTGGTTAGCCGCAAAAAAATCCAAGTGAGAACGTTATATCAGAACAGCACATAAATGTGAGAGCCCTCCATAGGAGCAAGTGCGAGGGGCCCGAAGGGCCCACGAGCACTTGTCTATACTAAACATTTTAGAACAAATGTCTGATCTACACACCCTCTTCCCTTCCTAGGTCCCCCTTGTTCTTCTCCAACTAGCTCCTCTGTTATATGCCTAACCCTATCAATAAGCATTCTACATAATTTTATATTTTTCCAATCCTTTGTTTACAGGAACAGTTATACCTATTCTTATTGACTGCTTCCTAATTTATAGCTTCATTTGATAAGCATTGTATATGAACTTATGCATAACTGAATTCATCACTATTTGTACCAGCCTTATCTTTTCCATAATGGATGTTTTTCTAGGTTATATTTTACAAACTATCGCTGTAATGACATAAATTACCTTATTTTACCTGAACATTGGAAGGAAGAGAATCAAGGTACCCATAAAACTTTACCTGGATATTTTGATTTGACCCATGAATTCAAAATTTCAATCTCATCTAGACTATCTGATAAACTTTGTAGGACCTCGGTTTTAAATTAATCCTCACAAATAACTATATATATATATATATATATATATAATTTTATATTGACAGTCATTTCGTCGTCTGGTTATTGTAACCCTTATAATAAAAATAATTTAGAATCGTTAATAATGAATGCACTTGGAAACCTGTCAGCTGCCAGCTTTCAAGAGCTTAAGGCTAAAGAAAGTTTCTAAAGAAACTTGAGGATACTGCAGTCCCAGTAGTCAACTTAACACGGTTGAAAAGTTAGCTGACGAGGGCGACAAAATAATTAAGCAAATTGAGGTTATTTGTTGCAGCTACCCAATCACTTTACT
Organism: Coenobita brevimanus; assembly: GCF_032717465.1. Classification (NCBI taxonomy): domain Eukaryota; kingdom Metazoa; phylum Arthropoda; class Malacostraca; order Decapoda; family Coenobitidae; genus Coenobita; species Coenobita brevimanus. The sequence goes on from NC_136975.1 coordinate 22,530,578, forward strand.
TGTCTTCTGTGTACCCCGGAGAAGGTTATCGCGTGACGTCACAAAGGTGCATGGGGAGGCAAAATGATCAGACATGTTCTCACAGAGCCATGGTACAAAGCTTACCGGTGTACTACTCTCGGAGCAGGAAATAAGTAGGAGCTTAGGAACTTCACCCAGTGTCTAGATCCAGCTAACTTCATTAACCCTACTGGAGCGGGCGGCTCCACGAAAACACGAGACACGTTCAGATTGACGCAAAACAATGTTGGGAAATTACTTAAGTACAGACCTGCTGCTTCAAGTCAGGGATATTCTCTCTCTCTCTCTCTCTCTCTCTCTCTCTCTCTCTCTCCTCCGCTATGTTTTCCTCGTCAACGTTGCATCACCTGTTCATGTATTATTTTCTCTCCTGCACAGTAGTCCTTTCTTTGCCACATCACGTATTTGGTTTCAACTAACCCCAGACGATTTTATTCAACTGAGTGAGTCATAGGAGCTTGAGAGGGTTAAACACTTAAAAGACATAATAACTTCAATAAATCTTATCCATTCCTTCATCACCCACAGACACCCTCCCTCCTAGACGAGTTCATGTTATTCCTTCAGAATATTTCAGAGAGAGAGAGAGAGAGAGAGAGAGAGAGTCGAAAATAATGTCGTGGATAAGGGCAAGAAAAGTCGATGAAGTGAAGGTTTTTGTGAGGGGTTAAGAGGGTCACTAGAAAAAAAGATTTGATAAACAGAAAGAAAGAAATATAGATAGATCGATAGATAAATAGATAATGCTATTGTCAATGTAAGCGATATGCGGACGGGAAGGTAAGTGGATTGGTTGGTAGCTGTCCTGATATGATTTGTGAAGTAATTCAGACAGACAGGTATATAATAGACAGATAGATTGACAGATAGATAGATCGACTGGTAGATAGCTAGACAGGAGGTATATTAATTTGTCCATCAGTCCGCTCATCCATTCACCGTCCACCACTTTACTCATCATTCATCTTGTCATTGTTCACTCAGGTGCATGGGAGCTCGGGGCTAGGCTGCCCACCGTTCAAATGGCATGAATATCATTATCTGAACAATAAATCCCAACCATCCTCGGATGTAAAACATTATGGGACACACTCGGTTACGTCTCCGGAGCCCAGTAGCCCACCACACGTCTATTTCTTACACCTGTGCCTGTGAAACGAAAGCAAGTGGTATCTTTTATTTGACGTGTTTGGGAGTGTGGGGGGGGGGGTGTTACCCGGTTTTAATTCAGTTTAGAACAGTTTTGAAGAAAAGTTTGAGATTTATGCAAAGACGATTGGGTTGGATGTTTAGAGCAATCATTCAAAGGTTAAGTTCAATGGGCGAGGTTAAATTTCATGCCAAGTGTCTGTGCGTGAACTAAATAAAACACTCTTGACTTTCATTTTTTTACCAAATTTGATGGAGGGGTTGAGGGTCCGTCAAGGGGATGACTTATCTTTTGAGGGCAATATGTCAACGGTCAGGATCATATGGCATAGTAACTTAAACAGTTTCTGTTCAACGTACAGCAGTCTTTGTGGAAATGTTCAGGGTAATGCATGAGAGGAGACCGTCAAGGTCGAGGTCAGAAGAAACGGTCAAAAGGCATGGTGACAAGGCAAGGTCAACGCAAATATATTTAATCTTGTTTGAATCAAGTTAAGTTGACCAGCTGTCAGGCAACCATGACGTACTTCGATTTTTGGAGAAATTGGTCGGTGGTCAAAGTTATCGGGCAAAGTAAAATATTCCATTTTCAGATCAACTAAGGGGAGGGGGCCACAGGTGTTGCAGTCTCTGAGTCCTTCATATTTATACTGCTACCATCCAATGTAATAAATTTTTTCTTGAGCTAACAGGAAACAAGTAGGCTTGCCGCTTGGTGTACAGTTGCCTGACCGTAGTAGTACGTCAGATGAGTGGATGGCTGTCGCTACCAACAAAGAACGGTCCTAATAGTGTCTGAAATACAGTATGTATCTTTATGGGCTGGGATTGAAAAATATCCTCCCCCAAACGAATTTACCTGGTTCTTCACAGAAGTCAGGTGGCTTGGCTTTTATCGGGCTGTGGTGTGGCAGTAACGGTGCCCGACTTCTGTCTAGTACTCGTAGTCTTCGGTTCGGTTCCCGGCTGGAGCGTCAAGAAACTTTACACATTTCGCACGCGTATTGTGTGCAACACACACACACACACACACACACACACACACACACACACACACACACACAGAATAGATATATAGATATGGCTTTACCCAACTCCTCTTCCTAGACGCCTAGTCAGTTTCGATGAAAGTTTACAGGAACGTTTCCTAGGACCCAAAAGTATGCATAAACATTCTTTATTTCAAAATTTCGAAACACATTTTATTAGCGAAATTATTATACCTTCCTCTCAATACTTTTTTTTTTTTTCTATAACGGAGTCAATGCAGCCAAGTACCTTTTCATCGAGCCTTACTACATATTAATTTATTCATATACTCGTATACGTTGTTTACTTTGAACTTCCGAATAATCAAAGGGTGATGGACCAACAAGCGTAGGCCACCATAGGCGGCTATACGGGAGTATATATATATATATATATATATATATATATATATATATATATATATATATATATATATATATATATATATAAAATGGAAAGACAGGTGAGAGGAGCGAGTGTGAAACTCAAAGAGGTAGCAGCAATTAGTCAATCGGGACAGTAAGTACAGTAGCAGTGACAGAACGAGAGGGGGAGGGGGGGTGCACAGGGTTACAGAAAAGAGGAGACCTGTTGGCCCATTACAAGGTTTTCTTCGCCTGGATTTTAAAGAAAAAAAAATCTGCTAATATCTAACCAGTGTCTAACAGAAAATGATCGAAAAAGAAGGCTCTTCCCCACCTACCACACCATCCGGTTAACCCGGCAGGAAAAAAAAAAAAGTGCCTCTTGGAAAGAACCAGGTTGGGTTTTGTATAGGAGAAGCAGAGGAGGAACGACAGTGCAATACCTAATCTTTGTTCTACAGAACTGTAAAAGAAAAGAAAACATATTCGTCGAATGTTCACGTTATTTATCAAACATCGCTTCAAACTTAATTTAAACAAAATCAAGCGAGTTACAGCCTATAATGTCAAAATACTTGTCTGACCGAATTTTAAACGTATCAATACATGTGCACTAGCTACTGTTGCTGGTAATCCATTCTATTGTTCCACTACGTGAATAAAGTAGATTTTCCCTATGTTAGTGTTGCATCTGTTGCTTTTGAGTTTCATTCTGTTATTTCTATTCAAAATATCATTCTGTATCTCTAACAAATTGTAATATCTACCATTATCAGATCTGTTAAGATTTTAAATATTTGCATTAAATCTCTTCTGACTCGTCGCTTTTTGAGAGAAAACATAGTTACTTTGGTCTCTCTTCGTAGAGAAAATGTCGCACCAATGGGATCATTTCCGTGGCTCTGCGTTGCACTCCCACTCCCTCAAGCCTGTCTTCGTCCATAATAAGACTCGGTGACCATTACTGCACACAGTATTCTCGGTTTGGTTTAGCTAATGACGTACAAAACTTAAAATTACATGGACGATTATGATCAACGTTCTTTGCGAGGAGCCGAGCATTTTTTTTTCTTTTTGCCTCGTTACTGGCTGCTATACAATATTTAGCTTTTGCAGCTTTTGATATTTCTGAAAATAATTCCTTAATCTTTCTAGTCCTTTTCTTCCGTCAGTGGGGTATCAAACATGCGGTATTCATATCTAATGTTCTTGCATCAAAGTGCATTACCTTACATTTATCAACACTGAATTTCATCTACCATTTCTCACTCCAGTTTATTAACTTCGTGTTATTTTGTGTAGAGTCACAGTCTGCTTCGTGATCTCTTTGCTTTCAGTTTTCGTGTCGTCTGCAAATTTTACTACCTTAGAAGCGAGTCCATTTTCTAGATCATTAATATAAATTGTTACAAGAGCTGGGCCTAGAACTAACCCTTGAGAAAATCCGTTTGTTACGTCTCTCCAGTCAGATGATTCGCCATTTATCACTACACGCTCCTTGCGAGTCGTTATCCAGTTAACAGTCCATGAACATAATTTGATAGAGAGGTCGTGGGCCTTTAGTTTCTCTAGTCGTCCGAGATGGGGGACCATATCAAACGCTTTCTAGAAATCTAGGTAGATGATATCCGACTGTACTTTAATGCCCCAGTTATCGTATATGTTTGTTAAAAACTCAAACAGATTTGTAAGGCTTGATCTATTATTACGAAACGCTTACTGATTATCTGCTGTAAGAATATGCATTTTAATGAACACGGTATTTTTTTTTTTTTCAAAAATAACATAGTTTTACTGACGTCATGCGTATTGAGCAGTAATTCGAGACGCGTTTTCTATCGGCCGTTTAGATGATATATCAGCGAGTTTCTGTTGATTAGATCCTCTGCATTCAGATAATGGTTTATTTAATATTTTGGTTATAGGCTAACCGTCTTTAACATTCATGCGAGATGCGTGGAGATATCTTATTTGGGCCAGCTGATTTATGTTGGTTGTTTTCCTGAAGATAATTCACTCGGGCCTTATCTTGGAAAGATCATATTACATCTCTTGAAAAATCTGCTTCCAAGAGATTAGGTGTGCTAAGCAGACTCCATACTTTCTTTATCCCTGCACAGTTGTTGACTTTATACACTGGTTTTATTCGCCCCTATGTAGAGTACAACTCTCTTGTGTGGAGAGGCTCCCCACATACAGCTCTTCTCAACAGGGTGGAGTCAAAGGCTTTTCATCTCATTAACTCTCCTCCTCTTACTGGCTCCCTTCAACCTCTGTCTCTTCGCTGCACTGTTGCGTCTTTATCATTTTTCTATCGCTACTTCAATGGTCACTGCTCCTCTGAACTTACTGCTTGCATCCCTCCACCTCTACGACGGGCGTGTAGCATCCGTCTAGCAACAAACTCTCATCCATTTTCTGTCCATCTCTCTACTGCAAGAGTTAACCGTTACTCGCAGTCCTTCATTTATGCAACAGGTCACCTCTGGAACTGTTTCCCTCTGTCTGTATTTCCTACTTCCTATGATCTCCAGTCTTTCAAACGCAGTGTGTCCAGGCATGTCGAAATGAACAGATCTTGAATTTGGCTCTCTTTTGTATTGTTTTTCTTCTTTTTTTTCTTGGAAGGATTGGTTTGGTGGCTCGTGGCCTTTGGTTCCTTCTTCCTCGCATTAAAAAAAAAAAAAAATCTCTGTATCTGATCACTTCATTGAAAACTTATCTTCTGGTCCTGAGAAAACCAATTGATGGACTGGAATGTTTGCATTATGTTCCTTTGTAATAATACTGTGAATTTCATCGTTCAGTAATGTTAAAACTGTTTGGTTATGATGGACGAGATCGCCTATGATATCTTTTTACATTTTTCCTACTCCTCACATAATGAACATCCTATTTTTTTTTTTTTTTTTTTTTTCCGAGAAATTTCGCCAGTAGTCTCGTTTAGTTTTCCAAACAGTATCCGTACATTGACGGACTAAGTAGATATAAATGTTGCCGTCCGGTTTATTAATATGTTAATTTCTTAGTGTAATTCTCGGTAAATTTTTTCTTTTGATAGATGTCAGTAGATTAGTGAATAGTTCTCACATATTTTCGACGTTAGCCACCTGTAGTAGTTTAACCCAGTTTGTGTCCGTACATTTCTTTCTCATATTACTGAAGTTAGCTTTTTAAAGGTTTGGAAGGAAAAGGTTATTTATACTGGTTTTATACCTGATGTTAACTAAAGTCAAATGATATGATGGTTGTTGCTAAAATATTCACCATCCCATAAATTCATTAGGTCCCGTCTCTCGCCAGGGCAAGGTCTAAAATATGATTACCGTATGTCGGTGTATTCACTGCCTGACTTAAAATGCATCGTCTGTCAGTTCTAACAACCTGTTCCCTTCTTTGTCTGCACACGAATTTTTTCAGCCAATACAGGTATTCGGATTATTATGGTCGACTAAATAACGCAGTCTTTGTTTTTCTATTACTGATTCTACTTTGTTGTAAACTATTCTATCATTTTCCTCGTCTGACATGGGCGATCTGTATATTATTCCAAAAGAAATTGGGTTTTTACTCTCTGTGAAAATGTCATCATATAAAGAATCGTGTTTTAGCATTTAATTTAATAATCTGAATTGCATTTTTATGCAAAATATACAGAATTCCCCCAAAGGTTTTGTGCAGTCGCTATTTTTTCAAATATTTTATAGTTTCGTAGCGGCACTAATAACGTGCTTGTCAAGGGGGCTTAATAATGATTCTGTAATTTTCTTAAATTTTCTGTAGTTGCATAGATGGGGTAATAAAAGAGGTACAAGGTAGAGTAGTGGATGTTGGAGTGGCCCTGGAGAGAGAGGATAGTGTTTGGAAACTCCCTGTACTGTTGTTTGCAGATGATACTGTGTTGTTGAGTGAAGACGAAGGGGAGCTGCAAGGCTTGGTGGATGAGTTTGAGAGAGTGTGTAAGAAACGGAATCTAAAGGTGAATGTAGGGAAGAGTAAAGTGATGATCTTTGAGAGAGGTGAAGTCAGTGAATGTACAGCGAGGTTGGATGGTGAGGAATTGGAAAATGTGAGTACGTTTAAGTACTTGGGTAGTGTGATGAGTAAGGATGGAGGTTTGGAAGGTGAAGTGCTTGAAAGGGTACAGCAGGGAAGAAAGGTTGCTGGTTCCTTGAAAGCAGTGATAAGAAGCAGGGAAGTGAGCATGGAAGTGAAAAAGTTACTACATGACAATATTGTGATACCAACTCTAACGTACGGAAGTGAAGCTTGGACGTTGTTGGAAGGACACAAGTCAACAGTGAGAGCAGTGGAAATGAGTTATTTAAGAGGAGCCTGTGGAGTCACATGGAGAGACAGGCTGACGAATGAGGATATAAAGGAGCGTTGTGGTGTGGATGTGGATGTGATAGGAAGCGTTATGAGGAACACACTGAGGTGGTTTGGCCATGTGGAGAGGATGGAGGGTGAAAGACTGACGAAGAGAGTGTATGTGAGTGAGGTGGAGGGGGGAAGAGGGAGGGGAAGGCCGAGGATGAGATGGAGGGATGGGGTGGAGAGGTATATGAGAGAGGGGGGTGTGAGTTGGGAGCAGGGCAGTGAAATGGCGGAGGACAGGGCGACTTGGAGGCGATTTGTTTGTGGCCACCCCAAACAGGATTGAGGCGTCTGGCAATAGATAGATAGATAGATAGTTGCATAAGTAATTTATTGATTTCGTTTTGAAATAATACTTATCGTGTTCATATAATATTATATTCATAGTATGGGAGCATCTAGCACAGCTGTGAATCACGCTAAAATGAGCTATGTTAGATATTTAAATCCTCAGTCAATTTGGCAATACGTCTATAAATCACTGATGACCTAGCAGTCCCTACCTCCCCAATAATCCCTTGACAGTTTGCTTGCACCTGAAGTGAGATCAGAGGCACCCAATTGTCCTGCTGAGCTGATCCCGCCTGATTCACCTTACCCCCATTGGCCTCAGGGATTGGATTATCAACAGCTACTCTTTTAATTGTACATCATTTCACCTCATTATCGCTACCTAAAGCATACCTAACACTGTCATCTAGAACACTACTTAATCTAGCCTTCCCACTCTATTGAGATGAAGGCCACCTTTACCTTACATAATCCTGTCACGACTACAATTGTCTCCAACATCACCAAACATCACACCTTATTTCTACACAGACTTTCTAGCCTACTGTTGACTCTTATCATTCTACTGAAAATTGCAGAATCAGTCACATCTTGGTAACAAACCACGGGCAACTAACGTCCTTCGACGTTCCTTGAATTTCCTATTAAGGTCCCTATACTTCCTATGAATCTCCTCTGACCTCCCTGAAGCTACATCCCTACCACAGTAACAAACACCGAGCCCTCTGAGGTATTACTGATGAGCTAGGCCATCAATGCTCTCATTCACGTCCTGTTACCTACACCCAGGAAAACAAAAACGCTTCTTCATAGTACCTTAATACAAAACTCCATCTCTTGATACCTCACCAACGAATCCCCGACAAGTATGAGACTAGACTTATCCTGCACTACGTTCTCCTGTACCTGAAAACTATTCCAAATAGCCACAATCCAATCACTGTTACTTACCTTAGCCTTGCACCCTCCCTTGATTAGCTGGAAACCATCACAATCATCTAGCCTTGTTTCAGCCTTAACTAGCCTAGTTTCTAAGTTATCTACGTTGTCTGACACTTCCACTTCCACTTCCTCTATGTGCACTGTCTTAGAATTCACCATTCAACCCTCATTCTCCCTGCCTTTCAACTTTTCACGTAATGCGTCATTTCCCTCACTGTTTTTTTCTTATTTCTAAACGACATCATCATGCTCACTCACACAACAAACAGCGCGCGTAGCACTTGCCTCATTCATCATGAAGTCTCTTATAAACTCACTGGAGCGCACACAACCATTTTAATGTGGTCTTGATAAAGCTCCGGGCACATCTTCACCAGAGCAGGTCAGAGATCACACTGAGAGAGAGAGAGAGAGAGAGAGAGAGAGAGAGAGAGAGAGAGAGAGAGAGAGAGAGAGAGAGAGAGAGAGAGAGAGAGAGAGAGAGAGAGAGAGAGAGAGAGAGAGAGAGAGAGATTGTTACCATGTGCATAGTTTGACATTTTATTCAGAATAATATCAAACAAAGAGAGACAGGTTCTGTAGGTAAGTACAGTGTGAACTTGGGGAATGTAGAGAGAGAGGGCTATTAGGTTGGCCGATAGTTAGAAATAGCTAAAGTAGGACCGTAAATAGGAGCAGGATAAGCGATGGTGGAAGGTAGGTAGATTTGTTGGTAGGTATGTAGGAAGGGTAGCTAAGAGGACAGGACAGGACAAAGGACAGAAGTCGATCACTACAAATACTATCGTAGTAATGTGCTAACCACCTTCTACCAGGAGATACCTAGACAAGTAACTAGGCATGTAGGCTGGAAGGTAGATAGGCAGGTAGGAGAGAAGGCAGATACTCGTAGTCAGGCAAGGGTGAGGTAAGGAAGCGGGGCAGGACAAGGCAAGGCAGTAGTGCATGTATAATTACATTTTTATTGGCCACTTAGGAGCTGTCACGGGGTTTTTATATAATATCACGGTAATTTTGATATAAATGGTTAAATATTATTTAAATTGATATTTATATTCAATAATATTGAAGCGCAGAGACAATGATTGTCTTGCTACATCACGCAACGATTACTTTACGCTGGCTTGTGCACGATTCTCTAAGAACGAGAATTTATAAACTTTCTCAACAGTACACAGCAGAGACTAATTACTCACAATTGCTGAATTACTGTACTGTTAGCCTCTGGAGAAAGTTACATCACCCCTGACAATAAATAACTAATACTAATAATAATAACATCAGGTTCTTGCTGATGCATTAACTCCTGGCACAACGGATTTTAAGTTAATACAACAAGACTGGTCTAAGTACCAGTTATGAAAGCAAACGTTTATGCAAGCTAGGAGCTATATGGAAAATAAGCTTAATTATGGAGAAATGAAACAAGATTTTTACTTTACATTAAGCTCGAGAAAGGAACTGTTAAATTTATTAATTACAAAAAAATAAATTTAACGTTACATTTCAAATCAATGAGACGCACTCACTCACTCTCACACGAGCTAAATACTTGTCTAAAAAAAAAACACCTTAATTAAACTCTTATAACTAGAAAATACACAAAAGAAATACTATAGTCGATGAATGCTGCGTATCACCAGATGGGTGGGAAGACTGGACTAACTGTGAAGTGGAGTTTGGGTACTAGCTGACCTCTCACACTGCGGCACAGGTCCTTCCTCCGTCACATCAATCACAAGACTGACTAAGTCGTGGGAAAGCGGAGCACTCGGCCGCATTTTTTAACGGTCGAATGAGCAAGCAGAGGCGAACAATAAAAAACAATAGTATCGCTCAGTACAGCACTTAGTGACGTGCATTAAATCGGTCACTCTTTGAAAACGGTGACGAATTATTTGAAAAGTATACTCCGATAATGGAGGGAGAAACGGTTAGCTGAGCGATACACAGTGAGTTTTCCACTAATAGTTCGTGGTTTCTCACAAAAAGGAAATGTCGCGAATTGATTCGTGACATTACGCCCCTTGAAAATTAAATCTTTCTTCCTTCAGAAGAAAGATTTCAATATACATACATATACATCCTAACTCAGTCACACAAGATTCACACTGTGGTGTGTGTGCTATCCTGCTACAGGAGTATGTCGCAGTCGCCAGTGAGCGAAAAAGCCTCGTATTTACGTTAATAGAAACAAGCTTGAGGGAAAAACTCCGTGACGACTGTGAAAATCCTGTACTCGGTCAAACTGAGCGAAAGTTCGCTACATTTACATTAACAACTAATTGTTATGTGGCGTAGTGTGTGTAATACACGGTGTAGGTGTGACAGTTGTAGTGTAACTGTACCTACGTGTAAAATGACACAGTAATACAAATTTATAGTAAAATAATGATGACGAGGCAGAAGAGAAGGGGCGGCAGCATGCAACAGGAACGGCCAGCTGATCTGTACGGCAATGCTGCACCCACCAGCTACACCTGCGAAAGGAATTAAGGTGGAGCATCAAAACTGTTATTTCTGTCTCTCTCTCTCTCTCTCTGCCTAGCAATCAGTACTTGTCATTATTAACCAGGAAACGTAATTCTTGAATTCACAAATTGCTTAGAACCCTTATAGCTTACTGGTTAACGCTTTCATTATTAACCAGGAAACGTGCCAGTTCTTGAATTCACAAATTGCTTAAAACGGGCAGTTTACTGGTTAACCTAACATTATTAACCAGGAAACGTGCCAGTTCTTGAATTCACAAATTGCTTAGAACGGGCAGTTTACTGGTTAACCTAACATTATTAACCAGGAAACGTGCCAGTTCTTGAATTCACAAATTGCTTAGAACGGGCAGTTTACTGGTTAACCTAACTCTACACTTACGAGTAATACAGGAAGCTGAAAATCGCTACGCAATCTCGGACAGGTCACGTTTTAACACCCACCGTGGGTGTGAACACTCATGTGGGTAATGTGCATTCTCCGGGAATCCTCAGAGAGGCCCACAGCTCGAGACATTCCACAAGGTAATTCATACACAGCCTCGGACTGTCTCTGCAAGGTTCTCAAACTTCCCCCTTAACTTATGGTATACATGTATGTACAAGCCCTGGATATACTGTGTCCTGTAGGGCCAACGAGTGAGACGTCTGGTCTACACTTTTAACTGGGAACCAGGCTGGTCCTTGGATTACTCAAATCGCTTAGGATGCCTATTACGGAACCCAACATACAACAGTTGCTAGTTAGTAAGCAGCTAGTAGGTGCGACATCAGGTCTACACCCACATTACCACTATCCTGTCTCTCAACTGACTCAGAGATTACAGGTGTGGTTAGAAACGGCACAGGAAGGGCATGTCCCTGATTAGTGGTGATACTTTGGCACACACTGCAGGAACGGACAAAACTATCTATGTCCCGACCCATCCCCGGCCAGAAAAAGTCAGCTCGGATATGGCCCTGGGTCTTCCTTTTGCCCATGTGACCTCCTGAGGCTGAACAATGACCCCATTCTAACACTGCTTGGCGGTACTTGGCGGGAACGACAAACTGCAGTCGAACCTCACCCTCGGGTGTTCGTGACTCACGGTAGAGCCGTCCTTGTTTACGAAGGAACTTGGCTCGACCTCCCCGTGAATACTTAATCACTCGACCTTTTTGTTTGTTCCGCACGGCAGCAAGTGCCGGGTCAGAATGTTGTTCTTGCACAACAAGTTGACTACACATCAGATCTTGCGGCGATTCAATGATCACTGGGGTGACACAGTCTAGAGCCTCAGTCATGGCTCGTGTTACCGCAGCAGCCGAAGACTGAGTAGCGTCATCGGAGCAACTATCCTTGACTCCTTGAATATTTCCAATGATGAGTTCAAATAAAGGTTCTGGCATGACAACTGCAAGTGTCATACCAGTATAAAATGGAGATGCTACCTGGATACATGCCTCAGGGAACAATCTCACTGATCCATCAATAAGGCTTGCATGGATCTGTCGACCTGTATACTGCTCAGGGCGAACTAAACTCTGCTTGACAGAGCAACCTGAGGAACCATTGTCTCTCAGGACCTTCACAGGAATGCCTCCCACAAACCCTGGCTGTACAAGGAAGGTACTGTCACCTGCGGGAAGGCCTGTGGAGGAAGCAGCTAGCCACTCATAAGGCTGCTGAATTGATGTGGCAAACATTGTGCCTTGTGAGTTATAAGATGGAACATTGGCCATCTGTGGAGGGGGGTTCACTGTCACTGTGGGACTAGTGAACTGTGGGGAAGTACCCACACTGGTAGGGACGTGACCACCAGGCTGCTGCTGAGGAATGAAGGCTGCATTCGCTTCTTGCCTCTTTTGAGCTGGTGGTGAAAAAGTTTGTCCCGACGGTCGGTTGCGTGGCTGATACTGCTGCTGGTTGGGGTGCTTGTTGTACCGCTTCCAAGCAGGCTGCTGTGTATTTTGCCCCTGGTCCTTCTGTGGTTTGCTTGGACCTTGACCATTACTCTGAGAACGGCCTTGGTGCTGGGATTCAGTCTGAGACGGCTTCCCAGACTTGGCAGTATCTTTCCTGCTCCAGGTATTTTGCTTACGAGCTTGATACCCGTATGCAGTAAAGAATGCGTCAGCCTTCTCTACCATTTGGCTGGCATCTTTCACCTGGCAGATCTTAAGCTGTGCTATGAGCTCAGCAGGCCACGACCTCTCTAGCTGTGTACGCAGCATAAGGTCAATTATCCCCTCACGCGTGGAAGGAGTTTCGTCTTTCTCCATCCACTCACCTAGGTAAGCAGTGAGACGGTCGAGGAACTGAACAGCTGTCTCCTTGTCTTGGAGACGAGCTCGCATGAACTGAGCTTTGGCGTCGTCTACTGTGAGACCATACGCCTTAATGAGTGCAGCTTTCATCACTTCATACGTGAGATTGTCTCCACGAATTCTGTGGAGAATATCGAGGGCAGGGCCCCCAAACAGGCTAAGAAACTGAAGCCGCTTAGCTGCATCATCGAGCTGGTAAAGCTGAGCCATGTCTTCAAATCGAGCTATGTATGGCTCGATTCGCTCGCCATCTTTGTATGGGGGAAGCTTGATGTGTGGGGTCGCCATAACATGTGCAGGGAGAGCGCTCGTGGAGCTTGAACCAACTGCACCAGATGTGTCTGAAGCCAAGGAATCTCGCTTGAGCTTCAGCACTTCAAGTTCATGTTTCTCGCGTGCTTCACGTTCGGCACGTTCATATTCACGTTGTTCCCGCACGTGTTCTAAGTCGAGTTCGCGCTGTTTTTGCTCGTGTTCACGCTGTTCTCGCTCTTTTTCTAACTCGAGCTCGCGTTGTTTTTGTTCGTGTTCACGCTGTTCTCGCTCGTACTCGCGCTCCTTTTCGCGTTCCTCACGCTGTTCTCGCTCGTATTCGCTGAATCCTACGCTCTTCACGAGCATCTTTCTCACGTTCTTGCTCGTAATTGAACCGTGAGAGAACGTAACTCTGTATTTTCTCTGGGTCTGTGAGACCCATATCTTTGGCTTCCTGTACAAATACGGTGGTAGCCATGTCGCTAACTCAATCTAAATAACTAGCGACTCAGTACTGATTGCTGCTTCGCAAACGAATGCTAATAACCACAAGTAAAGAGTACAGACACAAGCTAGTGGTGACCAGTCTTATCCAGTTAACTGGCAAAGAATAAATCAAAAGTGTAAATGACTGGGAAGACTCAATAATAAACACAATGGGTACGGCGACTTCCCAGAAGCGAATAAAATCGTCTGGCGTTACCAAAATAAACTAGAGTTAAGTACTCTATGGATTGATAAAGCAAAATTCACTTGCTAAATTAACGGTAAACACCAGTAAGCTTGTGTCTATAAACTTTAATGATAAATACCTAAATATGAATGAGTGAGCACTATCTCGTGAATAGCTTTAGAGCTAGGAGTTAATATCCTGGAATGAGGTCGCCAATTGTCACGGGGTTTTTATATAATATCACGGTAATTTTGATATAAATGGTTAAATATTATTTAAATTGATATTTATATTCAATAATATTGAAGCGCAGAGACAATGATTGTCTTGCTACATCAAGCAACGATTACTTTACGCTGGCTTGTGCACGATTCTCTAAGAACGAGAATTTATAAACTTTCTCAACAGTACACAGCAGAGACTAATTACTCACAATTGCTGAATTACTGTACTGTTAGCCTCTGGAGAAAGTTACATCACCCCTGACAATAAATAACTAATACTAATAATAATAACATCAGGTTCTTGCTGATGCATTAACTCCTGGCACAACGGATTTTAAGTTAATACAACAAGACTGGTCTAAGTACCAGTTATGAAAGCAAACGTTTATGCAAGCTAGGAGCTATATGGAAAATAAGCTTAATTATGGAGAAATGAAACAAGATTTTTACTTTACATTAAGCTCGAGAAAGGAACTGTTAAATTTATTAATTACAAAAAAATAAATTTAACGTTACATTTCAAATCAATGAGACGCACTCACTCACTCTCACACGAGCTAAATACTTGTCTAAAAAAAAAACACCTTAATTAAACTCTTATAACTAGAAAATACACAAAAGAAATACTATAGTCGATGAATGCTGCGTATCACCAGATGGGTGGGAAGACTGGACTAACTGTGAAGTGGAGTTTGGGTACTAGCTGACCTCTCACACTGCGGCACAGGACCTTCCTCCGTCACATCAATCACAAGACTGACTAAGTCGTGGGAAAGCGGAGCACTCGGCCGCATTTTTTAACGGTCGAATGAGCAAGCAGAGGCGAACAATAAAAAAACAATAGTATCGCTCAGTACAGCACTTAGTGACGTGCATTAAATCGGTCACTCTTTGAAAACGGTGACGAATTATTTGAAAAGTATACTCCGATAATGGAGGGAGAAACGGTTAGCTGAGCGATACACAGTGAGTTTTCCACTAATAGTTCGTGGTTTCTCACAAAAAGGAAATGTCGCGAATTGATTCGTGACAGGAGCTAACTACCCCTCGACAGAATCGATACCTTGACTGCCAATTACACCCAACCATAAACTCTGAAAATACTCCAGAAAGGGTGAAAAGGCGTGGAATAGGAGCAGGGAGGTGTGTGGTGCAGAGTTGAGGGGCGTATTTTAGGTGTGGGAGGCGTGTGGAGATGAATGTGGTTTTGATGGAAGTGTGTATCATGGGAGTGCTAGGGTGGGAAGAGTGTATTGCAGTTGTAGTGGAATTTGTGTAATAAGGGTAGGAGGATTGCATTGTGGGTGTTGGATAGGTGTGGAGAAGGATGTGGTGGTGATGCAAGGGTGTGTAGTGGGTGTGGGAAAGGTGTGGTGATGGTGGAGGGATCTTTTATAGTGGGGGAGAAGTATGGAGAGGTTGGGAGGGATGGACTGTGTGTGTAGGGAAGGAATGCTGGGGATGTAAAGGGTGTATAATGGGTGTTGGAGAAGTGTGGAAATGGGTGTGGTGGGGATGGAAGGGGTGTATTGTGGGTGTGGGAGAAGTGCGGAGAGGGGTATGGTGGGATATTCTAACTGAAGATGAAGTGTGATGAAAATCTGGAAGATGTGTGAGGAGTTTGGAGGTGTGGTAGTTGTGATAGTATGTGATTGTTGTGCCAGTTGTGGAGAGTTGTGGTGTGGGTGTGGTACTGTGGTGAGGACTGTAGAAGGTTTTGACTGGAAGGTAAGAGATGAACTGACGCTGTGGTAGTTCTTAAAGGTGTCTAGTAGTTGTGTAAATGGGTTTATTATGGGTGTGGTTGTTGTGATGGTCTTACAGTGGATGTGGAATGGATGCAAAAGCGAAAACTGAATTGTGTTTGTAAGAGAGACGTCGGAAGTAAGTTTGCAGGACTTAACTAGGGGTGAAGATGGTGTAAAATGAATTTGAAAGTTATGATAGTTTTGTAATAGTGATACGGTAGGTATGTGGTACTTGTGGTGATAGATAAGGCGTGGCGCTGAAGACACTAAACTGTCAAAATCATGTCAATCAGGATATCGAAGTGTTATATGAAGAAGAACATGAGTTCCACGAAGTGCTATGAAGTCTCATACGCCCGTATTTTAAAACTTTTCCTGCCCTTTTGGATGAATGGGAAGGATGCCCCTCGGTGAACTTGTATTTAAAAAAAAATCCTAGCGGAAAGGTCTTCCGTTCGTGCAGCCGAAATAATTGGAACTTGAGGGAGTCATTTGACCCGTCTTTTCAAAAATCACTTCACATTTTTTGTGCGTTCTTTTGTAGTTTATTGTCTTGATTATTTTTAAAATGTCGATGAAAGGTACTTTACACTTTTATTAATACGATTTACAAGTTGAAGTGATTTTTAAGTGCTATTTGTATCTCTTTAAAAGTGTTGCCCATGTCGGCTGAGATGTTCAACCAGACATAAACAGAGCAGACGACGTACAGTAAGCAACAATAATCGTGTCGTGAAATTTGGTGAAAACATAAGCTAACGGGCTAAGCGTCTGGTACATTCCGCCGTCTGTCATACGGACGGTTCATAATGTTTCACGAGTTACATTTAATCTTCGGACAAAACCGCGACACGACTACTGTTCCTCACTGTACAACATCCGATATTCATCCAGTTTTATATGATCTGCCACTGACAAATCTTATACATTATGGCCAGGGTCATACGCTGATTTTTTGTCAAGAAGCATTTTGCATGTTAATTTGCCCGGAAAAGGAAAATCTGCCATAAAGGTCACGTGAGTGGTTCGGCTCATGTCTTCCATCCGGAAAAAAAAAAAAAAAATGAGCGTCGCCATGCTAGTACGTGAAACGAACGTTAACAAGTGATTCTTATACTTACGAATAACAACATTAATGATAATAATATTCCTAGGATATATATATATATATATATATATATATATATATATATATATATATATATATATATATATATATATATATTGTCTTGAGAAGCGAACACCGCTGAGGTGTTGGCCAGAATGGCATTTATGGCTGAATACAAACCAACAGTATGGATGTGGTGGCGAATTCCCACATCTCAAATGTGCTGTGCTTTCATTATCCAGCACGAGATATGCGTGTTTTGATGTATTAGTTTATAAATCTAACGTTCCACCATAGCAAATATCAGCAGGATGGGTCGTCTTAGCTTAACAGGGTTACCAACCTGAACTTTTTCCCTTCCCTTCCAAGGGAATCTGTTTGGATACCGATGGAAATTAAAACTCCTTCGACGGGAAGGGAAAGTTTAGGGAAGGGATTATTTTTAAGAATACGGCTGATAGCCACATAGACTACAAACCTAGTAATCCGATAATATGGGGCCGTAGAGGTGACTGATTTTTATAAGATCGCAATAAGTGGCCAAACCACCCCATCAGAGGACGTCAGTCTGGACCAAATTTACAATTTCAGTTATTTTACCCGTTGCGTGTGCAGAGTTTCATTAAAATGTTCTTCAGAGTTTTGATTTCATTAATATACATGCATACATACATACCCCATCTTTTCCGCTTTGATGGCTCTTTAGCTGTTTCTTCTACTGATATAGCAGGACTCTTTGCTCAGACTTTGTCCTTCAATTCCATCTTTGACGACTACAGTGCTGTTCCTCCATCATTTCCCCCCTCTAATTCCTCATGGCTGACATTAAAATTTCTTTAATTGATGTGCTTTCTGCCATCGCTGGCCTTAATATCAGCAAGGCATCAGGGCCAGATGGGGTCTCTCGTGTTATCCTCAAGAACTGTGCTTCTGTGCTAACACCTTGCATAGATAAACTCTTTCATCTTTGTCTGTCAACCTGTACATTTCCTTCTTGCTGGATGTTTTCTCTCATTCAGACTGTTCCAAAGAACGGTGTCCATTCACAGCCTTCTAACTATCATCATTGCTATACTATTTCTAAAGTTTTTACATTTATTCTTATAAAAAAAAATCAAAGTACCAATCCTATCACAACCATCTTTCCAACTGAAAGTAAATGTTCCGCCAGGGACGCCCCACTGGCGATCTTCTCGCCTACCTTTCAGATTCTTTGTCATCCTCCTTTTGGGACTTTGGTGAAAGCTTTGCTGCTGCACTTGACATCTTAAATGTTTTCAGTCGAGTCTGGGATAAATCTTTATTTTCCAAACTGCCGTCTTATGGTTTCTACTCTTCTATCTGTGCCTTAATCTATAGCTTCCTGTTCAGTCGTTCTATAGCTGCTGTTTTTCTCCTACAGCTATCTGTAGTGGTGTTCCTCTGGGCTTTGCTCTATCACAAGCTCTTTTCCTTTAATTTATCATTGAACTTCTGAGCTGTACATCTAACTCTATCTACTCATACGCTGATGACGCTACCCTTCATCTTTCCTTCTGCTTCTCGCAGCATCTATCTCACCAGTTACTTTAACAAACATGGGCTGAGGCTATGGTACACCTAATGTCTGACTTGGTTCATATCTCTGAATGGGGTATAAGTATTTTTGTTGTTTGTAATGCATCAAAAACTATTCTTACATCTTTCAACCGGTCAAAAATCTTCTGCAGAAATATCGTCAAATTTTTAATAATATCCAACTCAATCGTTCATTGTCTTTGAACATGCTAGGGGTTTCATTCTCTCGGGATTTATCTTGGAAAGCTCATAGTACCTCCCATGATAAGTCTGATTCCAAAAGATTAGGAGTGCTAAGCCGACTCTGTGCCTTCTTTACCCCTGCACAGTTGTTGTCTTTATATATGGGTCATATGTCCCTCAGTAGAGTATAACTCTCTTGTGGGAAGGCTCCCTGAATACAGCTCTTCTCAGCAAGTGGAGTCTCATTAAGCCTCTCCTCCTCTTACTGGCTCCCTTCAACTTTTGTCTCTTCGCCGCACTCGTGCATCTTTATCTCTTTCCTATCGCCACTTCAGTGGTCACTGCTCCTCCGAACTGTCTGCTTGCATCCTTTCACCACTACTGTGGGCATGTAGCACCCGTCTACCAGCCTAGCAGCAGACTCTCATGCCTTTTCTGTCTGACTCTAATGTAAAAGTTAACCGCAACTTCCAGTCCTTTATGTATGCAACAGGTCAACTTTGTCACATTCTTCCTCTGTCTGTGTTTCCTACTACCTATGACCTCCAGTCCTTCAAACGTTTTGTGTCCAGACATCTCGAAATGAACGGATGTTGAATTTGTCTCTCTGTTATCTTATTTATATTCCTTCTTGGAGGGAACAATCTTGCAGGCCCTTAGCCTTTGGTTTCTTCTTCTTTACATGAAAAAAAAAAAAAAAAACATACTGAGTGTTGTTAGTGTGCAGGCCATAAAACCCCAGTATAATCAGCAACCCTGTAGGATTATCTTCATGTGTTAATTGGTATACCCTGTTGGATGATTGTTACTACCATAAGATGTCATTCGTCACTGGGAGCCTCTTATGTCGTGGAGGCTGTGTCTAACCCCGCTTTTCCAAATGTATCTCCCAAGCTAAGAAAAAATTTCTGAGGTAGCAAGAGTTCTGCATTTTAATAAAAATCGCAGGGCCTAGCCAGCACACCAAATCTCTTTAAAATCATTTTGAGGAAGAGAAATACTGTATTAAGTATTTCACTGCGACGACGTACTTTTTTATTCTTGCAATATCTTCTTACATACTTAGGACAGACTTTCAAACTAGAAGAGTTGCACACAGCTCTTTAGCCCATTCAGTACGTAAAGTCTATGCTAAATTTAATTAAATTGTTTGCAAGTAACAAAAGATGCTAACAAAGGTACATCATTGAAATCAAGGGTTTACCAAGCGAGCCCTCCCACCCACATTCCTTTTTTCCTATTTCTTGGCCTCATAAATCCCAGCAACTTGCTACCTTCTTTAAGTTAAATAAAACTGAGGAGATGCAACAAGAATAAAACAGAAATATACATCACTGTACGTACTGAGTTAAGAACTTCTCAGTACGAGTCATGCTGTAAAGAGACCATGAAAATACTGAGAGAACTAAAACGTCTGTACTCTCGCGAGGTTAGGATGATTTATGACATCTCTCTTTCTTAGCGGTTAATCTTAACGATTTCGTTTCATATTTATCTCTTATACTGTTTATAACATTTTAATACCGACAGAGTTTTTATAACCAACGCACAAAAACACGCTAAGCTACCAGTTAAATATATATATATATATATATATATATATATATATATATATATATATATATATATATATATATATATATATACACTAATAAGAAATTGTTACTTTGTTGACGAAAGTACAGGCCTCTGGTGGGACTGTCAGCCATGTTAACTATCGACTCCATGTCGTTACTAGATTTATTTTTGCAAGAAAAACTAGATTCATTGGAGGATTTTGTATCTCCTCTCTTTATTCTTCCTGGGAAAACAAATAGTTTTAATAACAAGGAGTTAATGGTGAGTGAATTTGCAAATCTGACCCCTGAGTCTATAACTGTGGCGAGTGGAAGGACGGAGGACTTGGGTTGATAATCGATCAGTACTTTCAATACCTTCACTCCTTTGACGGATATTCTATTTTTGCTACTTCCAGATGAACTTACTGACCCTATGGAACATTCCACATATACTGCTTGTAAAGGAAAGCTGATCTCATTGCCCCAGTTCAAAAAGTCTCACCTTAACTTAGTTTGTCTGAAGACAAGAAGAAAGTCGAAAATCCGTCATCGGATTGAAGAGGTTAACCCTGGTGCTGTCATTATGTAAACTATTCTTGTTGCCACTGGACAATTTTTCCTTAAGTTAGGAAAGGTCTGTCGCAATTCAGGAACACAGAGACTATTTCAAATGACTCCAGGATGTACAGTAGACTGGCTTAGGAGAGGTATGGAAAGAACTGGTGTAGTCTGCCGCCGTGTGCAGTATTTACTAGCGGTAGAATTGAGTCATAAAATGAGAGTCAGTAGGAAATGTACAGTTGACTGTAATTTATAAACAGAGAGAGAGAGAGAGAGAGAGAGAGAGAGAGAGAGAGAGAGAGAATTATGAGTTACAAGAACAAGTAGTATCTCAAAAGGTCTTACACCCCATACAGAGGTGGTACATGACTGCATTACAAGGTACACGGTCGCTACTCAGAAAATGAGAAAAAATTGTGGTAATATAATAAATCAGAGCAACTTTTAAAAATATATTTAGTAAATAAACCTCTCCCAACCACAGGACAGGCACGGAAAAGGAAATGCACCTGACCGGGTGGAAGAATGGCAGAGTGAAATATTTAACCCGCCCCGTCCCGACGACGTATGGGTACGTCACCACGATTTGCATTTGCCAGTCCCGGCGACGTACCAGTACGTCGTGCAATTGCAAGGTACCTAATTTGCACAATTTTCAATTTTCGCACGTGATTTTTCGTATGTATACACGGGACACCTTCCTCTATTCCTGTACAAGATACCAAGCAGGGACAATGCCTTACACTGCATAACCTCCCCCCTCCCCCCCTCACGCCATTGTCTTGGCAAAGGACCTGTTACCAGTGACCTGGCTAGTAAAGTTATTCAGGGCCAGAGTGATTCCCCAATCGATGACAATGTGGAGGACAATGTTTACATAGCATTAGAAGAAGAAACAGCCAGAAATAATGATCAGGTAGTGTGGCAAAAATAGGTCAGGTATGGTGATTAGTTAGTGAGTGAAACAATGCTTATAATGCCTTTATTACTGCTTGAAAACCAATATACTGTCATACTACATATACATTCGTACCAAGTAAATAAATAAATACCATTTATGAGTGGATAAAATAGTTACCCTCCCATAGAACTCGTTTTCTTTGGTGCCAGCATGTTAGAAAACCCACTCAGGTAAGGAGGAACTCCTACCTGGATTGGGCACTTTAAACCTCAGGTGAGCGATTTCTCTATGAATTTTCGATGTTTCTCACCAAAAGCGAAGGTTTTAGCCAAAAAAAAAAAAATCGAAAATACCTCGGGACTGGGGGATGTCGGAGGTGCGGAATACCTCGGGACGTGACGGGTTAAAGGGGCAAGGAAGCATTCACTCTACAACCAAATTATGACAAATAAACTATGTTAAACCTAGCCCTGAACTGCTTCATCAAGGAACTGTCAATTGCCTCTGCTTCCACAAATTCACGTATTGAAGATATTGTACGTGAAAAAATTACCTAATGCATCACTGTGCAGACGCATCAGGTCAAGCATCTAGTCACTATTTCTCGTCGAGTTAGTACTTAATATAAATATGTATTAGTAATTTATATCTCTAGGTCCATTAAGAACTTAAAAATCTTCATTAAGCTGTTCGCTCAAACGTCGTCCCTAAGAAAAAAAAGAGTTCCAGTGCCTGAAACCTTCTCGTGAAACCCCTGTGCCTGATGGGGGGAATCAGATTACTAGCCCACGCAACGACTCTCCAAGCCACGCCTCTCTCTCTCTCTCTCTTTCATGCATCCATAAAACTGCCTCGCTCCAGGGTACTGTAATCAGTGCTTCTCATTCTCACCTCCTCTTCCCCTACTCATACTCCCCCCACCACCATTTTTTTTTTTAATGCGGAGAAGAAGGAACCAAAGGCCACGAACCCGCAATAACTGTTCCAAAAGAAAAACAAAATACAAGAGAGAACCAAATTCAAGATCCGCTCATTTCGATATGCCTGGACACACTGCGTTTGAAAGACTAGAGATCATAGGAAGTAGGAAATATAGACGGAGGGAGACAGTTCCAGAGATGACCTGTTGCATAAATTAAGGACTGGGAGCAACGGTTAAATCCTGCTTTAGAGAGCTGGACAGAAAAGGGATGAGAGTTTGCTGCTAGACGGGTGCTACGCGCCCGTCGAAGAGGTGGAGGAATGCATGTTGACAGTTCAGAGGAGCAGTGACCATTGAAGTAGCGATAGAAAAGAGATAAAGATGCAACAGTGCGGCGAAGAGACAGAGGTTGTAGGGAGTAGGTAAGAGGAGGAGAGTTAATGAAACGAAAAGCCTTTGACTCCAACCTATTGAGAAGAGCTGTATGTGGGGAAAACCTTCCCACACATGAGAGTTGTACTCCTCACAGGGGCGGATAAAACCCGTGTATAGAGTCAACAATTGTGCAGGGGTAAAGAAGGAACGGAGTCGGCTTAGCACACCTAATCTCTTGGAAGCAGATTTTACAAGAGATGTAATATGATCTTTCCAAGATAAGTCCCTAGTAAATGAAACCTCGAGTATGTTCAAGGTTGATTTTTTTTTTTTATGCGAGGAAGAAGGAACCAAAGGCCATGAGCCCGCAGTAACAGTTCCCTCCAAGAGAAAAACAAAATACAATAGAGAGCCAAATTCAAGATCCGATCATTTTGAGATGCCTGGACACACTGCGTTTGAAAGACTGGAGATCATAGGCAGCAGGAAATACAGCCAGAGGGAGACAGTTCCAGAGTTGACCTGTTGCATAAATGAAAAACTGGGAGTAACGGTTAACTCTTGCATTAAAGAGTTGGACAGAAAAGGGATGAGTGTTTGCTGCCAGACGGGTGCTACGCGCCCGTCGTAGAGGTGGAGGAATGCAAGCAGACAGTTCAGAGGAGCAGTGACCATTAAAGTAGCGATAGAAATGAGATAAAGATGCAACAGTGCGGCGAAGAGACAGAGGTTGAAGGAAGTCGGTAAGAGGAGGAGAGTTAATGAGATGAAAAGCCTTTGACTCCACCCTATTGAGAAGAGCTGTATGTAGGGAGCCTCCCCACACATGAGAGTTGTACTCCACACAGGGGTGGATAAAACCCCTATATAGAGTCAACAATTGTGAAGGGGTAAAGAAAGAGCGGAGTCTGCTTAGCAAACCCAATCTCTTGGAAGCAGTTTTACAAGAGATGTAATATGATCTTTCCAAGATAAGTCCCGAGTAAATGAAACCCCAAGCATGTTCAAGGATGATGCAGGATTAAGCTGAATATGATTAAACATTAGTGGGTATACCTGTGGAAGATTTTGTCAGGTTGATAGGTGTAAGAACTGAATCTAGATGCATTAAAAACAACCATATTATTTTTACCCCAGTCAGAGATACGAGCCAAGTCAGACATTAGGTGTGTCATAGCCTTATCCCTTATTTGTTGAAGTAACTGTTGAGATGGGCGTTGCGGGAACCGAATGGAAAGGTGAAGGGTGGAGTCATCAGCGTATGAGTGGATAGGGTTAGATGTACAGCTTAGAAGATCATTGATGAATAAAAGGAAGAGAGTTGGTGATAGGACAGAGCCCTGAGGAACACCACTGTTGACAGATCTAGGAGAAGAACGATGGCCGTCTACAACAGCGGCAATAGAACGACCAGAAAGGAAGCTAGCGATGAAGGCACAGATAGAAGGATAGAAACCGTAGGAGGGCAGTTTGGAAATTAAAGATTTATGCCAGACTCGATCGAAAGCCTTTGAGATGTCAAGTGCAATGGCAAAGCTTTCGCCAAAGTCCCGAAAGGAGGATGACCAGGAGTCTGAAAGGTAGGTGAGAAGATCGCCAGTGGAGTGTCCCTGACGGAACCCGTACTGACGATCGGAAAGAAGGTTGTGATAGGAAAGATGCCTTAAAATTTTTCTTTTGAGAATTGACTTGAAAACTTTTGAAATACAGGACGTTAAAGCAATTGGAGGATAGTTGGAGGGTTGGGAGTGGTCACCCTTCTTTGGGACTGGCTGAATGAGAGCAAACTTCCAGCAAGAAGGAAAGGTACAAGTTGACAGACAAAGGCGAAAGAGTTTGCCTAGGCAGGGTGTAAGCACAGAAGCACAGTTCTTGAGAACAACAGGAGGGACCCCATCAGGCCCATATGCCTTGTTAGTACTGAGGCCAGTAATGGCAGAAAATACATCAACTGAAGAAATTTTAATGTCAGCCATGAGGAAGTCAGAGCAGGGAAGAGATGGAGGAACAGCACCGGAATCGTCTAAGGTGGAATTGGAGGAGAAAGTCTGTGCGAAGAGATCTGCTTTATCAGTAGAAGAAATAGCTACAGAACCATCAGAGTAGAAAAGAGGAGGGAAGGATGATGAGGTAAAGTTGTTAGAAAGATTTTTGGCAAGGTGCCAGAAGGAGTGGGAAGAATTCGAGTTGGAGAGTTGAGAGCATTTAGTATGGATGAAATTATTTTTAGTAGAGCGAAGAACAGACTTAGCACGATTCCGGGAAGAAACGTAAAGATGATGTGATTCAGGGGTGGGTTGGCTCCGGTACCTTTTGTAGGCCCTCTCCTTGTTGCGAACAGCATTAGAACAAGCTTGATTAAACCAAGGCTTTCTTGCATTAGTCAAAGGATATGAGAAAGGAATGTATGCTTCCATGCCCAAGAGAATAACCTCCGTAATGCGCAAGGCACACTCAGATGGCTCCCGGCCATGGAAGCAATAATCATTCCAGGGAAAATCAAGAAGTACTGTCTGAGGACCTCCCAGTTCGCGGCTCCAAAATGCCACAAACGACGTTTCCCTGGAGGGTCCACAGGCCGTACCGGAGTGATAGGACAGGTTAAGGTAATAAGGTTGTGATCGGAGGAGCCCAACGGAGAGAAAAGATTAACAGAGTAAGCAGAAGGATTAGTTGTGAGGAAGAGGTCAAGTATGTTGGGGCTCTCTCCAAGGCAGTCAGGGATACGGGTAGGGTGCTGTACAAGCTGCTCTAGGTCATTAAGGATAGAAAAGATGTAGGCTTGTTCACCAGGTGGATCTGTGAAAGGAGAGGAGAGCCAAAGGTGGTGGTGAACATTGAAATCTCGTAGAATGGAGATTTCAGAGAAAGGAGAAATGGATAGAATGTGTTCCATCGTAGAAGTAAGATAGTCAAAGAATTTTTGATAGTCAGTAGAATTAGGGGATAATTAAACAGCACAGATATATTTAGTCAGAGAATGATAGGAAAGCCAAAGCCAGAGTGTAGAGAATTCAGAAGAATCGAGTTCAGGAACACGAGAGCAAGACAAGTCGTTGCGTATATATACACAACAGCCACCTTTGGCTTTGAAATGAGTATAGAGAAAGTAGGAGGATACAGAAAAGGGTTTGCTGTCAGTTGCCTCAGACAGCTGAGTCTCCGTTAGAAAAAGAAGGTGAGGTTTAGAGGAGGAGAGGTGGTGCTCAACAGAGCGAAAGTTAGAGGAAAGGCCGCGAATGTTGCAGAAATGAAGAAGAAGAGAGTCAGACAGCGGTTCCAGGCACCTCGAGTCGTCACCGGGAGAGGGACGGATGGTGGTGGCATTTATGTTCCCCCCCCCCCGGGGACTCCGAGGCTTGGTGAAGAGACGCCATTTTAAATGAATTTTGAATAGGAAGTGTAGTGTGTACTGTGCATGTAGTTTGGTGTAGATAGTTAGAGAAATTTGTACTGGAGAGCATGCTGGCCAACTCTCTGTGTAACTGAGACACTGAAAAAGTTCAGCAAAGGGGGATGGTCAGGAACTAGTCCAGAGGGCTGATGAAACGGGAGCTCCAGCACTCCCTGTCATCAGCTTTCCATCCACCTCGGGAGTACTGCCCTGCTCGACCGGTGCTACAGTCTACTCCAACAGGATTAAGCTGAATATTATTAAACCTTAGTGGGTACGCCTGTGGAAGATTTTGTCGGGTTGATAGGTGTAAGAACTGAGTCTTTGATGCATTAAAAACAACAAGATTATATTTACCCCAGTCAAAGATACAAGCCAAGTCAAACATTAGGTGTTCCATAGCCTCATCCCTAGTTTGTTGAAGTAATTACTGAGATTGGCGTTGCGGGAATCGAATGGAAAGGTGAAGGGTGGAGTCATCAGCGTATGAGTGGATTGGGTTAGATATACATCTTAGAAGGTCACTGATGAATAAAAGGAAGAGAGTTGGTGATAGGACAGAGCCCTGAGGAACACCACTGTTGATAGATCTAGGAGAAGAACGGTGGCCGTCTACAACAGCGGCTATAGAACGACTAGAAAGGAAGCTAGAGATGAAGGCACAGATAGAAGGATAGAAACTGTAAGAGGGCAGTTTGGAAATTAAAGATTTATGCCAGACTCGATCGAAAGCCTTTGAGATTTCAAGTGCAATGGCAAAGATTTCGCCAAAGTCCCGAAAGGAGAATGACCAGAAGTCTGAAAGGTAGGTGAGAAGATCGCCAGTGGAGCGTCTCTGGCGGAACCCATGCTGATGATCGGAAAGAAGTTTGTGATAGGAAAGATGCTTTAAAATTTTTCTATTAAGAATTGACTCGAAAACTTTTGAGATAAAGGATGTTAAAGCAATTGGACGACAGTTAGAGAGTTGGGAATGTTCACCTTTCTTTGGGACTGGCTGAATGAGAGCGAACTTCCAGCAAGAAGGAAAGGTACAAGTTTATAGACAAAGACGAAAGAGTTTGCCTAGGGAGGGTGTAAGCAGAGAAGCACAGTTCTTGGGAACAACGGGAAGGACTCCATCAAGCCCATATGTCTTGTTAGTATCGAGGCCTGTGATGGTAGAAAATACATCAACTGAAGAGATTTTAATGTCAGCCATGAGGAAGTCAGAGGGGGGAAAGTGATGGAGGAAGAGCACCGGAATCGTCTAAGGTGGAATTGATGGAAAAAGTCTGAGCGAAGAGATCTGCTTTATCTGTAGAAGAAATAGCTACACTATGCATGTAAATCCTTAGTAACGACATCATCCTTGCTTTTCACTCCACCTCTCTCACTCATGTCATGCTCTTACCCCTGCTTTCAACCGTACTTTCAAACTCGCCCTCACTCACACACTTGCCTGTAACAGTTACTCTGACCCTTACCTCCTCCCATGTATTTCATCCCTATTGTCATCATCGCATTCGCCAAATCGCCAAATCTCACTCACGCCATAACTCGCAACTTTCACCCACTCTTCGATCAACATTCAAACCAATCTCCCGCATCCTCATTCACTTTCATCCTATCCTTCTCACCAACACCTGTCAACCACATCCTTACCACACCCACTCACTCATCCTCACCCACATCCGTACCCACACGCTTTGCAATATAACCCTAATTCGTCCCAACCTATAAATCATACGTACCTCTCCCCTGGTTCTCATTCTAACTGCACCACCTCCAACATACGTATCCTCACCAACATCACCTCAGTGCCTCCTCCATTAACTGTACTCCCACAGCATCCTACTTCCTGAATGAAACACCACTCGCACTCTCCTTTCCTCTCATTCATATACCATCACCATCACCCACACCCTCATTCACACCATTCACACTTCACACATCCCCTCCCTCTTTCTAACCACACACTCACCCTATCCTTTTCATTACTCCATCATTCACATTCTCTTCATCCTCTTACCTCTCACACCTGCCACCCTCCCTTCACCTTTCCCTCCCTTTCTCTCTCCCACATACCACCAGCAACACCCACTCCATTTTCCAATTACAGATGCCACGAATCATTGAAAGAGTAAAAACAGCATCCCAATTACTGTTGTTGGCAATTACCGCTCGTGTGTGGGGGGGAGGGGGATGGCGTCTATATATGTGCGCGAGGGGGAGAGAGAGAGAGAGAGAGAGAGAGAGAGAGAGAGAGAGAGAGAGAGAGAGAGACACACACACACACACACACACACACACACACAAACAGAAACACAAACACTAACTTACAAACTACACTCACTAGTATAAAATGAACTTTTTATCAGCCCTGAATTATACTGGACGCTCTGGGATTAATTAATAAGGGTGAGAAGAAGGAGGCACCTGATTCAGGACGGTCGTTGTATTGTGGAGGGGAAAGAAATTTACATTGTAGGATGATTTAAGGTGGTGTAGATGGTGAATGAATGGAACAAGGTATAAAGGGAAGTATAATGGGTGTAAGAAAGAGCAGAAACGGTGTAGGGACTGACAATTTAAGTAACAGATGAAAGTTTAGAGGGTGAAGTGCTTGAAAGGGTACAACAAGGAAGAAGGGTTGCTGGTTCTTTGAAAGCAGTGATAAGAAACAGTGAAGTGAACATGGACGTGAAAAAGTTACTGCATGACAGTATTGTGATACGAACTCTAAGGTATGGAAATGGAGCTTGGACCTTGTTGATGGGACACAAGTCAAGAGTGAGAGCAGTGAAAATGCGTTTCTTGTGAGGAGCCTGTGCGGTCACACGGAGAGACAGACTGACAAATGAGGAAGTGACGGAACGCCGTGGTGTGAATGTGGATGTGATAGGAAGCCTTAGGAGAAACACACTGAGATGGTTTGGCCATGTGGAGAGGATGAGAGCGAGAGACTGAGGAGGAGAGTGTATGTGAGTGAGTCGGAGGGGGGGAGGGGGAACGTGAGGCGAAGGATGAGATGGAGGGATGGAGTGGAGAGGTATATGTAAACTGGGAGCAGGGCAGTGAAATGACGGGGGACGGCGACATGGAGGCAATTTGTTTGTGGCCACCCTTTACGGGATTAAGGTATCTAGCAATAGATAGATAGACAGATAGATATTATACCGGCCTGTGTAATATATTGGTGAAAAAAATCTGGAATATAGGTTAGTGTGTATTTTTTTAGAGACAATTAATAGAGGAAGGAAAAAACAAAGGAAAAAAAAAAAAAAAGTCCATGTGCCTAAAGGCATCCTCCATTCATAAAACATTTATAGCAGCTGGAGGTAAATAAAAGTGGATTAAATGTTTGTGGGAAGCAACTCCCTGGAAGTGAATTCCAGAGAGTAGTAGTTCTGGGGATAGATGAATTTTTATAAACAGAGGTTCTGCATTGCGGGGAAGAGTTTAAGTTCATGGGTGCTCCCAGCTGCCCGAGTATTTCGGGAGAAAATGTAAAGGCGAGGCACAATTGAAGCAAGTTCGTCAGAACACTTACGCTAAAAATATCGGTAAAATAATGCTAAAGATGCAACATCTCTACGTACTGATTATGCAGGAAGGTCCTGCGTAATGCCAGATCATTGATTAATCCAATGACATTATTCTGAATTTTGTCCAACTGCCTCAGTGCAACCGTTCCACATCCACTCCATAGCGGCGAACAGTATTCGATCTGAGAACGCAACTGACTTTTGTCTATTGTGGCCAACTGCACGTCAGTGAAGATTTCATGAACTCTGTAGAGAAGTCTCAATTTTTTTAAAGCATTTTTTAGCGAAAGAATTAACATAACTGCTGTCCAGATCAGGTTAGTGTTTAGTGTGACACCTAGGATATCAATTGTCGAGGATATGGGAATATTGACATTTAAAATTATGTGAAAGTCTGAGGGATTTTTTCTGTTAGAGAAATTAATGTATTTAGTTTTCTGAGCATTAAATTAAATCAGTTTTGTTTGCCCCCATTGTTTAATTTAGATAGGTCCTGGTTCAGAGAAATGGCGTGGTTTTTTGGGATTTATAATATCAGATTGTCTAATGGAGGTACAAAATGTGGGCGTGGTTTTTTGGGATTTATAATATCAGATTGTCTAATGGAGGTACAAAATGGAAAAGAACTATGAAGTGTCTAGTAATCAGCATAAAAGTGTATTGGTTGTGAGTGACAGATAAGAGGTCATTTATATGAATGAGAAAGAGGGTTGGGGCCAAAACTGATCCCCGAGGTACCCCAGCATTTATGGAATGAAATTGAGAATAAATTCCATCTTCCATGACCCGTATTTTTCTATTATGAGGGTAAGAAGAAATTAGAGGAACCATTGATGCAAGGCGATAGTGTGACATCTTAGACAATATGACCCAGTGCCATAATCTGTCAAATGCTTTTGAAATATCATGTGCTATTGTGCGTGTTCCAGCATGTTGGTCTATTGTTTTTTTAATCTGATGGGTAAAAAAGCAAAGAATATCTACAGTTGAGCGTTCTTGTATAAATCCATACTACCGATCATTAATTATTTTACTGATTTCTAAGTGTTTAACTATGTGTTTGTTTATTAGTGTCTCAAAAACTTTACTGAGAACGTAAGTTATAGCGTTTGGTCTGTAATTTGATGGACCAGAAGTGACCTCCTTTTTAGGAACAAAATGGATATTTGCTTCTTTCCATGAGGCTGGAAAACTTGAGGTACGGACTCATAAGCGGAAAAATTTTGCCAATACAGGAGTCAACACTGGGGAGCAATTTTTAAATACTATTGAAGGAATTTCATCTGGACCAGTAGCTTTGTCTACTGAGAGATTCTGTAATACAGCCTGTACATATTTTGTGTGAATCTTGAAAGGGGGTATTTGAGAGGAATAAAAAAAAGTACAGGAAAACTGTGATTTTCTGTATCTAGGGTTAGGTTAGTTGAAAGAATATCAACAAGAAGGTTGGCTTTTCCACGTGGGTCACTACTAGATTCTCACTGGGGGACTGTAACAGTGGAATGGAAGAGATGGTAGTGAAGTTAGATCTGAATGAATTAAGGGTAGACCAGAATATTTTGTTATCATTTGGGTTGTTTAGTAGTTTGGTAGCTTGTCTATGAAGAAAATTTGATTTAGAAAGATTGATAATAGTTTTGGCATGGTTTCTGATATTTCTATAATACTTAAAGGATTCTTTAGTTTTGGTCTTTGTATAAATGTTATAGGCTATTGTTTTATATTCTGTTGCTCTAGCACCATTGTGGTCAAACCATTTAGGTGAATTACATCTTTTCCTGTAACTATGATGGGGAATGAATGTTTCTATAACGACTTTAATGAAATCCTGTTAGTTGCCCAGTGTGGAGGTTGCATCTTGAGAGAAAATGGAGCTCCAAGGAACATCCATGAAAATTTTTTTGGCGTTATGGGGTGTGGGAACGAACAAAAATGTTTTAGCAGGAAGTAGAATGGAGTGGAGAGGATGTGACAGAAAAGAGAATTTCCATTAACCAATTCAATACATTCATTATCACATGCATAACTTTCCCAACAAACATCTTTTCTCAAGTCGCCGTCATCTTCGTCATCATCGTCGTTGATGTTGTTGTTGCTCTTGTTGCCCCTGTATTCTGTGCTGTTGGGCCGATCAGAATCATCAACGACAATCAAGCAGCTGTCTTCCTGTGGTAGTACTTCCATGGTAATACCTCCTGGAATAATGATAACCATCCACCTTCTACTTCCTGGAGGGCTAAACGGTGCAACACCTTGTCCACGGGTGACAAGAGACGATGAAGGCTGGGGCGTTCGTCTTCCCTAAGCTGGAAATATGCTCTGGCCCCATACCCTCACAGTTCATATTTCATCAGTATGAGAAACGATTCTTTCTTGTTATTACTCTTCCCACGAAAAGGATGTGTGATCCGGTGTTGATCTTAATGTGGGCCGATACATGGTGTTGTAAGATGTATGAATAAGGAGGGAGCGTGTGTGAAGGAGTGTAGAGGTTGTGCGATGACGTGTAGGAGGTGCTGGAGAATGCAGATTGGTGAAGGTGGATGTTACATGAAATAGGAAGTCGAGGTGCATGGGGAGTAGTAATGAGTGTGGAATGTGGATGAGTGTAGAAAGAAGTGGGGTGTAAAACAGTTACAGAAGAAGTAGAGTGTATGTTCAGCGTGTACGAAGAGTTGGAGAGAGTTAGTGGGTATAGAGTGTATTGGGGGTGGGGGTGCTGAATAGAAAAGTTGAAATGTTGGATGATGTATGGTGTTGTTGGGACTCAGTGAAGTTAGGTATGTGAAGAGTGTAGGAAGGATTTGGAAGGTGTAGGGCGGAGTGTACAGTACAATGTATGCGGAGGTGTAAGAAGCTTTCCAGTGTGTGTGTGTGTGTGTGTGTGTGTGTGTGTGTGTGTGTGTGTGTGTGTGTGTGTGTGTGTGTGTGTGTGTGTGTGTGTGTGTGCGTGTAGTTGCTAAAAAGTGCAAAATCTAATTGCTATTCTGTGCAGAGTCGGGTGGGTGTAGCTGATAGTTGTATGGGATAAATATACGTGAAGTTTTATGTGTTTTCGAGATAAATGTAGAGGCTAGGTGTGTGAATGAAGGAATGGTGATTGCATGAAAGTTTTGATGGTGTCCAGGGTGAATAGTGGGTGTATAATGGTGATGACAAAACGTAAGTAGTGAATGCCAGATGGTAGGTTAGTGAAGAGCTGGTGGCGGTTATTTGGTAGTTGATGGGTGAGAGGTAGGTGCAGAGAAGTGGTAGAAATGCTGGAGAATGTTGTGTTTGGCAGAGTAATTGTGAAGGGTGAGTTGCAAGTGTATGGTAGTGACGGTGGTGTAGAATGAATGGTGACTGCATGGAATTATGGTAGATAGTGTAGTCGGGTGTATGGTGATTGTTTGGTAATGGTTATGATGACGCGGAAACGATGTGTACGTGGCAGGTGGAGAGTGAAGAGTGAATGGAAATAGCTAGGTAAGTGGAGGGTGACTGGTCGGTGTACGAAAGTGGTGGTGGTGCAGGGGAATGGTTAGTGCATGGTTTTTGACGGGTGTGAATAGGGTGAATGGTAAATGTATGGTAGTGGAAATGGTGAAAGTTAAATGGTGAGCGTATGATCGGAGTTGTCTGAGGATGATACATAGCAAGAATAAAAGAAAATGAGTACTCAGAGTGCAGCACCCGAGCCTACCAGTTGGTTTAAGGGCCGACTATTTGCCTTTGCTCTGTGACATTGACCTCTGATTGCTTGCTCTCAAAATCGAAATACTTCATCTTTGCCGGATCATGAACCCTTTCCCCAAGTTTGATGCAAATCAGGACATAATTGTCTGAGAGGATATTTTCCTTTGACATTCAGCTTTGACAGATCTAGAAATCGAATCACGTTTTCCTTGTCCTTACCCTGAAAGCTTCCATATAATTTGGTCCAGACTGAATAAAACTGTTGACATTTTCATTTTACCATGACCTTGGGATTTTTTCTCTAAAAAAAAGAGAGAGAAAAAATTAACTTGATACGGTATCTGCGAGCATAAATGGCTGGGGAATGGCTGGGAAGGAGGAATGTGAGAAGAGAGGAAGAAATCAGTAGGATGGAAGTTGTGGAAGCAATGAAGAAAGTCAAAATGGGGAAATCCACAGGAATTGATGGGGTGTGTGGTGAAATGCTGAAGCATGAGGGAAAGATAGTAATAGAATGGATGTGGAAGATATGCAGACTGGCCTGGGAGGAAGGTAGAGTCCCGGAGGATTGGAAGTCAGGTACAATTATTCCCCTGTACAAAGGAAAATGGAAAAAAGAAGGGTGTGGTAATCATAAGGGTATTTGTCTTCTTAGTGTAACTGGAAAAGTATGCAAGTTTAGAGGATGACGTGCTTGAGAGGGTACAACAAGGAAGAAAGGTTGCTGGTCCCTTGAAAGCATGATAAGAAACAGGGAAATGAGCATGGAAGTGAAAAAGTTACTACATGACACTACTGTGATACCAACTCTAATGTATGGGAGTGATGCTTAGACCTTGCTGGGGGCACACAAGTCAAGAGTGAGATCAGTGGAAATGAGTTCTTTGAGAGGAGTATGTGGAGTCACATGGAGAGACAGATTGACAAATGAGGAAGTGAAGGAGCGTTGTGGTGTGGATGTGAATGTGATAGGAAGCGTTAGGAGAAACACACTGTGGTGGTTTGGCCATGTGAAGAGGATGGAGAATGAGAGACTGACGAGGAGGGGGTATGTGAGTGAGGTGGAGAGCGGGAGAGGAAAGGGGAAGGGGAGGCAAAAGCCTCTGGTATATTACATAAAATCAAACACTTGTTACCTTTAGATACATTCAGAACATTGTACTACACCTTGATTTATCCATACTTACAGTATTGTAATGTAGTGTGGGGGATGGCCCGACAGACTACAGTTAACTCCTTAGTTTTACTTCATAAAAGAATTATAAGGATAATAGCTGGGGCGAATTTGGATGATCACACTGCTTCAATTTTCAAAAAATTAGGAATAATTAAAATCAGTGATATATATGTACCTGAATGTCTCAAATTTATTCATGATCAATTGCAGTCACATCATACATTTGAATTTTCTCAAGCATTCGAAATACATAACATGAATACAAGAAATAGGTACCATATTAAACCTGTGTTTCCAAAAATAGAGGCTCAAAAGAGATTGGTGACTTATTTTGGTTGTGTGAAATGGAATGAACTTCCAGACGACATAAAACAGCTAACTAATAAAACAACTTTCAAAATGAGTATAAAAAGATGTATCGTAAATAGCTACTGAATTATAATTTAGTCATATGTATATGTAAATATATAGATGTAATTGATATGTGATGTGAAGGGGAAGGTGTCTTTGTTATTCTGTACGAGTATAATCTGTAATATTTTCAGACATAGTAATTTATATGTACTTGAAAATTTGTCTGCCATGCACTTATCTCATTAGCTTCATGTTACACTATTTTACTAGGGGCCTGTCAAAAATGGTTCCATTTAACGGGCCCAGCCATGACAATGTATAATGTAATATTATTTACCTTGTGTTATGTATCAGTATGGCTAAATTAACAATTTGAATTTGAATCTGAGGGATGAGATGAAGGGATGGAGTGGAGATGTATATGAGAGAGGGGGGTGTGAG
The DNA here is from genome assembly GCF_032717465.1 of Coenobita brevimanus. Lineage (NCBI taxonomy): Eukaryota > Metazoa > Arthropoda > Malacostraca > Decapoda > Coenobitidae > Coenobita > Coenobita brevimanus. The sequence goes on from NC_136975.1 coordinate 22,566,188, forward strand.
CTGAGAGCAGGGCAGTGAAATGGTAGGGGACAGGGCGACATGGAGGCGATTTGTTTGTGGCCACCCCTTTCGGGATTAAGACGTCTGGCAATAGACAGATAGACGGTGTCTGTTCCTCAACCCTTCCACTAAGTTTGATTCACACTGGATGAAAACTATTCTGATTTATTTGTTCACACACAGACACATGTGTAGAACTTTGCTCTTTCCTGTGGCTTTGACCATTGGCTGAGTCTTCTCAACTCGATTAGCTTTTTCCTTACAAAACCCTCAGTCCTTCATTGATTTAGACTGGATAAGACGTATTTTATCGAGCTTTCTAGACTAAAATTTGGCCTAGGCCTGTGACTCTGACCTTTTATCTAGTGTTCTCAAAAGCAAGATACTAGCCCCATGGCCCTTCTACCATCCGAAAAGATTGGTTGATAGTGGAAAAAAAAAATTAAAAGACATTTTCTTGAATCACACACACACACACACACACACACACACACACACACACACACACACACACACACACACACACACACACACACGTCGAACAAAACATAATACCTATCTGTCCTCGCAAGCGTGGGTGTAATAATAGGTGGCGGTGCAACCTACAAGATGTACAGGAAAAGTTGTGATTGTATGATAAGTATGTGTGGTGAAGGGAAGTAGTGATACCATGTTAGATGAGTGCAGGGATGGCCCGAGGAGTTTGTGATGGGGGGGTGGGATAACCTCAGATGTGACCAACTTGCCGGATATTTGATCAACTCACCCCTAATTTGACCTACTCAATCATATTTGGCCAACAAATTAGATATAGCACTTCCACCATTTTAAGAATGAAAAATAACCATAGGGTAATATATATATATATATATATATATATATATATATACCTAGGCTGCTTCCCCTAAGGAAAGGGAGGTAGCCGAGACAGGACAACACACTCCCAGTTTACTCATCCACTCAAACACATTCATTCGCAACTTAGCCCCAAAGGGGTGAAGGGACATATCCTCACCGCACCACACCGCACGAGGGTCAACTGCACAGTGCAATCAGTGACATCCACAGCAGGACCAGACAGCAGAGCTGGTTTACCCCTGCCACATCATAACAGTCCCATCCTCTTACCCGCAACGACTTGATCAGATGATAAGATCAAATGCGGGAGAATATCCCCTCAGGGCTGCATCATCATTTATTCATTCACAATTTCTCTCCATTTATTTCTGTCATGCACAGCCACTATTCCTTGCTCAACAGACATCCCTCTCGCATCCAACGCTCCCTTCACACTGTCTGTCCATCCTATTCGTGGTCTTCCTCTCAGCCTTACAACTCTCACATCAGATCTAGTTATCTTTATCACCAATCACTCATTATCCATTCTCTTTATATGCCCAAACCATCGCAACACCCTCCGCTCAACTCGATCAGCCATCTCCCGAACAACTGCAGTTCTCCTTCGCACTTCATCATTTCTCTCTCAATCCATATGCATCTCTCCACACATACTCCTCAGACACTTCATCTCCATTACATTCAAACTTCTCCTCTCTGCTACACCCATATTCCATGTTTCAGCCTCATATAATGCAGTCGGTACCACAACATCCTCATACAGCCTTCTTTTTACAATCATTCTCAGCGAACAACATCCAAACACCTTTTTCATTCCTCCCAGGGCATTTCCTACTTCATTCATTCTAAACTTCACTTCTGCATCTATTCTGCCATCCACAGCAAGATGTGACCCTAAATACTTAACTAGTACCATCCCAGGCATTTTTGCAGTTTTATACCCACCTAATCCCAGACCAAAAACGGAAAAAAAAAATATTGCATAAAATAATCCAAAAGGACATACAAGTTAAAGCAAAAAAAAAGCACTCCTTATAGGAGAAATAAGTTCAGGATGGCCATCTGTTGTGTTTTTAGCCCAGTTTCCCAAACCGTGACAACGTTTTCCCACCCAGCTGGGCGGGATGAGAGAGAATGGGGGGGGGGAGGAGAATGGGGGATTCCTCTTTCTCAGTGTCCTCCACTAGCTCATATTCCTCCCCAGAATAGGCATCCAAGTCTTTCTCTTCTGAAGAATCACTAAATGAAGGGACAGAAGGTTCCATGTGACTATTTCAAGACCCTCCTCCAGCCCAGTGAGACGGGAAAATGGCGTGATTTTCTCAACATTCTTATGCTATGACGGATAGTGGTACACTGATGTTACCCAGCCAGTGGCTGGGTAACATCAGTGTACCATCAGTGTACCCTTTTGTGAGAAGCCACGAACTATTAGTGGAAAACTCACTGTTTATCGTTCAGTTAACCGCTCATCGGCGGGAGTCCTTTCAAATCAATTTGTTATTGTCATACGTGATCGTCTCTGTGTGAGACATTAGCGCTTCTGCCGAGCGATTTGTTTTGGGCGCGTTTTGCACACTTGACCGTTAGAAAAATGCGGCCTACTGCTCCCCCTTTGTTCCCACGACTTGGGCAGTCCAGTTGTTGCTTTGACGGAGAGAGGTCCTGTGCTCCAGCAGTGTGAGAGGAGAGGTCAGCTAGCACCCAAGCTTCACAAGATCACAGTCTCCAGTGCTCCCACCTTGGTGATACAAAGCATTCATCGACTATAGTATTTCCTTCTTGTATTTCCCTAGTCTTAAGAGTTTAATTAAGGTGTTTTTTTTCTAGGCGTAAGGATTTAGCTTTTGCGTGAGTGAGTGAGTGCGATCTCATTAATTTGATTTTGAATTGTAACGTTAAATTTAATTTTTTGTAATCAATAAATTTAACAGTTCTTTTTCTTGAGCTTAATGTAAAGTAAACTCTTGTTTCATTTCTCCATAATTAAGCTTATTTCCCACATAGCTCCTAGCTTGCATAGACGTTTTACTATTCATAACTGGTACTTAGACCAGTCTTGTTGTATTAACTTAAAATCCGTTGTGCCACCTAGGAGTTAAGCATCAGCAAAGACCTGATATTATTATTAGTATTAGTTATTTATTGTCAGGGGTGAAGTAACTTTCTCCAGAGGCTAACAGTACTAATTCAGCATTTGTGAGTAATTAGTCTCTGCTGTGTACTGTTGAGAAAGTTTATAAATTCTCGTTCTTAGAGAATCGTGCGAAGAAGCAGCGTAAAGTAATCATTGCTTGATGTAGCAAGACAATCATTGTCCCTGCTCTTTAATATTATTGAATATTAATATCAATTAAATAATATTTAAGCATTTATTTTAAAAACACCGTATTATTATAAAAACCCCGTGACAGTTCTGATAAGAGTTTCTCAGCTTCGTAACCAAGGTATAGTTTGGGAACTAAATACTCTTCCAAGTTACAGGTGAAGGGATCTATACGATGCTGGTTTGATGGAAGTATCACTCTGTTTACTAGTGTTTCAATCAGGAGTGTTAAATCATCCAATAATTTGGTGGAGTCACAGTCACTGGACTCAAATAACTTATTAACCCTTTGAACCTCATTTAAAACAGACTTTAGAAAAAGCAGGTAGGCATGGTTGCATTCATCACTGTACATGGAATATAACATTTCAGAAGTGTAGCACTTTTCAGATGATCTTGTTATACCAAAATGTGTTTTGAGCTCCAACCATTGATCACATAGTCTTTGCACTGCAGAACCAATAGATAACCAACGGGTTTGGCAGGCTTGCACAATCTTAAGAGGTTCATGTCCATCATTAATGAGTTTAAATAAGTTAGTGTATGTCTGCTGTCTGGACGAGGACCTGGCAAACCAATTATAGGTTTCACTTATAAGAAATTCTAGGTTTCTAGGCATGGTTTCAGAACTTGCATGTGACACAGCTAACCGGACTGAATGGCATACACAGCGGATACTAAAGCAGGAACTTCTTCTTTAAGTTTCTTGTAAACTCCATTATTTACACCTACCATTACACTTGCGTTGTCAGTTCCAATACCAATCATGTTCTGCAAACTAAGTCCATATTCATGTAAAGTTGATTTCAGAGAGTTAACAATGCCATTTGCATCACATTCTTGTAAAGGTGCAAGGTGCAAAAAAGTAGAAACTAGTTTCTGTGAATGTACACTAAAGTAATGTATAGCTAATCCAAGGTATTTATTTACAGCAATGTCTGTGGATTCATCCATTAAAATACTGAACTTCTGGTCACCTATGTCCTCTTTTAACTTAGCAACAAAATGGGGCATCATAACATTTTTCAGTATTGCAGTGCATTTAGTTCTGTGCATTGCAAGATCTACTGTAGATTTATCACTGAAACATTTTTTTACCACATCCACTAGGTGATCACATGAGTTTATGGCACAGTGTTTAGCAATGAAGAGTGCCAACTGGGCTTCAGTTCTAGCCACGTCCCGAAATTTTTCAACTTTGGGAAAATTTATCGTTGCTTGTCGTGCAGAAGAAAATGGTTCACTATTCACTTGGTGTTTTTTGCTTTTTGCATGATCTTTATTGTCACAAAATTTAGCTCTGAATGTTGTTTTGCAGTACTTACAGAGAACACTTTTTTCATCATTAGGAACTTCTTTAATCCAGTCTTTGCATACCTCATCTCGTAGCCACTGCTTTCTAAATCGTTGTGTATATGAACGCGGTTTAACTTGCTTAGCCATGTTTGAAATAGTTATATTAACTCTCAATCCAATTTAAAGAGTAACTAATATAATGAGGTAAATCTTCCCTTAGTCATACAAGCGCACTACTGTTACCGCGATGATTAGAACTGCGACTGAGAGCTCACAAGTCATAAGTCCAGGACAGGGGAAGGAACCTCACATGAACGCGACGTGTGAGGTGATCAGTTGGTTAAGACCCCCACCCCCACCACCCAATGTAGACGAGTTTCAGCGGGATATTTGAAAACTTAATATCTAGTAACAAAATTTTGTTAAATGTATTATTAAATAATTTAAATTTTTAAATCATTAATTTAATATTTTCTCTAATGCCAAAAATCGGCTAGAAAACGGCTACACTATCTAGGTTTCCGGCTGCCTTTTTCGGCTATCAGCTAGATGCATTTTTTTCCAGCTAGATGTAGCCAAAATCTGCTAGATCTAGCCGAATATCGGCTAATCTGGCAACACTGCCAGCCACGCAGAACCAAACTCAGTATTACAAATGCTTGGACACAGTGTTGCCAGTACATTAAGCTACTCCTTAACAAAAAATTAGCTAGATTAAAGCAGTTTGAGACGTGCCGCAGGGCTCAAATTTTGCTGTCGGCACCATCACGTCGCTGGGATGAATCGAGACGTTTTGTACTGTCGGCACCATGCCGACGGCAGGATTGAACGGGTTAAAACATTCTACCTCCTCAAGCAACCCACAGTTCAAAACTATATTCATCCTCCTACCATCTACCAACCTCGTACACTTCATCACTTTACTCATATTTTCATTTACTTTCAGTTTCCTCCTTTCACACACCCTTCCAAATTCCTTTAAGAACTGTCTTAATCTGTCCTCTGAATCAGCCACCAGTGCAGTATCATCTGCAAACAGCAGCTGCTTCAGATTCCACTCTCTACCATCAACATTCACCAGTCTCAGACGTCCATCTAAAACTCTTGCATTCACCTCCCTTACAATACCATCCATATTAATACTGTATTAAACAACCAAGGCGACATCACGCATCCCTGCCACAGCCCCACTCGCACTGGAAACCAATCACTCACAGTATTTCCCACTCTTACACATGCTGTACTATTTACATAGAAACTTTTCACCGCTTTTAGTAACCTACCATCAAGTCCATACAATCTTAAAACAGTCCACAAAATCTCCCTATTAGTTCTATCATACGCTTTCTCTAATTCCATGAACACCCAAAACACATCCTTGCCTTTCACTAAATACTTTTCACACACTTGTCTCACCTGATCCACGCATCCCCTCCTCCTAAAGCCACACTGCTCATCATCAATCACTCCCTCTGTAATCTCTCTCTCTTAATTAACACTCAGCCATACACCTTACCTACAACACTCAACAGACTTATACCCCTAAAGCTAGTACATTCATACTTATCACCCTTGCCTTTATATAATGGGACCACACAAGCACTTGCCCAGTCAATTGGCACCTTACCTTTCACAAAGCACACATTCAACAATCTTACTAACCAGTCAACAATAGTCACTCCACCACCCTTCAGGCACTCCACAGCACACCCATCCATACCTGCAGTTTTCCCTGTTTTCATCTCCTTTACTGCCCCCTGCACTTCCTCCTGCGTGATCAAAGAATCATTCAACTCTCCCAAAACATTTATTCCTTGCACCGTTCCATCCGCCACAATCTCAGCCTCCCTTTCCTCCTCCACATTTAACAATCTTTCAAAATACTCTGCCCATCTCTTCCTTACTGCATCCATCTCCATTAACATCCTTCCATCCTCTGCTTTTACTCGCTCTTCCTTCCCAGACTCTCCCTTTTGCATCCTTTTCACCTCCTTCAAAGACATTTTCTTATTCTGTTGAAAATTCTCAGCCAACCGCCTACCCCACCTCTCATTTGCTGCCACTTTATCATCATGCACAGCCCTTCTCGCCCAATTCCTCTTTTCCTTATACCTCTCATATGACGCCTTATCCTTCCTCTGCAGCCACACTTCATTTGCACGTCTCTTATCAGCCACAGCCATACCTACTTTCTCGCACCACCATTCGCTTCCTTTTCTTACACCACCACCCACTCGTCTCATACCACACACCTCTTCCGCATGCCCGACCATTGCACTCTTAAACAACTGCCATTCCTTCTCCACACTGCCATTTTCTTGATCTTTAACTGCGCTCCACTCATCTTTCAATTTCTCCTGATACTCTATCGTTTTCTCTCTTTTATCCCACTCACTCACTTTCAAAACCTCCCTGCCACACCTAACTCTCCTAGCTCTCACCCATCTCTTACCTACTCTTAACTTTCCCTCCACCAGGTAGTGGTCATACATACCTCCACCCTCCCCTCTCAGAACTCTCACATCCAACAATCTTCCTATTACATTCCTAGACACAAGCACATAATCCATCAAAGCTCTATCAACAACCTTTCCACCCTCCTCTCTCACCCATGTATACTTATATTTTTCTTCTCAAACAGGGTATTTCCAATCACCATCTCTCGCTCAACGCACATCCCTATCATTCGTTCCCCATTTTCATTTCTTCCAGGCACACCATGCATACCAACTACACCTTCAAATGCTAAATTTCCCACTCTAGCATTCAGATCTTCCATCATTATCAAATTCATATTCGCTCCAAAACTCTACACACGCTCATCAACATCATTCCAGAAAGACTCCCTCTCTTCTTCATCCCTTTCACTACCAGGCCCATATGCTCTCACAAACACCCACAACTCACATTCAAATTTCGCTTTCACTCACATCAGTCTCGATGACACCTCCTTCCATTCAATCACACACTGCTCTACTTCCGGACTCACTACCAAGGCCACACCTTCTCTTGCCCTTCCTCTGTCAACACCTGACAATCTTCCATTCACACTTCCAAACATAGACTCACCCTTCCCTTTCATCTTCGTTTCACTCAAAGCTAACACATCCAACTTTCCTCTCACAAACATTCTCCCAATCTCCTCCCTTTTAGCCTCAATCGTACTACATCCACGCACATTTATAGACCCAATCTTCAGGGTACGGGGATAACTCAGTCCACCATCCCTTTCTCTGGCCTGTTTCTTTTTAGGAACTAAAAAAGTAGAGGAAGGGGTCCCTAGTCCCCTCACCCCGCCCCTTTTAGTCGCCTTCTACGACACGCAGGGAATACGGTGGCAGTATTCTTCCTAACACAACCTGGCCGCAGAGTAGTAGTACCACCCCTTAGTGCGGCCAGATTGTGTACCCCCCCCGCCACAGGGGATATATATATATATATATATATATATATATATATATATATATATATATATATATATATATATATATATATATATATATATATATATATATATAGATAGATAGATAGATAGATATAGATATAGATATATAGATAGATAGATAGATATACACACACACACACACACACACACACACACACACACACACACACACACCATAAATGCACCCTGATGATTTACCTGTGAATATTCATTGGACTTCAAAAAATGCTGTACTCTATTTGTTGGAAAAGCAGCCGGTCTCTTTTTTTGACCAATTTTATGAACGTTTGACCAACTCTGAGCCAAGTTTGGGGGGGGAGGGATGCTTTTCCCCCCTTCCCGGTCGGACCATACTTGCTTGTGCTTGTATTTAAACCCACCTGAATTTGGACCCAAGCCTGAATTATTGTTGACAAGAAAATAGACACCATGTTAATTGTTTAGTAGTCTGATTAAACTAATTGACCGAGTCATGATATTTGGAGTTTTTTTTTTATGACCAGGGCAGTAGCAAGAGTGCATACAAATTTGCCTCGATCCTCCCACCCCATCCTCGCCACCGTTCCATGGGTGAAGGAGGTCCAGGTCCAGGAACCTTGATTAATATGGTACTGTATTTGATTTTGGTTTAGACTATTCTCATGTCAGGATGAAAACTAGGTTATTTTGTGTTTTGTCCTCTAAATATATATATATATATATATATATATATATATAGAGAGAGAGAGAGAGAGAGAGAGAGAGAGAGTTTGACAGATTGATAGATAGTTAGATATAGACAGATAGGTAGACAGATAGATATAGATATAGACATTTATAGATATATATGTATGTATGTATGTATGTATGTATAAAACTTATGTAAAAAATATTTTGTCCTCTCGGAGACGTCTCCTTTTATGTAATGAGAGAATTCTCTACTCTCCGTTTTTGACCAACTCAGTAATTTTTTTAGCAATTCAGAAACAAACATTGGGGAGAGGTGACCTCCCCACCCCACCTCCGGTCGGGCTATCCGTGGATGAGTGGTCAAGAATGATGGATGCATGGTAGGTGAGTGGTCAAAGCAGAAATGGCGATAGCATGGTACGTGGGTAGTGAAGAGTGGATGATGGGAGGGTGAAGCATGATAGGCTGGAATGGTGATGGTGTAGGGAAAAGGTGATAGCATGATGGATGAATAGTAAGCAGTGAATGATGATTGCATGGTGAGGAGTTTGAGTAAACGATAAGCAGCAAGAAGAATATGAGTATACTAAGTCGTGATTGCAAGCTGGAAACTGTAAGTAAATAGTGGAGATTGCGTGGTGGTGGTGGTGGTGCAAGAGAATGGTGACTTCATGGCAGGTAGATGGTTGGCTAGCAGAAAATGAATGGCGAGTTTATGGAAAGAGTTGTGTGCGTAAAATCCTTTCAATACAGTGGTCTTGATTCACTTCAATTAGTTCATCAATAAAGTGCATGATTATGAAGGTTAAAATAAAACGCCTCACTTACAAAAATTTCTTCAAAGGTAAATAAAATTGTTGGAGATTAATGAATTAATTATAATATGACTCTACCGATTGGGGTGATCATGAGCTGCACATTTCTTTTCTAATTCGCCCCCCTCCTTCCCCCATTTTTTTCCTTTTAAACGGATAACCTGTTACTGACTTTATTCTTCCTGTTTTCAGGCGATTTTATTCAGGTCAAGGGAAACCTTCAGAGCTGGAGACGTTAGATACAACCTTAACTAACTCCTTCATTACTAAAGATAAAAATATCATTAAAGAAGTAGGACAACTCAGAAACTGCAACACCCGCACCCTACAGTCGTTCTTAGGGTCTAACATTTTCCCTTATCCCGTGACCTTGAAATTCGACCGACTGTTACCAAAATCGAATTAGCCATCCTTGCCTGACCCTCATCAGACTTGGTTCAAATTGGATCAGAATCCAGTGAGTTGACCTCCCTCTGTGAACTTGACCTATGACATAATGTTTTCAAATCAGAATCTGTTCATCTTTGACTGATTCGCATCCCTGTCAGCAAGCCTGGTTCAAATCGAATAACGTCTAATGTGAGCTATAAGGCAGAATCTCTAAAATCGCTGTTATTGTCACCACGCCTGAATCTTCCAAGAATGAAATAATCTCATCCCTCACTGAGTTTAGCTTTTCATCAGCTTATGTCAATAGGGTAAGAAATGCGCGAGGTTGACTTATGTAGATTTTATTTTAAAAAATCAGATGGCAATCACTTCCTGGTCCTTTGCCTTTCCCTGAAGGTTGCTCCAAGAAATTGCTTAAAACCATATTATTTTGGTTATGCACACACACACACACACACACACACACACACACACACACACACACACACACACACACACACACACACACACACACACAAGCGTTACAGCAATCATTCACACATTTGTTGGCGAGAGTAATAGAATTGTCTATTGTTAGAGTAATTAGAAAGAAGAGTAAGTCTTCGGAGTGAAAAGATTAATTCCGTCATTATCAGTGCGTCATTTTACCTGTGAGACACGAGAGTGCTGAGTTAGGTGAATAAAATAATCCAGCCGCAGCAAGAACATAAAAGTCATCACCAAATAGGAGGTGTTAATGCATTTCACGTACTCCTGTTGTAATCCTTTGGAGTAATCCTTTGGTGTAAGTATAATCTCCGAGAACTTGTTTAAACTTTTACACAAAAGGCGCTTATAAACGAGAGAGAGAGAGAGAGAGAGAGAGAGAGAGAGAGAGAGAGAGAGAGAGAGAGAGAGAGAGAGAATTGGAAAGGGGAGTGAAGGAGATTAGATTAGGAAGGGGAAATTGAGGTATGGTGACAACAACCAGAATAGAACCAGGATTTAAATGCTATATACCCGTAAACCCCAATTACGAGACACTAATATACATGACGGAAATTTGCTCTTACCAACAACATAATGTCACCCGAAACAAAGCCCCAGTATACCCAGGCTACAAGTATGACTATGTTCACTATACCTGTCTTATAATCAGTAGAGCTGTTAACACCTAGTGTACTTCGCTGCCGTTATTTTTTTTAACATTTCACTCACATGGCGTAGTATACGTCGTAAAGTTCCACTACCGGACAATTTTACTGAATCTTAGAGAGACTTTATAATGATGGAGCTGAAATTTTATTTAACCATTACTATATGTCTCTCCTAAATTCAACACCATAATTTGCAATTAGCAAAGATAAAAAAAAAAAAAAGTTAGCTGCTTCAAGAGTAAATCCTTTTTACCCGGAACGTCGTTCATATTGTATACTAGTTACATAAAAGAACATTTTTTATGGAACATTTTTCGTATTGAGGAAGTTACTAAGGCCCATATCAAACCTCTTCAGTTTGTAAGGTCACATTTAACCCCTACAGTGCTAACAGGATCGATCAATCCTTTTTTAGGATTACACAAGATACTGAATGTGCTCGACTGAGGGGCTCAGGGAAACACTGGGGAAAACATGATCTGCCCCGATTGTGATGTATATCCCTTCCAACCAATCAGAACTAAGTGCTGAATAGGCGGGAAGGAGGGAGGGGAGGAACGAGGGCGGAATGAGAGAGGAATGGGGTGGGAGCCCATAGAAAATGCGAGTTGCACCGCCTGGAAGGTAACTTTTTTCAACTTTGATGAGCTAAAGCTCATGAACCAGTTGGTCTAAAATGCTCTGGTTTTGGAATAATGTGTCTAAATTCAAGTTATAAAACATTTTTTACTTCTGCAAAAGTAAAAAAAATTGGGGCTTAATATAGAGATTTTCACGCTAGTTCAATCAAATTGTGTACCCTAGGGGTTAACAGAGTACCGCCCCTCGTGAATCAGTCACTACCACTTCCATCCTGACTTATGCTCACGTGGCAGCTAGAAAAAGGGATGCCGCCAGACATAATCCACTTTAGAGATGGGCGTTCATTAAAAGATTAAGGTTCGGAGGTAGTATGTGGTAGTAACCCCATTTACCCCTCATTAACGTCTCTGGGCTGTCATCCAGAGTCAACTTTTAGGCAGGTGTCTAGCGCTGATTATTAACCCCTTTGCATGCGGATATGTTTCATTAGTTTTCTGTTCCACAACACATCGGCTTTCCTCCTCTCCCCCCAGCATGCCTTGCGCTCCAAGAAAGTGTATTCCCCGCTTATTTTCACGACCCAAACATGTTTATTTTGCCACAAAACCCACATATTCCTGTTCGTCGATGTTTTTGCTATATGATAAGAAAAAAAAAAACACTATACAGTACGTACATTAGGGCGGTGTGAATAAACATTCTGGAACATTTATCTCACTTCTCAACATCATAACTCGAATGTTTACTGCTCAGTCTCTACGTGTTATATCATCAATTGAAAGACAATCTTATTAGCTTTCGAAAGGGGTAGGTGCCATTTTGATACGAGGTACAGTGTTCGAGTAATAAGCGAAAAAATAAAACCCATTTCCGACAGACAACAGATTTTTTATTCGGGGAGCTCTAGCGAAAAACTTTTTGCTTCAGTGTCATGCTTTTATTTCATCATCCTATGCAGAATTTCACTGGTTTTCATTTGAGACCAAACGGTGATCCTATGCCTGATAGCTTTCGAGAAATATGCAAAAAACTCCGGTGTACCCACCCGCACGCTGAACCATTGTCAGCTGCTCTCACGTTATTTTCCCATAGCGTACAAACATTTTTATGCTTACTAGCTAGGCTGTTGGGGGTTTTATACCAACAGCTATTATAAAATTACTTCTCTTTTGTTTTTAGTCCTCTCAGAAACCATGCATGAACACTACACCTGTTGCTAGCAACTGAAACTAAAGCTGTACTTATTTCACGATCATTAATTTTATTTTGAGGTAAAGAACAATATATACGTATGTGTAATTATACTGACATAAAGATAGGTAAATAGATCAATAAAAAAAGAAAATCACTTGCTTCTCCAGTCGCGATGCTCATCCTTCAGGATCAGATGGGTTTGGAGGTGAGGAGTTTTGTAGTGTGTGTGTGTGTGCTCCATTAGTGAAGGTATCGCTCGGCATGGTACTGCTCAAAACAATCACCCATGGCACATAACATACAGGACACATGTTCCTTATGTCCATCCTCACCCCCAACCTGAAGCATAAGGTACACCTGAGCTTCTTCCCATTCGGGATCCTCGCCTGGTGGTTGCCCAGAGTGTGATCTAACCCCACGTCGTCGTCTATCACCCGGCGATGCTTACTTGGATGCCCTCATGCTCTATGGTCCTGTCGTGCAGGCGGGACAGCTGCAGGCCCAGGTACGGGTTCTCCCAATGGACCAGCAACTGGAGGTGGTGGCGGTGCTGGTACCCATGATGGGCCTCCTGCAGGCTGTGCTGGTGGCAATCATGGCACGCATGATGGGCCTGCTGCAGGTGGTGCTGGTGTCAGTGATGGGGCCCGTGGTCGTCCTCCTGCAGGCGGTGCTGGTGCTGGTGGTGGCTGGGCCCATCCTGGCGCTGGTGCCTGTGCCTGCTGGGTGCCAGGTCTGCTGGTGTGCGCCATCGGGTAGGTAGGTCTGGAGCGTGGTGGATAACATGTCCAGAAGTGGGCCAGTCCTCTTCTTGGATCATAGCTGATCTGCTCCACAGATTCAAGAAGAGTTACTGTTCCACGTTTGTACTTTTTGTACAAGGTGAACACATTGAAGAGTGCCATGTGGACGAAGTAGAAGGTGATCTTCTTCGTCCACTTGACGGTTTGCCACTGGAAGGGGTAGTACTGAACCATCTGATCAAAATGATCCACCCCATTCATGTACCTGTTGTAGTCCTCCACAACAACGGGCTTGTTAACAATCTTCTCCACATAGGTTGTCCGCCCGTCATTATCCCACACCTTCTCTTGAACCCTCTTCAGAATGGTGTCGGTGCTGTGGAAGGTGGACACCATGTTGACAATGTGCTTGTCCCTCCACAGCAAGATGAGCACATTGTCCTTGTGCCTGTATGCAAGCCCCTCTCAGGCAGGCTCTTAGCCCTGGCGATGGCCTGCAGCTGGCATGGTGCTCCTCTAGGCAGCCATAGGGTCCCACACACGTATATGCCTGCTGTGAAGAGTCTTTCACACAGGGCTACAGAATTGTAATATTTGTCCATGGACAACTTATAGCCCTGGTCCTTCAACGGTTCCACGAGGCCCCACATGGTGTTCTCAAGGGTCCGCTGCACCCTTGTGTAGACCTCAAGGATCCAGATGTAGCCTGAGGATTACTCAGCCACCATGTGGAGCTTATTGGAATACTTATGGGGCTTTTGGGGGCTTTAGATGCGCAAGGACAGCCTGATCTTCCACCCCAGAGAGCCCTCATTGAGGCTGAGCTGCTCTTTGGATTGGTACATTGACTGGAACCACTGAAGGAGGTACTCCATGACCGTGCGAATGCAGATGAGCTGATCTTGGTTGTCCCAGGGTACAGCAAACGAGTTGGTGTGGAAGTGCTTCAGGATGACCTTGAAGTGCCTTCCACTCATCGCCCACCTGAACCTTGGGTAGTCCTACAACTCAGAACTCCTCCAATAATGACATAGGGTGTGCATGTGCATGACCCCCATGAACAGGTACAACCCGAGGAACTTGGCCATCTCCTCTTCATTACAGGTGAACCAGGCATCCAGCTGAGTCCCCAGGAATGTGGTGTACTGGTTGGTTTACATGGTGAGATATAACAACTACCAAGTGAAGAAGAGCTGGAAGAACTGCAGCGGAGTTGTTGGGATATCCACCTTGATCCATGGGGGGCCAGTGAACGGCCCATGGTTCAGTATGAACGGGCCACTGCTCCACCCAGGATCCTCTTCAGCAGCAGTGGTGGTGGTGGCAGTGGGTCGGCCTGTTGACACCCTTTGACCTGCCCTCCAACCCCTTGGACGTCCCCCTTGTCCAGGCAGCAGACCATGACGCCCTTGTCTAAGAGGGGACAGCTCAGACGAGGACAAAGACGAGACAGAGGGCTCTGGGGACATCATTCTCCTGGGCCTGGCCGGCGAGGATGTCACCATAGCATCCTGCACAGCAGACACGGGTGTAGGGGCCATGGTGACATATGATGGCCTGGCTTCCAGTGACACTGGCTTGCCCAAGGGGACAGAGGGGACCTGGAGATGGAGAGCCGATGAAGACAATGGTGGGACCGGCAGGTCCTGGAGGTGGGGAGTGCTCTCCGGTGAAGCCAGACGCCAGTGGCGGTGTTGTCTCCCATGGTGGAAGGCGGCGTAGCAGCTCAACTTGCTGGCTGGAGGCATCAGCTCAACCTCCACCCCAGAACGGTCGCTCTCACTGTCACTCTCTGACTCTATCTCATCGAGGAGTTTTCTCCAGTGCACTGGTGCCAACCCCTGTTTCATCTTTGCAATGGATTGATGTCGTTGCAAGCCAACTGGAGAATGAAATGCTGTGCTAGGGTTGGAAGCTGAAATAAAGCAGTCAATTGTATTCACAGCCAGGCAAGAACTTTGCTAGACACTGGCACAACGCAATGATTCACGATGTATGTGTATGTCCTTGAAAAACATTGTCTCCTACACCTGATGTAGCACACAGGTATGGGCCACCTACGTGACCAACGGAACACGTGCATGTACTTTAGTGGTGAAATGTACTGTACTTCTCATAAAGTGATAGATTTGGTTATGTCTCATGTGAAAAAAAACAAAAAAACATAAACAGTGCAGCGTGTTCTCGTAAGGAAAATATCACCTCCTACAACTGAGTTTCCGTGAATGTAGCGAAATGCAACATGGCCAACAGAACACATGCATGTACTTTAGTGGTGAAATATACTGTATTTCTCATAAAGTGATTGATTTGATTATGTCTCATGTGTAAATAACATGTAAGCAGCACACCTCATGCTCATAACAAATTCTTGTGTGCAAGACAGGTAGCGCTACCTTTGCTCTAAGTCCTTACGAGAATGCGCTGCACTGTTTACATCTTTGTTCACATGAGACATAACCAAATCCATCATTTTATGAGAAATACAGTATATTTCACCACTACAGGTACATGGTCGTTTTCCATAAGTCACGTTGGGTTTCGCTACCTTTGTGGTAACTCAGGTGTACAAGACATTGTCTTTCTTACGTGCACGTTGTTCATGTTGTTCACTCTTACACTTTCTTTTCACATTACACATAACCAAATCTATCAATTTATAAGAAACACAGTATATTTCACCATTACAAGTACCAACACGTCTTCCGTAAGTCACGTAGGTGGCCCCTACCTGTGTGCTAAGGTCTAGCAGGCGATGTTTTCCTTACGAGACAATGCTTTTTTTTTTTTTTTTATGCTAGGAAGAAGGAACCAAAGGCCATGAGCCCGCAGTAACAGTTCCTTCCAAGAGAAAAACAAAATACAATTGAGAGCCAAATTCAAGATCCGATCATTTTGAGATGCCTGGACACACTATGTTTGAAAGACTGGAGATCATAGGCAGCAGGAAATACAGACAGAGGGAGACAGTTCCAGAGCTGACCTGTTGCATAAATGAAAGATTGGGAGCAACGGTTAACTCTTGCATTAGAGAGTTGGACAGAAAAGGGATGAGAGTTTGCTGCCAGACGGGTGCAACGCGCCCGTCGTAGAGGTGGAGGAATGCAAGCAGACAGTTCAGAGGAGCAGTGACCATTAAAGTAGCGATAGAAAAGAGATAAAGATGCAACAGTGCGGCAAAGAGACAGAGGTTGAAGGGAGTCAGTAAGAGGAGGAGAGTAAATGAGACGAAAAGCCTTTGACTCCACCCTATTGAGAAGAGCTGTATGTGGGGAGCCTCCCCACACATGAGAGTTGCACTCCACACAGGGGCGGATAAAACCCCTGTATAGAGTCAACAATTGTGCAGGGGTAAAGAAAGAGCGGAGTCGGCTTAGCACACCCAATCTCTTGGAAGCAGATTTTACAAGAGATGTAATATGATCTTTCCAAGATAAGTCCCGAGTAAATGAAACCCCAAGCATGTTCAAGGATGATGCAGGATTAAGCTGAATATTATTAAACATTAGTGGGTATACCTGTGGAAGATTTTGTTGGGTTGATAGGTGTAAGAACTGAGTCTTAGATGCATTAAAGACAACCATATTATTTTTACCCCAGTCAGAGATATGAGCCAAGTCAGACATTAGGTGTACCATAGCCTCATCCCTTGTTTCTTGAAGTAACTGTTGAGATGGGCGTTGCCGGAACCGAATGGAAAGGTGAAGGGTGGAGTCATCAGCGTATGAGTGGATAGGGTTAGATGTACAGCTTAGAAGATCATTGATGAATAAAAGGAAGAGAGTTGGTGATAGGACAGAGCCCTGAGGAACACCACTGTTGATAGATCTAGGAGAAGAACGATGGCCATCTACAACAGCGGCTATAGAATGACCAGAAAGGAAGCTAGCGATGAAGGCACAGATAGAAGGATAGAAACCATAGGAGGGCAGTTTGGAATATAAAGATTTATGCCAGACTCGATCGAAAGCCTTTGAGATGTCAAGTGCAATGGCAAAGCTTTCGCCAAAGTCCCGAAAGGAGGATGACCAGGAGTCTGAAAGGTAGGTGAGAAGATCGCCAGTGGAGCGTCCCTGACGGAACCCATACTGACGATCGGAAAGAAGGTTGTGATAGGAAAGATACCTTAAAATTTTTCTATTAAGAATTGACTCGAAAACTTTTGAAATATAGGACGTTAAAGCAATTGGACGATAGTTGGAGGGTTGGGAGTGGTCACCCTTCTTTGGGACTGGCTGAATGAGAGCAAACTTCCAGCAAGAAGGAAAGGTACAAGTTGACAGACAAAGGCGAAAGAGTTTGCCTAGGCAGGGTGTAAGCACAGAAGCACAGTTCTTGAGAACAACAGGAGGGACCCCATCAGCCCCATATGCCTTGTTAGTACTGAGGCCAGTGATGGCAGAAAATACATCAACTGAAGAAATTTTAATGTCAGCCATGAGGAAGTCAGAGGGGGGAAGTGATGGAGGAACAGCACCGGAATCATCTAAGGTGGAATTGGAGGAGAAAGTCTGTGCGAAGAGATCTGCTTTATCAGTAGAAGAAATAGCTACAGAACCATCAGAGTAGAAAAGAGGAGGGAAGGATGATGAGGTAAATTTGTTAGAAAGATTTTTGGCAACGTGCCAGAAGGAGCGGGAAGAACTCGAGTTGGAGAGTTGAGAGCATTTAGTATGGATGAAATTATTTTTAGTAGAGCGAAGAACAGACTTAGCACGATTCCGGGCAGAAACGTAAAGATTATGTGATTCAGGGGTGGGTTGGCACCGGTACCTTTTGTAGGCCTTCTCCTTGTTGCGGACAGCATTAGGACAAGCGTGATTAAACCAAGGCTTTCTTGCGTTAGTCAAAGGATATGAGAAAGGAATGTATGCTTCCATGCCTGAGAGAATAACCTCCGTAATGCGCAAGGCACACTCAGATGGCTCCCGGTCATGGAAGCAATAATCATTCCAGGGAAAATCAAAGAAGTACTGCCTGAGAGCCTCCCAGTCCGCGGCTCCAAAATGCCACAGACGACGTTTCACTGGAGGGTCCACAGGCTGTACTGGAGTGATAGGACAGGTTAAGGTAATAAGGTTGTGATCAGAGGAGCCCAATGGAGAGAAAAGATTAACAGAGTAAGCAGAAGAATTAGTTGTGAGGAAGAGGTCAAGTATGTTGGAGCTCTCTCCAAGGCAGTCAGGGATACGGGTAGGGTGCTGTACAAGCTGCTCTAGGTCATTAAGGATAGAAAAGATGTAGGCTTGTTCACCAGGTGGATCCGTGAAAGGATAGGAGAGCCAAAGGTGGGGGTGAACATTGAAATCTCCAAGAATGGAGATTTCAGAGAAAGGAGAAATGGACAGAATGTGTTCCATCGTAGAAGTAAGATAGTCGAAGAATTTTTGATAGTCAGTAGAATTAGGGGATAAGTAAACAGCACAGATATATTTAGTCAAAGAATGACAGGAAAGCCGAAGCCAGAGTGTGGAGAATTCAGAAGAATCAAGTTCAGGAACACGAGAGCAAGATAAGTCGTTGCGTATGTATACACAACAGCCACCTTTGCCTTTGAAATGAGTATAGAGAAAGTAGGAGGATACACTGTTTACGCTTTTATTTCACATGAGACATAACCAAATCCATCATTTTATTAGAAATACAGTATGTATTACCACTACAAGTACATGCACATGTTCCATAAGTCACATTGGGTTTCACTACCTTTGTGCTAACTCAGGTGTACGAGACGCTGCCTTTCTTATGAGCACGTTGTTCACTCTTACTGTTTCTTTTCACATTACACATAACCAAATCTATTAATTTATAAGAAAAACACTACATTTCACCACTACAGATACATGCATGTCTTCCGTAAGTCATGTAGGTGGCCCCTACCTGTGCACTAAGGTGTAGCAGAAGATTGTTTTCCTTACAAGAACACGCTACACTGTTTACGCTTTTATTTCACATGAGACATAACCAAATCTATCACCTTATGAGAAACACTATATTTCACCACAACAGTACGTGAACGTATTCTCTATGTCACATTTGGAATACCTAAGGTATCGCAGACGATATTTTCTGACGAGCACGTGGTGCAGTGTTTATGTTCTTCCACACAAGTATACGATAAACATATCACTATAACACTCATGCTTTATTTCACACAAGAAGCATACAGAATAAATATAACAATATAAAATAATATGAAATATCCCTATAAACCTCCTCTATCTTATCCCATCATGACAATGGCGTGCTGTGGCTGTAAGGCGTACGTGACTCATGCCATTATCAATATTTTATCACGTACACTCGTTGCACTGTACTCCTATTTATTGCACTATATGAAAATAAAATGAAATATCCCTATAAACCTCCTCTATTTTATCTCCTCATGACAACGGCGTGCTGTGGCTGTAAGGCGTACGTAACTCATGCCCTAGCCAATACTTGATCACGTACACTCTTTGCTCTGTACTCCTATTTATTACACAATAACACTATCCACCATATGTCAGCATAAAACAATGATTTCATCAACAACTTGCCAATTATTCCTTTCATGACAACTCCATGTCATAAGGCAGTTTCCAGCCTCCCCCTAAAACTGCTGCCTGTTTCACCATGTCCTTGCTCACTACCTATTGCACACTATATTCACCTGATTCACCGTCACTATTGTTCAGTGGCTGAATACTCACGTTTGATGCAGGATAGACGCAGTGTAGTTGTTGGGCCACGGCGAAAAACAGGTAGCACAATCTTCAGTAGGCCAGCGGCTGATACTGGCCAGGAATGATTCACAAATCAGAATTTCCTATTGCAAGCACCAAATCTAATCACAATTCTGCCCAAAACGTAGACACAAGCACTACTGGTATAGTGAAATATGATGTGTGCCTGGGACTGCAGTAATAGAGGAGGGTTTAAAGAGACATCACCACGCACTACCTTCTCACCTAACAGCTGGTGTGGTACTAATTAACCTGTCCGTGCTGCCCCGCATCTTGGGACCCACAGTTGCCAACTTATTACCTTTGACGAGCGGCGGGGAAGCTATGATGCCTCCAAAAATGACACCCATTGGCCAGAAACTTATTTTCTGGTGAAGTTTTTTTGCTTTAATGATGCCTAACACGTAAATGCATATTTTCGCAGGCACACCCTAATGATGGCTAATGCGTCATCGTGTATGAAGGTCACTTTATAATCTGCAGGTAGAGAACACAATTCTCAGGCAGGAGGGGAATTGAGTGACAGCTGGTCAACTCTGGGAAACAAAACTGTGTGGTAGTAGCCCCACGTGACACCTTCCTTCCTGGAAAAAGAAATTTCAGGAAGAAATTTCACTGTACACCTACCATCAAGCCATCGACAGATAATCAGCATAGACATTGGTTACCCCTTTGACATGATGGATTTCCAAGGTATATTCTTGTAGAAGGGCCCAACAGGTTTACCTCGAATTTTTATGTTTAAATTTGGCCAGAAATTTAAGGGGATGATGATCAGTGTAGACTTTGATTGGTGGGGTAGCCAAAACCTACATACACAAAGAAATGTTGCAGGGTTAGTATGAGAGCAAGTAATTCCTTTTCTATGGTGGAGTAATTCTGTTGTGTCTGATTAAGCTTCTTACTAAAGTAAAACACTGGCATCTCTACACCATGACAGTTATCTTGCAGCAACACCACACCAGCCCCAATGCCACTAGCAACAGCAGCTAATTTGAACGGCTTGCTGAAGTCAGGGGCCTGAAGTACAGGCTGATCAGACAGAACTGCTTTTAGTTTAGAAAAAGCATCTTCACAGTCTGATTTTCACTCATGCTTTACTGTCTTCTGCAGCTAGTCAGTTAAGGGAACTACAGTGTCAGAGAAATTACAGACAAGTATCTGGCAGTAACCTGTTATCCCTCCAAATTTCAGCAACTCTCTTTTGTTCTTGGATTGGGAGAACTGGCTTATGGACTGAATTTTAGCATCAGGGAGACAGACCGGACCTATCCCCACCATGTACACCCTCTCAAAAAGTTTTTGGCACCCCTTGCTCTGATACACTTCACAATAATCATTGTTACAGACAATGAGAATACATGGTGTGGTTGGTACCCCTGTACCTCTCTCCCTCTCCCACTGGATTTCATCATCAGCAGATGAACTGACACATACCAGCAACACAAGGCTAAGGATATCAACAACGAAATGTAATTCAGGAGCTGATTCAGAATGCTTCATGTGGTGTGGCATAATGTATCATGCCGTAAGGGTGCCGGAAATTTTTTTGTGGCCTGTACCCAAGGTATTGTACCTGGGTCTTTCCAAACTCACATTTTGTTAACTTGAGGACTAGGTTGACAGAGGACAGTCTCTGTAACACAGCTTAAAGGTGCTAAAGGTGTTTCTCCCAGGAGTCACTAAAGATTACTAGATTGTCAATACATATCACACATCCGTCCAGGCCCAGGGTAACCTCGTTCATCAACCTCTGGAATGTGGCAGGTGCATTTTTAATGCTATAGGGCATTACCTTACACTCATAGGTGTTGCCACCAACCGCAAAGTAAGAGATTTCCTGGGTCCTTTCAGTAAGGGGGACCAGCCAGAACCCTTTTAACAGGTACAGCTTGGTGATGAACTGTGCAATTCCTATATGGTCGATGCACTCGTCCACCCTAGGAAGGAGGATAGGGGTCTGACTTGGTGAGTGAGCTCACCATCCTAAAATCAGTATAGAACCAGTAGGAAGGGGGTCCCTAGTCCCCACACCCCTCCCGTTTTAGTCACCTTTTATGACACAGGGAATATGGGGACAATGATTCTTCCTAACACAACCTAGGCATAGTGTGGTCGTACCATCCCATAGTACAGCCAGATTGTGTCCTCCCTGCCACAGGGGGGAACACAATCTGGCATGTCTATAATACATTCTTAGTCCCTAAAGTACTAAGCTCATCAATTGAGCTTTTCGCACAGTTTCTTCTATCTATATCTATATACCTAGGCTGCTTCCCCCAAGGAAAGGGAGGTAGCCGAGACAGGACGACTCACTCTCCATTTACTCATCCATTCAAACACATTCATTCGCATCTTAGCCCCAAAGGGGAGAACGGACAGATCCTCACCGCATCACACCGCACAAGGGGTGCAACATCCACAAAAAACTGGCGGCAGCTGGCTCCATCCCAGCTGTGACGTAGATGGCTTCTAACCAATGAGAATTAAGTGTTGGACACATCGGAAGGGGGACCCAGGCCCGTACCCAGGTGGTGGGGGTGTACCCCCCACCTCTCTCTCGCCACGTCCCTCTACCCCACTACCTTGTTACACTCCTACCTCACACCGTTCTTAC
Organism: Coenobita brevimanus; assembly: GCF_032717465.1. Classification (NCBI taxonomy): domain Eukaryota; kingdom Metazoa; phylum Arthropoda; class Malacostraca; order Decapoda; family Coenobitidae; genus Coenobita; species Coenobita brevimanus. The sequence goes on from NC_136975.1 coordinate 22,588,984, forward strand.
CACCACCACCACCCCTCCCACGCCCTCCTCATGCATACCCCCCCTCCCATGTGGATCCCCCCCATGTCCCCCCCCCAGTAATCTGGGAAAAAGGTATTTCTCCTCTACCCTCTTTCCACGTCCCTGTACTCCACTGGGTTCCTTCCTTTGTGATTGGTGGTGACCTCCTCCCATCCCTCCATCCCCATAGACCCCTTCCTGGTCTTACAACCTCCCACCCCCTCCCCCCACCCCCACCCCCACCCCCTAGCACGCAGTATCTTTACCTCCCCAGCCTCGAATATTTTGCGTATTTTTTATGTTTTATGGGGTGTGTTTTTGAATCATTACCTGTAATTTATTCGTGTCTTTGCATACAGATAAGCACACCACAATTATTTTAGCTGTCTTTATTCGAAACCCACTTGAGAAAGACATTTTATTTTATGCCGACGCATGCAAGCATGTTGGAGCCTTCTAAAACGGAACGAAACGAAACGAAATGAAAACTAACTAGAGATGACAGCTTGGAGGGGAGGGGAGGTTAGGCGAGGGGAGGGGAGGGAAGAGGAGGAGAGAGGAGAGGGTAGGGAAGGGAAGGGAAGGGGAGGGAGAGGACTGGAGGTATGAGGAGGGGAGAGGAGGGGAGGATAATTTTTACTATTTATCATATTTTTATTGGGGGGGTTCATGACCATTTCCCCCAGCTAGATTTGACAGCTTGGCGGGGAGGGGAGGGGGGAGGGGAAAAGGAGAGGGAAGGTTAGGCGAGGGGAGAGGAGGGGAGGAAAGAGGTGGGGAGGGAAGGGAAGGGAAGGGGAGGGAGGGGATTAGAGGTATGGGGAGAAGAGAGGAGGGGAGGATAAGTTTTACTATTTATCATATTTATTGGGGGGTTTGTTACCATTTTATTTTTTTTCTAAGCACATTACAATGGCTTTTAACATCTGTACACACCAAAAAAATTTATTTTGGTGATTTTAGTACGTATTATTGTGAAGAAAACAGGTGCGAACAGCGTATTTTCTTTCTCGCTGGGGTCGTGACGGGTAACTATTATCAACTTTGACGGGCCATAGCTCGGCAAATATTGGCTCTAGGAGGGTGGGCTTTGCGTTTTCAGGTGTGTAAATTCAAGCTCTAATAATCGGGCATGAAACTTTTAACCTTTGGCACAGTCGAAGAACAGGCCTATTTTTGCGTCCTGAGGGGTCGTCGAGGCTGGAGAATTGCATACCTTAGGGGTTACTATATTTCATATATCTGAGGGCTCTTATCATAATGATCACATGACAGACACAATTTTACCCCCCCCGCAAAAAAAAAAAAACAGTTTAGACTGCAATGGTGGTTCATCATGGGGCCACAAATTAAAACATGTGACACTCAACTCTTCCAACTGAGTGACTTACAGGCAAAGCTGTAATAGGCCAGCCCCTGGGAGGGTCTGGCAAAAATTTAAGCTGTTAAAAGATATCTGTAGAGATAACGCCGCAATCATAAAATTCCAGTAGGATAGTCAAATCAATCAATCAATCAATCATTTCCTGTGGCACCCTCGGGGATGCATAGGGCCTCGATGAACTCACACCACCACATCCTATCTTGTGCTAACTCCTCAAGATTTCCCCAACACTCATCTCCAGCTTCCCGTCTCATTGTCCTCACCCACGTCTCTTTTGGCCTTCCTCTACCTCTCCTACCAAGTGCTACCCACCCTGGTGTACCTCGTACTATTCCCTGTCTCCTATACACATGTCCTAGCCACTTCCATCGTGAGAATCTAACATATTCATCGATCGGCTGCACTCCCGTTATTTCTCTAATTCTACTATTTGGTATCCTTTCCCACCACTTAACTCCTAATATTCTTCTAAGTGCTTTATTTCCAAACACCAAGAATTTATTTTCCATAGTCACTGTGCTGTACCAAGACTCGTGTCCATAAATTAAGATACTCCTTACCATTACCTTATAAAGTTTGATTTTTGTATGCACAGAGAAATTGCTATTATTCCAAATATTTTTAAGCATTCCCATTGCCTGATTAGCCTTCTTTAACCTTTCCTCGAATTCAAAGTTCAAAGAACCATCCTTGGCTAAATAAGTACCTAAATATTTAAACCTATCAACTTGCTTTACAACCATACCTCCAATTACACATTCCTGCGCATTTTCCATATTCATATTGATTATTTCAGTTTTTCCACAATTAATAACCAAACCCACCTTGCGACCTTCACTCACCAAACAGTCCAACACTCTCTGCATCTCTTCTGGCCCATCACAAATCAAAACTATATCATCTGCATAATCTAAATCCAAAAGTTTCCTGTTCTCTCCCAAAGTATACCTGCACCGGTTTCTGTTCCAACGCGTTTCATAATGTAATCAATGACCAATATAAATAGTAAAGGCGATAGAACACCACCTTGAATTACTCCGGACTTGACTTCAAACGAATCACTCAGACAACCATCAACCATCACTTTACAAAATGTGTCCTCATGCATGTTCATAATGACCCTCACAAACTCCTCTGGTATTCCATAATGTCTCATGATCTTCCCCATAGTCTCTCTCGAAACACTATCAAAAGCCTTTTCAAAATCAACAAAACAAAGACTTAACGGTACTCTCATTTCATTAACTTGCTGCATCAAATGCCTAACTATAAAGATCTGATCATTGCAACCACGTCCCTTTCTAAAACCAGCCTGTTCATCCCTCAGAATACCCTCAACCACTGGCTCCAACCTATTTAACAACACTCTACTGAAAACTTTCAAAGCTATCGGTGACAAAGAGATTCCCCTCCAATTACCACATTCACTCAGGTCTCCCTTCTTCGGTACTTTAACAATTACACCATTCTTCCAAACTGATGGTAGTAACCCCGTCACCCATATCTTATTGAATAGCTTGGTCAAGATCATTATTAATCTATCCCCCTCCACTTTAAACATTTCCGGAAATAAACCATCCTCCCCTGGTGCCTTATTATTCTTTAACTGTTTTACTGCTTTCTCCACTTCTGCAAGCCTCAACTCTCCTGTTTCTATATTTAAATCTTCCTGAGCAGACGGTATATCCTCTTCTGGTGGTATTGGTCTATTAAGAACTGTCTCAAAATGCTCTTTCCATCTATTTTTAATATCTCCATCTTTGGTCAATAAATTTCCTTCCCTGTCTCTAACTGGTATTTCCTTGCGCTTACCTGCATTACCACTCAGTTCTCTAATCGATTCATATGCTATTCTTTGACTCTGTCCATCATTTTTGTTTATTAAGATTTCAGTCTCTGCAACCTTTTCATCCACACATCTTCTTTTATCTCTCCTAACTAACCTTCTTACTTCTGAATTCAAACTCCAGTACGCAGCTCTTGCTAATTCAATCTCTTGTTCATCAACGTATTGCATCTCACTCCTCAATTTAGCCTCACCTCTCTTTTTTTATCATATCCCACGTTTCCTCTGATATCCATTTCTTTCTCCTGAAGCTATGTCTCCTTCCAATCGTACAGTCAGCAGTCTCATGCAAAACTTTGTTCACATCCTCCCACATCTCATCTACACTTCTCTCCCCCTCTTCCAACGTTTCCAACACCAAAAACCTATTTCTGCATTCTAATCTGAATTCCTCCTTTTCTTCTCCTTCCCTTCTAAGCTTAACAATATCGTATCTACCAACACCAGATTTTTCCTTCTTCTGATTTTTAAGTTTAAAATAAATAAATAAAGTTACAAATTCACCAAAGGTATGCAAAGCAATCCAAAATGACTTTTCAAAAGCTTAGACTAATCTGAGCAGGGAGTTTTCATAACAGACGTGTGTGACTGAACAATCTTAGGTCGGCTGAAGACGCAGCTCTTTCAGAGAATCAGGGAAGAAACTACAAGCAATGATAGTCGATTTGAACAGGAAGAGTCTGAGTGTTGCTTGAAAAAGATTATGAAAACAAATCCCTTCCCGAGCAGTAACGCTAGGAGATGTAGAACGGAAATGTAATGATGACAACATATACCTGGGGCATGGGGCTAAGATAGATCCAGTCCATAGCAATAAATCAACCAACGAACAGTAATGGGATGGAGGGATTTCTGTAAACTAAGCAATTTCTTCAAGGACAAGCAATTATCGTTATGTCAAAAGAGACGCTAATATAATATGTAGTGTGTCTTTCTTGTATCAATTTTTGAATAAATAATGTGGAGCCAAACTAAATCCTTGGAACGTAAGCTTAGTAGTAAGCAGAGAGGAAGCAAACATTTTATACATTTTCTTGGATAGGAGAACAAACTAAAGTAGAGTATACACTAAAATTAATAAAATCAATAAGCCACGATGTCTGTGGGCAGGATCTGGTGAACGAAGGACAATGGACAACCAGAGCAACAGAGTGGCAAGCCAAAATGTCCTGAGAGAAATAAACAGACAGAAAGCAACTTGGCGATTGAGACTTGCACAGTCACTAAAATTTCGTGGAACAGAGTAACAGAAAATAAGACAGAGTGGAAAAGATGGAAAAGGCCTTTTCCTGGCGGATGACGATAAAGATGATGACGATGACGATGATGATGATGATGCATGTACATGTGTGCACGAGACAGTGTATGTCTGTTTGTGTCAATGACATATACGTCTCTAGAGTGTTTATGTGTGTGTACAACATTCTATAACTCATTATATGTGTAGGCATATATGTACTTCTATGTTTGGATGCCTTGATATGATCAGAGTTATTCAATTTTTGAATGGATAAAATAATCACTTTAAGTTAACTTCAGCAGATAAGTTATTCAAGTGAAGTAAATTAGTAATAAGTATGTTGTGTGTGTGTGTGTGTGTGTGTGTGTGTGTGTGTGTGTGTGTGTGTGTGTGTGTGTGTGTGTGTGTGTGTGTGTGTGTGTGTGTGTGTGTGTGTGTGTGTGTGTGTGTGTGTGAGTGTGTAGGTAAGGAAAAGAGGAATAGGGTGAGAAGGGCTGTGCGTGATGCTAAAGTGGCAGCAGATGAAAGATGGGGTAGGTAGTTGACTGAGAATTTTCAACAGAATAAGAAAATGTTTTGGAAGGAGGTGAAAAGGGTGTGAAAGGAAGAGTCTGGGAAGGAAGAGCGAGTAAAAGTAGAGGATGGAAAGATGTTAACTGAGATGGATGCAGTAAGGAAGAGATGGGCAAAGTATTTTGGAAGATTGTTAAATGTAGAGGAGGAAAGGGAGGCTGAGATTGTGGCAGATGGAAGGGTGGAAGGAATAAATGTATTGGGAGAGTTGAAAGATTCTTTGTTCACGATGGAGGAAGTGCTGGAGGCAGTAAACGAGATGATAACATGGAAAGCTGCAGGTTTGGGTGGGTGTGCTGTGGAATGCCTGGAAGGTGGTGGAGAGACTATCGTTGACTGGTTAGTAAGATTGTTGAATGTGTGCTTTGTGCAAGGTATGGTGCCAATTGACTGGACAAGTGCTTGTGTGGTCCCGTTGTATAAAGGTAAGGGTGATAAGTGTGAATGTACTAGCCTTAGGGGTATAAATCTGTTGCGTGTTGTAGGTAAGGTAAATGGTAGTGTTAATTTAGAAAGTTAGACAGGGTACTGAGGGAGTGATTGGTGATGAGCAGTGTGCCTTTAGGAGAAGGAGGGGATGTGTGGATCAAGTGCTTGCTGTGAGACACGTGTGTGAAAAGTATTTAGCAAAAGGTAAGGATGTCTTTTGGGCGTTCATGGATTTAGAGAAAGCGTATGATAGAATTGATAGGGAAGCTTTGTGAACTGTTTTAAGATTGTATGGACCTTTTTTTTTTAATGTGTCCGACTCTGGGCATAGGCTTGACAGCATGCTTTCAAGGCCAAGTAGTCCTCCTATGTACCGCACACCTCTACACGTCACCACTTCGGCTCTAACACCTGTCGTCCATATTGAATACATGCTAGGGCTGTCTCATACAGGGCTGTCTCACAGAGGAGGTATTTTTACGACATGTCGGCGGGCCTTCTGGTAGATCAGTAAAGTCTGATTTTATGAAATTAAAATCCTTAAATTGTTCCCTGCCCCAGCGGGATTTGAACCCAGGTCCGTCAGGACTGCAGGCCACTCTCTACCGATTGAAAAGAAGATTTTATGTAAATAGTAGAGCATGTTTATGAGTGGAAAATACTGTGAGTGACTGGTTTCCAGTGAGGGTGGGGCTGCAGCAGGGATGTGGGTTGTACCCTTGGTTGTTAAATATTTATATGGATGATGTTGTAAATGAGGTGAGTGCAAGAGTGTTAGGTGGAGCTCTGAGTCTGGTGAACGTTGATGGTAGAGAGTGGAATCTGAAGCAGGTGCTGTTTGCAGATGATACTGCACTGGTGGCTGATTCAGAGGAGAGATTGAGCCAATTGGTGTAGGAGTTTGGAAGCGTGTGTGACAGGAGGAAACTGAAAGTACTGTAAATGAGAATAAGAGTAATGTGATGAAGTGTACGAGGTTGGTAGATGGTAGGAGGATGAATATAGTTTTGAATGGTGAGTTGCTTGAGGAGGTAGAGTGTTTTAAGTATTCAGGGTCACATGTTGCTGTGGATGGAAGAATAGATGCAGAAGTGAAGTTTTGAATGAATGAACTAGGACAGGTGGTGAGAGGAATGAAAAAAGTGTTTAGATGTCATTCGCTTAGAATGGATGTAAAGAGAAGGCTGTATGAGGGTGTTGTGGTACTGACTGCGTTATATTGGGCTGAAACATGGAATATGGGTGAAACAGAGAGGAAAAGTTTGAATGTAATGGAGATGAGGTGTCTGAGGAGTGTGTGTGGAGTGACGCGTATGGATCGAGTGAGAAATGATGAAATGCGAAGGAGAAATGGAGTTGTTTGGGAGAAGGCTGATCAAGTTGAGCGGAGGGTGTTGCGATGGTTTGGGCATATGGAGAGAATGGATAATGAGTGATTGGTGAAAAAGATAACCAGATCTGATGTGAGAGATGTAAGGCGGAGAGGAAGACCACGAATAGGATGGATGGACAGTGTGAAGAGAGCATTGGATGCGAGAGGGATGTCTTTTGAGCAAGAAGAGTGGCTGTCCGTGATAGAAGTGAATGGAGAGAAATTGTGAATGAATAAATGATCATGCAGCCCTGACAGGATATTCTCTCGCATTTGGTCTGATCAGCTGATCAGGTCAGGTGCGGGTAAGGTGATGGGCCCATTATGATATAAGGGCAAACCAGCTCTGCTGTTGAGTCCTGCTGCGGACATCATTGATTGCACTGCGCAGTTGACCCTTGTGCGGTGTGGTGCAGTGATGATCTGCCCCTTCTCCCCTTTGGGGCTATGATGTGAATGAATGTGTTTGAGTAGATGAGTAAAGTGGGAGTGTGTCGTCCTGTCTCGGCTACCTCCCTTTCCTTGGGGGAAGCAGCCTAGGTATATAGACAGATAGATTATTATTATTATTATTATTATTATTATGGTAACATTGTTATTATTATTACTATCACTGTTATTATTATTAATGTTATTATTATTATTATTATTATTATTATTATTATTATTATTATTGTCATTATTATTATTATTATTATTATTATCATTATTATTATTATTATTATATTAGTGGAAAGGTTACAAGAGGATGGGAAAAAGGCAGAGTATAAGAGAGAAGTGGAGGAACGATTGGGCAAATATGAATTGGAGCAGATGGGAGACGTGGAAGGTGTGTGTATGATATTTACAGAAGGAATATGTGCAGCATGTGATGTGGTGTGTGGAAGGAAGAGAAGACGGAGGGGGGTGCAAGGAACAGCGTGGTGGACTGAAGAGGTGCAACAGGCTGTGGCACAAAAGAAGAAAGCATACAATGAATGGATGAGAAATAGGGGCGTGGAAGAAGTTGAGAGGCGGAAGAGAGAGTTATATATGGAAAGAAAGAGAGGTGAAAAGATTAGTAAGAGAGAGTAAGAAGAGAGTGGATGAGGAATTTGGAAGGAATTTGAGTGTAAAGTGGAGGGACTGTAAGAAAATGTTCTGGAGAGAGGTGAAAAGAGTAAGACAGGGTGGAAGTGAAGTTAGCAGGGGAGCGAAATATAAAAATGGTAGATTACTAGTGGAGAAGGGAGAAAAAGTGAGCAGATGGAGAGAACACTTTAAGGAATTGTTGAACGTAGAGGATGGAAGTAATGCGAGTATAGTGGCTGGGGAATGGCTGGGAGAAGGAGGGAGGTGAGAAGACAGGAAGAAATCAGTAGGATAGAAGTTGTGGAAGCAATGAAGAAAGTTAAATTGGGGAAAGCCCCAGGAATTGATGGAGTGTGTGGTGAAATGCTGAAGTTTGGGGGAGAGATAGTAGTAGAATGGATGTGGAAGATGTGCAGATTGGCCTGGGAGGAAGGTAGAGTCCCGGAGGATTGGAAGTCAGGTATCATTATTCCCTTGTACAAAGGAAAAGGGGAAAAAGAAGTGTGTGGTAATCATAGGGGCATTTGTCTTCTTAGTATAATAGGAAAAGTGTATGGTAGGATACTTATAGACAGAGTTAGAGAAAGAACAGAGAAATTAGTTGGAGAAGAACAGGGAGGCTTTAGGAAGGGAAGAGGTTGTGTAGATCATATTCATTCTTAGATCTTTAGTGGAAAAGTTTCTAGAGAAGGGAAAGAAGTTGTATGAGGCTTTCATGGATTTGGAGAAAGCATATGACAGGGTGGATAGACAAGGATTGTGGAAAGTGTTAAGAATATATGGAGAAGATGGGAAGTTGTTGAATGCTGTGAAGAGTATGTACGATGGTGCGAAGGCTGCAGTGCGTGTGGATGGTGAACTAAGTGAATTTTTCTCTTTGAAAGTTGGTTTGAAACAGGGTTGTGTCATGTCTCCATGGTTGTTCAATCTGTACATGGATGGGGTAATAAAAGAGATACAAGGTAGGGTAGTGGATGTTGGAATGGCTCTGGTGAGAGAGGATAGTGTTTGGAAACTCCCTGTACTGTTTGCAGATGATACTGTGTTGTTGAGTGAAGACGAAGGGGAGCTGCAAGGCTTGGTGGATGAGTTTGAGAGAGTGTGTAAGAAACGGAATCTAAAGGTGAATGTAGGGAAGAGTAAAATGATGGTCTTTGAGAGAGGTGAAGTTAGTGAATGTACAGCGAGGTTGGATGGTGAGGAATTGGAAAATGTGAGTACGTTTAAGTACTTGGGTAGTGTGATGAGTAAGGATGGAGGTTTGGAGGGTGAAGTGCTTGAAAGGGTACAGCAGGGAAGAAAGGTTGCTGGTTCTTTGAAAGCAGTGATAAGAAACAGGGAAGTGAGCATGGAAGTGAAAAAGTTACTACATGACAGTATTGTGATACCAACTCTAACGTACGGAAGTGAAGCTTGGACATTGTTGGAAGGACACAAGTCAAGAGTGAGAGCAGTGGAAATGAGTTAATTAAGAGGAGCCTGTGGAGTCACGTGGAGAGACAGGCTGACGATTGAGGATTTAAGGAGCGTTGTGGTGTTGATGTGGATGTGATAGGAAGCGTTATGAGGAACACACTGAGGTTGTTTGGCCATGTGGAGAGGATGGAGGGTGAAAGACTGACGAAGAGAGTGTATGTGAGTGAGGTGGAGGGGGGAAGAGGGAGGGGGAGGCCGAGGATGAGATGGAGGGATGGGGTGGAGAGGTATATGAGAGAGGGGGGGGTGAGTTGGGAGCAGGGCAGTGAAATGGCGGGGGACAGGGCGACTTGGAGGCGATTTGTTTGTGGCCACCCCAAACGGGATTGAGGCGTCTGGCAATAGATAAATAGATTATTATTATTATTATTAAGGGTATCATTGCTATTATTATTACTATCACTCTTATTATTATTATTATTATTATTATTGTTGTTGTTGTTGTTGTTGCATTTTTGTTGTTGTTGCTGCTATTCTGTTTAATTCTTATTACTTTTATTCATTTGTTTTTCCTTTACTTTATTTCCATTAGCGAATGGAAATATAGTTTGCTGAGATTTACTTTTGATGAGATGCCGAAAATTAACCTTGGTATGGTCGCACTGACACGTATTAATCCACATGGCTCCAGGTGATTTTATTCAAGCAAATGTCTGTATTAATTTAAGAAATGATGTGTGTGTGTGTGTGTGTGTGTGTGTGTGTGTGTGTGTGTGTGTGTGTGTGTGTGTGTGTGTGTGTGTGTGTGTGTGTGTGTGTGTGTGTGTGTGTGTGTGTGTGTGTGTGTGTGTGTGTGTTTTAGCGTGCTCTTTCTATCCCCAGACGAATTCATTCAGAATAGAAGAGACTTTTCCGCCTACTGGGTTAATCTGATTAAGTAAATGACTGAACGTGGAGTTGAAATGAAAACATCATTAGTTAGAAAAGGTACCATGAATTAAAGTTTTAAAGGTCACTAGTTTCGAATGAAGTTTTGATGTGTTCCATTTGAAGGTTAGTTTTATACTATGCTGATTTTTTTTTTTTTTAATTTCTCTGTACCCCACATGATTACTTTCAGATGAAGAGAGACTTTTTGAACTGGAAGGTTTAGATAAAGTCTTCAGCAGTCCTTTATTACTATTGTTTTCGATTGACGGAACACGGTCGTTCCCACATCTTGAATACTAATTCGTGGTTGCATGAAATTCAGAGGCTTTGTTGTCTGGTAGGAATGACTCACCTTGGTTACTATAACTGGCTTGTTAATACAGTACAGAACTGGGCCATTCCCACAAGTAAAGTCAACTGTCGTGGTTGCATGAAATTCAGTGAATCTTTTTTGTATGATAAATGAGTTCAAATAAACTACCTGCTTTGACTACATTTGGCCATCAAATGAGTCAGACAGAATTAAGGATCATTGTCAAGTTAAAGATGCAAGCTGTTGTTAGTGTTGTAAATACTTGTGTTTATGTGTGTGTTGATGGATGTTAAAGGTGTGTGTGTGTGTGTGTGTGTGTGTGTGTGTGTGTGTGTGTGTGTGTGTGTGTGTGTGTGTGTGTGTAGGCATTAGGTGTCACTGTTTGTGTCTTGACGTAACTCGTTTCATCTATAGTGATGCATAATAGTTTCAGTGTTTGAGATATGTAAGAAAGCAGGGATGACTTGAAATGTGCAAGCAGTGTGGAAACAGGCCGTAGTTGTATCTTGTACATGAACAAAGGTTAGCGAAGTGAGTGCAAAAAATCTTGTTGTATAAGTATTTTTCGCTTTGTAGGGAAAGGTATATGAGAGAATTATAACAGAGAAAGTAGTTTTTTTTTTTTTCCAGACTTTGTGGTGAGTGACGAACACGGTGGCTTTAGTAATGGTGGAGGATAAGTGGATGAAATATTTGAGAGAAGACATATAGTGGAGAAGGGTTGTGAGAAGGACTATAAGGAATTTACTGTACTAATGGACCTGGAAAAAGCATATGACAAAATAAACAGAGAAAGATTGTGAAAGATTTTGCATATGTCTTGTGCAGATGATAAATTGCTGAGAATGGTAAAAAGTTAATACGAAGGTAGTAAAGCGTGTGTGGGCATTTAAGCGATTGGTTCAACATCAGTGTTGGCGTGAGGCAAGGTTGTATGATGTCCTCATGATTTTTCAAAATATACTTATGTACGTATGGATCGTGCTTTGAGATAGGTAAATACAACGAGCAATGGAGAGAGGGATTACCTTGTAATGAATGGTGAAAATGGAGTATCGTAGCTCTGATGTGTATAAATGATGCAGTGCTGCATGCAAAGAGCATGCAAGAGCTTGGCTGATTGGTTCATTAGTTTGTAGGTACTCGTATCTTTGAGCGTCGTGGACTGAAAGTAAATGTTGATATGAGAGAAGTGATATTTGGCGAGAGAGCAGGTGACTTAGTGTGATATTAAAGTAAACTGAGAGATTTTAATTGTGTAAACACCTGGGAGCAGTGACAGAAGATAGAGGCGAATGTGCAAGAGAAGTGGAAAGCAGAGTGACAGAGGGAAGGAAAGTGGCTCGTGCAATGAAAAGAGTGGCTTGAAAATAGGCAGAGGTCTGAGTATAGAGCTGCGAGAGGCTTGCACAAAGTTGTAGTGCCTCCTCTAACATACGGGGGTGCGAGTATGCTGTGGTATGAAAATGAAAAGTCAGGAGTAAGAGCAGTGGAGATGGGACCGTTGAGGAATGTATGTAGACAAGAGGAGAGTGGATGGATAAGGAAATATGTGACTTATGGAAGGTGTGGAATCATGATGTTTGTGGACACCGCAGTTCAAGGGTGTGCTTGGGGGTGTGGGTATGGAGAAAGAAAGGGTATGAATAGAATAGTGAAAACAGTATATCTGAGTGAATCTGAAAGTTGGAGGATGCGTGATAGGTATAGAAATAGGTGGATAGATACAAGAAAAGTATGTGAGAATGAGGCATATGAGCTAACAACGCAAAGAAACTGTTAAATGATCGAGCTTGCTAGATTAATTTTGTGGGGAGAAACATATGACCAGGCTTTGGCCCTTCAAATCTGACAGTCGTTGGAATGATTCTGTTAGAAAGGTGAATGTGAAGCTATGTGTGAAATATTTTTGTTATCTATTCGGCGGAGCCAGGACTCAGGGGTTTTAGTGGTGAGTTAACGGGAGTTTGGCTCATTCAGTTGGGCATATTATGGTTACTATCTCATTTTATTTTTTTCTGATTCTTTGGACCCTATTTCACCCTACCTTGGGTTTGGAAAAGATGTTTGTATGGTAGTATTTCAGAAATGAAGCTTTTGTATGTGTGTTTTTTTATGTGTCCAACTCTGGGCATCAGATTCTCCTACGTGCTCTGCACCTCCCCCACCCATGACACCACTTCGGGGCTAGCACTCATCCATCCATGTTAAATGCATGTTAAGGCTGTCCCATATAGAACTGATGTACTGATATTAGCAGGGGGAGTTTTATGACATGACAATGGATTTTCTGGTCGGTCAGAGAAGTCTGTGTGTGTGTGTGTGTGTGTGTGTGTGTGTGTGTGTGTGTGTGTGTGTGTGTTATAATGGGAGCAAATCACTTTTTCAGTTCAGAAGGTGAAGTTCCTCGGTCTAATGGAATAGCTGCACTTCAGGATGCGCAATACATGGTTTGAACATGTATACGTACAAAACCTAAAAGCATTCTCAACATATGCTTATCATACGTGTAAAAAAGTAAATAGGAATCAACGGCTCAACAAAGACTACACAGATATGGTTTTGGCATCCCCACAGGTAATACTCTTGATTGATACACCAATGTCACGGATATTCAGATTCTGAAATCTGTCATTAAACACACTTTTCACGTAGAATTTTGTGATTCAGCATGTAAAGTGTTGTTGCTAGTGGTAGGCAGGTAGGTAACTTTCCATGAGTATAATACGAGTATTTAACTATTAATCTGACAGTCAAATGGATCTCCATCAACATGTACTGTTCTATGAAACTTAGGTCAGTAAGTTGATTAATATGTTAGTATGTTAATTAATTGACCTGGTGGTTAGTTGGTTGGTTGGTTAGCTAGGTACTTTATTGATTATTTGCTTATCTAGTTGGTCGGTTGGAGAGTTAGTCCTTTAGTCAGTTCATGCATTACTAAGTCAGTTGGATAGTAAGTCAGTTAGTCGGTGAGACAATCAATCAGTCACCCAGTTAGATAGTTACTCAGTAAGCTGTATGTTGATCAATGGACCAGTGAGAAAGTCGGCTGGCCAGTCAGGTCATACACTCGGTTTTCCATTCAATCATCAGTACCGTTGTTCCTGTAATTCAGTGTAAAGTTGACATCTCTCCATCACAAAGTTAATATTGAGTTTCTTTATTATGAAGCTACCAGTAGTTTTGATGATAGTCACAAAGAAGTGCTATTACAGTACTAAAGATATATAGCAGTTATTTCTGTCACTCACATGAAATAACCTGCAAGAGGACGAAAATCTGGGGCAAACAAAAGTAAAAAAGGGTATGGACAGTCAGTAACGCAGCAGATCATTTATTATTCAGTTATTCATCCAGTCAGTCAGGAAGCAGTCAACCAATTACTCAGTAAGCGTCACTCAGCCAGTCAGCAAGACAGTTAAGGAATCGCTCAGCAAATCAGTCAGTAGTTAGCTAGTCAGTAAACCATTTAGGGAATCGGTCAATCAGTAACTCAGCAAATCAGTCATTAAACTGTTGCCTATCAAAACACCTGTCCCTTCGATAACTAAGGATCTAGTAATGAAATCATCAAACTGTCAGTCAGATCATTGAACATCGAATTACCTGGTCCTATTAATTATTCATCTGGTAATCATGTTATATTACTAGCTTGAAAACATTCATCTCTTTACTCGTTATTCATTTCTCATCAGATGCATCATTATGCACTGTTTACTATTCCATCCTTCTCTTGTAATTCATTATTTTAGTCAGACGGTTATTCATGCAATACCGCCTCTACACTTGTATAACTCTCAGAATATAATCTGCTGACCGTATCTGCAAAAGCATGCTATAGTTGTCCTGATCATTAGATAGGTAACGGTGACTTTATTAACACTCCCAGGCTCCGATTGTTCATTCATCAGCTTATCCAGTTGGCATTAGCTGCAGTAGAATACTACTGCACAGTGGTGCCTACCTTATAAGACTGATGGCAACAATATAACACTTAGATTCCTGTTGCTCACTGACAACTAGAGAAAAGCATTAGGTTTTAGCTGGAGTAAAATACTAGAGTTGTCTAGGTCATTAGAAGGTCAGTGGTGACTGTATTAACCAGCCTCCTTTGGCTGGCGGTAAGTTAACCTCTCAGTGGCCGCTGGCACAAACGACACTTTACCGTGTCATTGCTGGTGGTGTCGAATTAACGCGATCTGATAAAAACTGTTAACAATTTTGGGAAGGGGACGAAGGTCTGGGAGATGTTGACACTGACCTACTCTACCCTCCAAACCACTCAGTCGGTCAGTAGAGTACAACCCTTGGGACAGACATGAGTGGACGGCAGTCTTTCGCACATCGCAAGACAAGAACTCCATCGCACAGCTGTCCTCTGCGCTCGCACTTGGGCCATACAGACCCTGAAATCAGGACTGAACTCTTCCCCGAGGATGGGGAGATTGATGAAGGCCACATTCTATCCGATGAGACCGTGCAAGTAGCATTGTCGGCCCATGAGAATAGGAAACAGACGAGTGGGACATTGTACCAACAGAAGACGATGAAGATGAATCCAAGGACGAGGACGATGCTCCACCTCCTGCTGTTTATAAAACTAAGTATGCCTAAATGATAACGTAGTATGGCTAAGAAGTGCAGTAGTGTAAGACCGACAAAGGAAATAAGTGTTAGTGTAAGAATAAGAAAGTAAGTCAAGAAAAGAGAGAAAGTGTGTATCCCAGACAGTGATTGCTTATCATAGTTTGCTTTTGATCTGGAGAGAGAGAGAGAGAGAGAGAGAGAGAAGCATCCCTAGCACTCGCTCGCTGCCCCCTCTCTACAACGCACAACCTGCAACCCTACAAGCGTAAATGTAAGATTTTTTATCCTTTACTATTTTATGTATGTAATTTCTTTTATTGTATTGTTTCCCTTGACTTTTTTTTTGTATGCGCAGGAAAGATATTCATATTCCTTGTTTATTGTACTTACAACTGTAACTTACAACTCACCATCCCTTCCGCTCCATCCCCAGACCGACGTGCCAGTCTCAGGCCTTATCGTTTTATCCTCGTTTTTTGACCGCAAGGATTATCCTAAACACACGCAACTACACCATTATCTTGAAACAGATTAAAAATAGTATCTTTCTCCTCTCTTCCGACACACACTTCATCATTCAGAGTACAAAAACAACTCCATATTGGAATAAACAATATAAACATCATAAATGGCATGAAAAGAGGGGAGGGGGATTCATAATTATGATATTTCTAAGTACACAGATACTGTACTGAATTTGTTCATTTTTCATATTCCTTGTTTTGCACAAGCATTTCAGCAACATATGAGGTGTTCTCTTAGTGAATATATGGATGTTAAACCTTCCCTTTCCTTCACACTAATCCCCTTGTGCTGTGCAAGGTGCTAATCTAGGGTCATATAGAATTTTCGCCTCAGTGGTTCAATCTATACCCACCCTTATCTTGTAAATGACTAAAAATAGTATCTTTAACCTCTTTTTCGACACACGATACATCACCCAGACTACAAAACAACATACTTGCATAAACACAACATAAAAAATTGTGAAAAAAAATCATAATTATTTTTTTCAAAACAAAAGTGCCGATATTATGTACTGATTTTGCTAGTATTACATATTTCTAATCATTCCAAACAGTTTTAGCAACACTGTAATTTTTTTAAAACAAAAATATGCATACCTGTACTGTTTTTATTGTGGAGTATTATTGTGCATTTGCTTAGTTTTCATCGGCGAGTCAGCAATCAATTTCTGAATTTTTCCGTGATTCATTATGAGTCACAAGATGGGTTTACGAGGCTAAAATTTACATTGCCAGGTGCGCCAGACGATTCTCTTCACATTATCAAGAAATAATTAGATTTTCGAAACCAGAAAAAAAAAAAATCCTTGGTCCAGCCAGGGGTACCTGTAAATATCTGAGGCACGGCCGTTGAGGGCAAAGCATTCACCTCATCACTGATAAGGCTTAATTATTTTTTTAGTGTTTCTTGCCATCTCAGTGTATTTGTTTTCAGTTACAAGAGAGATTTTTCCGAGCAGATGGGTTAGATAACCTTTGTTTACTGCTTAACACCTAATGCTTGGACAATGGCAAATGCCATCCAAAAACTGGTGTACAGGGCATCTCAGGTGACAGACATAGCCGTTTTCTGTTTTCCACCATGGTTTGAAGTAATTTCCATTTTGTATAGTTACGAGTATATGATGCATGAGCATAGGAGGTGGGTGACACTGCCAGTCGACCTCAGGAAGTGGAAGTGCTAGGAATGATGAATTTCGATTCTGCATCATCCAGTTCGCGTAGGGCCATCGCCCGGCCTCTGCCACCTTCATCCCTGACAAGCCTCCCACTCATGCATAGAAACGGTTGAGTGAAAGTGTGATTGGGAGGGAAGCAACACTGTTGCGAGTGTCAGTGCTGAGTGAGGAAACTAGGTTTGAGTACTGAAGGTACCATGTAGAGTGATGTGCAAAGGCTGCCATCCCATGCCTCATTCCATAGTTCCTTGTCACCACTAAAGACAGTGACCCTATGATCATCTAGAGCCCCAAACTTTCCCTACCTTTCTGATGCCTTGGGAGAATCCTGTGAAGCGCTGGACTCTGAGGACAAGGGTCAGTTGGCCAAAAGTCACGTCGATCTATGGCCTCCTAGACTCCTTTGTAGCACCCTCTTGACATCCATTGATAACCACCATATCACCACCACCCACATCAACTTAGCCTGGTACTTCGTAGATATGTGGGGAAGAGTATGTGGTTTAAAACCGTACATAAAAATAGAAAAATGCATGTTATAGGATACTAAGGAAATGTTAAGCACAGAGAGTATATGTTTTTAAAAACGTAAAGATGGACATTCATATAGTGAAGCAAGATAGTAAAAAAAAAAAAAAAAAAAAACGTATATCGTAATTATACAATGTACTGAAAGCTGTTATTGAAAATAAGTGTGCATGACCAAAATAACCAACTAGAAAGGAATGCCATTCTTCTAGTGAAGTAAAAATTCAAAGAATAAGTGCCCAGTACGTAAGTTAATTGAAAACAAGAGAATTACAGCATAGATTATGAGTGTTAGACCAAAATATCCACATAGAAATGAGAGGCGTCCCTGTCGTGAAGAAAGAATTTAGAAAAGTACATGTCATATGCATTAATTAATAGAAGATAAGGAAGATTACAGTGATGATAACAAGTGCTGGAGTTAAAGTCAAACCAATCACTCGGGGTAAGAACAGTACAGTGGTTTTGTATCATACAGTACTGAAAGCAAGACTTTGAGTGAAAAAGATTTTTCGGGGCAAGTAGTGTATAGTGGCTATACATCATTAGGTATGGAGAACAAGTGTTGTAATGAAAGTGAATGTGATCTTTCAGGGCAAAATTCAGTGACAGTGAGTTTGTATCATACGGTATACAAAAGAAGTGTTGAAGTAACGTGGAAGTGATCTTTTGGAGCAAGTGCTGTACAGTGGTTTGTATCGTATGATCCAGAGAACAAGTTGGAGTAAAAGTGAATGGTTTTTCAGGGCATGTACTGTACAGTTGTTTTGTATTGCGGGGTATGGGAAAAAAGTGTTGGAGTGATAGTGAGGGATTTTGTGTCATTATGTATAAGCCTTGGTAATTACACTTCCCACACCCCCTGCAGGGCACAGTGCAAACTCTGGATTAGCCAGAAAAACTGTGCAAATTGTATAAGACAGACAGGTGCAGGGTGATGAGTCATTATTGTGGCAGTGGCAGGACCAGATGAAGAGGAGTAGAAAGGTTTAGTGGCACAAGGGGAGAAAGTGAGGCAGCCCAGTCCTGCCCAGACCACCTGGGCCTGTGCAGCCAGCATGCCTTCACTACCAACGTATGCATTCGTCTTGACACAGCCTCAACATAACCCCAAAAGTTACTTTTCTTCATCTCCTAACTGTAGTTCCTACACCTAGAAATCTGGGGACACTTGCAGTGGGGAGAAGAAGAACCATTAAATACTTTTTTTATTTTTTTTGGTTTAATCTTCTAGGTGGTGAAGTTTTTACCTCAAAAGCTGCCTCTCCTCATCACCTCCTCACTCCACAGTTCCTATACCTAGAATCTGGAGACATCTTCCTGCGAGGAGAAGAAGAACAATTAAATATTTTGGTTTGTCGTTGAATGTTTTGAGTGGTGAAGTTAGTGGGAAATTATAATATGAAAACTATCTTTGTTAATGGATGCCTACAACAAAAGGCATGCCAGATTAAAGCCCGGATCTTAAGGATTTTCCTTTGTTAAATAAAATAATTAAAGATAAGATAAATCTGAACATTTGCACCTTTGGGGTGAAGGGGTTAATTAGAATCATGATGTAATAAAGCCCAAACAGCATATGATTCAGATCATTCCAGGAAACCATTTAATCATACGGTTATTCATCAAAAGCATTATTATGCATCAAGACATTAACCCATTTAGTTCGTGTCTTGTCATTTCGCATAATGCAGATCATAATTCAACGTTTTTGTCATTGTTCATCATATTTTTGCCTGCATCATGTTTTATTAAATTCGAAGTTGTTAATTTTGCACCATTTTCTTTTTTTACACTCTTGCTCCCAGAGCAAAAGCGAGTAGTATGTTTTGACTGTTAGTGTATGTGTATGTGTGTGTGTGTGTGTGTGTGTGTGTGTAATTCACCGGGTCCCCGGGTCGGTCAGGATCACCTGATGGTCGTGATCGTCAGCTTTTACCATCCCGGAAGGGAGCTGAGAGCTCATATAGTTCGATCTAAGGGCAAGGCTGTGACCTTCACACACGCACACACCCGTCCCCTTGCTCAAGGGGGACAGTAACCACCCACTTCGTCAGTGAAACTTTTCGCAACCTGAGCGAGGCGCGAACTCCCGTCTACCAGATGGCAAGCGAGAACGTTACCACTGCACCAGCCAGCGGTGTGTGTGTGTGTGTGTGTGTGTGTGTGTGTGTGTGTGTGTGTGTGTGTGTGTGTGTGTGTGTGTGTGTGTGTGTGTGTGTGTGTGTGTGTGTGTGTGTGTGTTCTTACCTAATTGTTCTTACCTAATTGTATCTTTACAGGAATGAGTCCAGGTCGTACTGTCCCGTGTCTTAAACCATATTTATCGTACATATCCTTAAATTTGTGAATTGTTTTGGCACACACTATGTCATTCGGTAGTGCATTCCACTGATCAATTGCTCTGTTTGGGAAACTGAATTTCCTTACGTCTTTATCACCTCTCTTCTTATGCAGTTTTTTGCAGTGTCCTCTTGCTGATGCTTCCCCATATGTTAAATAATCATTTATGTCTATTTTCTCCTTTCCTGATATGCATTTATATAGCATTATCATGTCACCTCTTTTCCTTCTCTCCTGTAGTGTTGGTAGATTCAGTTTCTTTAGTCTTTCTTCGTAGCTTAGGTCCCTTAAGCTTGGTATCCATCTTGTAGCGGCCCTTTGAACTTTTTCAATCTTGTCTATGTGTTTTTTGAGATGAGGACTCCAGACTACTGATGCATACTCCAGGGGTATAATGAATGATGTTATTATCCTTCTTAGCATGTCTTCATTTATGTATGTGAATGCTATTCTCATATTTGCAAGCAGTGTATACATGTTCCGTACCTTCTCACTGATGTGGTCAGCCGGAGATAGTCTGTTTTTGATAATCACACCTAGGTCCTTCTCTCTTTCTGATGTGTGTAGGGTTTTATTTCCTAACGTATAATCCCAATCAGGTCTTTTTCCACTTTTACCAAACTTGATTACATGACACTTGTCCACATTGAATTCCATTTGCCATGTATTACTCCATTCATGGAGTTTATTTAATTCTTCTTGTAGCTCTTTACAAGAGTCTGTGTTAGTAATTCTCCTTTGTATTTTTCCATCATCTGCAAACATATTCAGATAGTTTTCATTTCCAGTGTTACTGTTTATATCATTTATATACACTAAAAACATGATTGGTTCCAGCACTGAACCCTGTGGTACTCCACTAGTCACTTCTTTCCATGATGAGTAGTTTCCCCTTAGTACTGTTCTCATTTCTCTTTTTATGAGAAAATCTTGCATCCAACAAAACAGTTTGCCTCGAATTCCTCCTTGATGGTACAGTTTCCATAAAAGTCTTTGGTGTGGTACTGTGTCAAATGCTTTCTTGAAATCTAAATAGATACTGTCCACCCATCCTTCTCTTTCCTGTATTGTGTTTGTTACTCTGTCATAGTAGCTCAACAGATTAGTAACACATGATTTTCCTTTTCTGAAACCAAACTGTCTTTCTGTTATCATACTGTGTTCTTCTAGATGATTTACCCAAGCTTTTCTTATAAGCTTTTCTAATACCTTGCTTACAACACTGGTCAGTGATACTGGTCGGTAGTTGAATGGATTTTGTCTATTTACTTTCTTGAATAAGGGGACAATATTTGCTTTCTTCCAAATATCAGGTAGTTTACCTTGACTCAAGGATTTCTTGAAAATTAAAAATAATTGTTTACTTAACTCCTTTGCACATTCTCGTATTACCCAACATGAAATTTCATCAGGACCACTTGCTTTTCCTCTGTCTAATTTACTTAACTCCTCCTGTATTACTTTTTCTGATATTTATATATCTGGTAGTATGTGTGGAGATGCATGTTCCACATAGTCCCTCTCAAAATTTTTTTCTTCTGTAAAAACTAATTGGAAATTCTTATTTAGCGCTTCACAAATATCTTTCTCTTGTGTATAGGTGATTCCCTCGTCCGTAATGGATTGTATTATATCTTTTACTTTGGTTTTGCTTCTGATGTAGCTGTAAAATAGCTTTGGTTGATCACTACTTTTATTTATTATATGCTCCTCAAACTGTTTTTGGGCTTCCCTCCTTATTCTTGTATAATCGTGTGTGTGTGTGTGTGTGTGTGTGTGTGTGTGAGAGGATGTTAACAAAATCAGTCATACAATTTTTCCTATTTTCCACAGACTTACTGGAAAAACTGAGGGTGAGCCATGAAACAGAATGAGTGTTTTTTGAGAACAGTAAATCAAAGACCAAGGTCACATGATTAGGCCAGAATTTGGCCTAGCAAAATGATCTTAAACATTTTTTTTTTTTTTCTGACCAAGGTTAGGGAAAGGGCTAGGGTTAGGGCAAGAATTAGATGTTTCGGTTTTGAGAACAATTAGTGGAAGGTAAAGTCACAGGACAATGGCAACTTTCGACTTGTGTGTGTGTGTGTGTGTGTGTGTGTGTGTGTGTGTGTGTGTGTGTGTGTGTGTGTATGCAGAACTTTGACCTCTAATGTATACTAGGATGTGAGAAAATAAAGAACTGCCCCTGAAATTATCTACGAATTTTTGTATACGACTCATATGACTGAATGAAAACCAAGTCCCCATCTTGAATAGAAACGTCAGAGACAATGCAGTGTTGCTTGCACAACTTTTCCACAGTGGAGAGTGGTAAGTTGTCTTGATCATACTAGTCAAGCTTTTGGAAAGCAGTGATTCTAAGGTGGTTGTAGTCATCTGAATTACAGTATAGCGAGACGAGACCTTGGTTTATTAATTGGTATGGAGTAAAACAAACGTTTATCATGGCCATGCATTACAAAGAAAGAAGTTTCACCAGCGGAGCTATTGACAGATGAAATAATTGAAGAAGCTATGAAATCCAATCACCCCATGAACTCTGATTGCTTACGAATCTCTCCCCTGAATAGACCTTTAGAAACCGGATGAAGAGCAAAAACGTTATATTCATTGATACCAGTAGGCTGACAAATTTCGTTAAGAAGGAAATTATTGAACTCGGTACCATTACCTATAAGGACTGTATTACGTATCACATAAGGACGATCTGTGGAATACTCTGTGATATATTCTTAACCCCTGTAGTTATATATGGCGCACTGATCGTTGTTCCCGGAGATAATTGCAGAAATAAGTTGTTTTCACATCATTGCGTCTCGCAACTACATCACCTAGAACATTCTATAAAGACCAAAATACTCACCACTCATTTATCCCTCCACTGCTGGTGTTCACAGGTGTCTTAGTGGGTGTCTTATGGAGTGCAGTGCTGTAGAACAGGTCACTTTGGGGGTCACGGCAAGGATTGGTCCCGAGGAGTGCATGAGTATGAGGCTAGGACTGGCAGTCCATGAAGGCTGGGTTTGCCTAGGAAGGACGGAGCTCCCTTCGCTCCCACTCTCCCATGCTGCGCTCGACTTCCCCGCTCATCCTACTTATAATGCACAAATTATTTTTATTTCATACCTCGTTACACGAATAGCACTCGTTTCTGAATAGTCATTTTGGTCAAAACACTTATTTTCTTTGCCATAGTTTTTTTCCTTTTAACTTAATTTTATTGCACTTATTTTTCTATAGTCTTACTTCATGAAAGAACTGCTAGTCCTTATATACTAACCTACTGAAAAATCAGAAACATTCTGGCAGCAAACTGACATTCTTCAGCTTGACAGAATCCTTGTGCTCCTTGATCCACAAAAATCCAAAATGCATTTTTCAAGATATTAGCAACACCAGTCATAGTCTCGCTGCCAGCAGCTGCTGCTTCTAACAGTTTTACGTTCTTGAGAGCTGTGCTGATAGGCTTTCACACACTGCAATCAGCGCTAAGTGCAGATAAGAAAACCATTTTTGTCTGGCAGATGATGTAGCCAATGAAATTTTTGCAGTGATCCTTGTAAGTCATAAAGTGATCAAAGTAACCAGAGCCCATACAAAACTGGGCATCACCAGCGCCAGCGTTTACCGAATTTTAAGGAATGCAGTTTTAATCACGTCAGTGCCTGTCTTTCTCTTGGCAATATCATTATCAACCTTCTTCATGAAATCAAACTCTGAAATGAAACCTTCGACACCAGAGTATTTTGGACGTAAGACTTATGTGTGACCTGGGTCTGCAATGGTGGGGAAACCGTAGTAGTACTGGTAGTAGTAGTAGTAGTAGTAGTAGTAGTAGTAGTAGTAGCAGTAGCAGTAGTAGTAGTCGTAGTATGTGTAAAAGGAAAAGCAGACACTTCAAGAAAAGAATCAACTGGAGAAGAAATAATAATTACAGTACTGTATTGGAAATACGGACCAGAGTAGGAGAAGTAACAGCATAAGAAATAGGAGAAGAGACAGAAATATTATTGGGTAAAGGAAGAGTAGTAGAAGGGGAATGAGTAGGGCTTGAAAGAAATATTTAATACATCTGGAGAATTATCTGGACGGTTACTCGTAGCATCATAAGAATAACTTGAAGAAGGAACTGTAGTAAAAAAAGAATGAAGTAAAGGTAGAGAGGCAGAAGAAGCAGCAGAACATAGTTTAGCATAAGAATTGTCTCTGCAAAGAAATATTCGATTTTCTTGGCTTCATACAGGCTGAAATTTGGGGTAAAATATGAATTTTCATCATTGGCCGGAATAGGTTGTGGCGAATCAGTAGGAGTCAATGATTCTGACTGTATGAATGGGAACACAAACACTGAAAAGAAAGAAAAATAAGAAGGAAAAAAATGTGTAAAGAAAAAAAATGAAGCACATCAACAATAACAAATGAAGAATGAGAAAAGTATTTACAGGTTTAAAATTTTGAAGGTTATAACATTGGAGAAAAAAAATAACGAAGACAAAATTAAACAAACGAATGATACAAGTAAATAAAGCTTAGTAGTTGTAAGAAATTAATAGTGATGTTGGAATATCATAGTATTATCGAGCGATGAGTACAAGAAAGGGCGTTTTCAGCACAGTGATGGGAAAATATTCACACTGTTAAGAAGCGAGATTTGGTAGTTAGGTAGTCTCCGAAGCTTCTCACTGATTCCCGACATTCATGGTAGCTAGTTCCAGTATGACTCAGACTTGCCAGTTTGCATGCTGTTTGTGAGTGTAGTTCTTTCGTAAGTTATGCATTAATTTTTCTGCTCTTTTTCTTGGGAATATTTTATCTTGTTTGTTAAATTATGTAATTCAATTTACGTTTGTATGCAAAATAATTTACAGTGACATGTAAGAGAGCTCTGACATGTTTTGGTTGTCTCCAAGTTGGCAACTGTTGTTCTCGTACATTGTAGAAAACTCTAGAGTATAGGAAGCTTATATAAGGATGGGGAAGAGACTAGAGGCAGTTCAGTCGGTTTTCAGTTCAGTCTGAGGGTAGTGCAGTGTCAGTGAAGTTTGTATATTTTTGGTTCTTGTGAAAATAGTGAAGTGTTGACGGCAAACAGTGAAGTGTTACTGAAGTGTGTATATTTTCTGGTACTTGTGAAAAATAATGAAGTGTTGTTAAGCACTGAGTGTAATTGCAGTCAGTAAAGTTTGTATAGCTCCAGTGCTTATCAGAATAATGAAGGAAAGTTGGAAAGCATTCAGTGTAATTTTTTTGGAAATTAAGACCATGAACTTTAAGGAGCCAGTGTTTATTTTCTCCTGGGCTGATCTTGTACACTGTACACCTAAAGGCTGACCATAGGAAGAACTACTCACTGGGCAACGTCCTTCCTGCGCTGTACTACTGCTGTTACTAACAGCAGTAGTACAGCTGTTAGAGCCTGTCGCAGTGTGTGGGCAGGGACGCAACACTGGTGTCAGGAGTGTGGATTATTATTAAGGGCTGCAGTTAGGCTAATCTTCGACATGGAGCAAGAAGGTGTCCAGACAAGAGGCCAAGCTAGGCAGGAAGAGGCATCTCTGGGTGCAATTATGAATCTATTACAAGCACAAATACAGACACAGAAGGAAGGACAGAAAGAACTCAAAAAAACTGTTACAGGCTCATTACAGTATAAAGAACTCAAAGAACTATTACATGCACGAGGTGTACAATTTAAGGCAAATAGGGAACAACTAGAGGCACAAAGTGAAGAACATAAAGAACGAGATGAACAACGTCAAGAGGCATCAGAGGAGCAACAGAGGGAATTACAACTGTGGATGCAAGGACAGCTAGATGCTTTCATGAGGGAAATGAAGGAAGAACAGCAACAGCTTAAGGAAGAAATAGATGCCAGGCTAGATCAGCAGAACTATGAGAGGGGAGGATGCAGATGGAGGATGCAAATTCACAACCAGTGCTGGAGTGGCTGCAATGGAGAACAGTGCAAACATCTTGGGAAGAAGTTTCCAGGTTGAGCACTGTGACCAAGAGCTACTGGAGTTAGTGGGACCTTCGTTGCAGTGGACTACTGGAGCGTCAGTGGGAGACATCCGATGGCCTCAGCAAGTATTGGAAACTGGTGGTTCTGAAGAACATGAGGTCTGAGATCTTGGATAAGTCCCATAACCAGATCACTAGTGGGCACTTGGGAGTGAAGAAAACTCCAAGCTGGCTGCAACAGAGGTTCTACTGGATTGGCATGCATCAGGATATTGAAGAGTGGTATCAGGCCTGTGATGTGTGCAGTGCCAAGAAGGGACACAAGAAAAGAGATTGCGCCCCTCTTCAGCTGTACCAAGTGGGTGCACCAATGGAAAGAGTCACGGTGGACATTGTTGGAACTTTGCCACTCACTGAAAGAGGAAACTGGTATATATGAGTCACCATGGACTACTTCACAAAGCAGCCAGAAGCCTATGCTATCCCTGATCAAAACACTGTGACTGTTGCACAGGTGCTGGTTGACCAATTTTTCTGTCGTTTTGGGATGCCATTAGAGCTACATTCAGATCAGGGTAGAAATTTCGAGTCTGTTGTGTTCCATGAGTGCTGCAAGTTACTGGGGATCAAGAAGACCAGGACGACCCCACTAAGGCCACAGTCAGATGGGATGGTGGAGAAATTCAACTGGACCTTGGGACAAGAACTGGCCAAGTACTGCATAGAGGGACAAACAGAATGGGACCAGAAATTACCTGTGTTGCTGATGACATATCGGTCTGCATCCCATGAGTCTATACACCCCTTCAAAACTTATGTTTGGCCATGAGTTATGCTTGCCTCTTGACTTGTTAATCCGCCCCGTCCCGGAGACGTGAATTCACATCCTCACATGATGTGCACTCATATCCCGAAGACGTAAATTAACACGGCAACATTGCAAGGTCCCTAATTTGCAAAATTTTCAATTTTCACAAGTGATTTTTGGCACGTATACACGGGACACCTTCCTCTACAAGATGCCAGGCAGGGACAATGCCTTACCCAGCATGACCTCCTTCCCCCCCCCTGCATGACCTTTTCTCAGCAATTCACCTGTTATCAGTGACCTGGCCAGTAAAGCCATGTCATGCCATGATACGAAATTCAAGGCCAGAGTGATTCCCCAATCGATGACAATGTGAAGGACAAACATTAGAGGAAGAAAGTCAGAAATGATGATCAGGTAATGTGGCAAAAAAAGGTCAGGAATGGTGATGAGTTAGTGAGTGAAACAATGCTTATAATGCCTATATTACCATTTGAAAACCAACATACTCTCGTACTACATATAAATTCGTACCAAATAAATAAATAAATACCGTTTATGAGTGGTGTAGAATAGTTATCCTCCCATAGAACTCGTTTTCTTTGCAGCCAGCCTGATAGAAAACCCTGTAAGGTAAGGAGGTACTCCTACCTTTTTTTTTTTTTTTTTTTTTTTTATATGTCCGACTCTGGGCATAGGCTTCACAGCCTGCTATCAAGGCCCAACAGTCCTCCTACATACCATACACCTCTACATGTCACCTGGATCGAGTATTTTAAATCTCAGGTGAGCGATTTCTCTATGAATTTTCGATGTTTCTCACCAAAGGCGGATGTTTGAGCCAAAACAAAAAAAGTCCAAAAATGTCGGGACTGTGGCGAACCACTGCCCAGAAAATGTTGGGATGGGGCGGGTTAATGGGAAGACCACCTGGTGAAGAGCTGACTACAGACACCACCAGCTATGCAAAGCACCTTAAGGAAAGGCTGGCTGAGGTACGTCTTCAAGTGCGAGGAGCCCTAAAGATTTCGGGAGAGGTGATGAAGTGCAAGTATGATGCCAAGGCAAGTGAAGTGAGCTTCAAGGATGGTGACCAAGTTTGGTTATACAATCCTCACCGAAAGAGGGGACAGTCACTGAAGCTGGAGAGCCCATGGGATCAGACGTACTGTATTGGATTCAGGGAGGCAGGAGGTCTCGCCCAAAGGTGGGACACATGAACCATCTGTGGCCGTACCATGGGCCAGGACAGTAAAGCTGGGACATCTCCAAGGAATCGTGCTCTCCCGCAGCCGAGGATGCTAAGGAAGACCAAGGAGCTGAAGTGCAAGAGGGTGGTGACAGTTTCCTGAGAGAAGTACATCAGGAAGAGGATCAAGACCTTCCAGGAGGAATGGACTGTGTGGAGGAGCAAGGACGTCATCAGAAGCGGCACAGAAGACCTGATAAGTTGAAGGATTATTTTGTGTATAGTTAGATGTTTCATTAGGATTAAGGTTTATGTTTGTATATATTGTGTAGTTTTGTTGGGATGACAAAGAACTAGGGAGGAGGTAGTGTTAAGAAGCCGGATTTGGTAGTTAGGTAGTCTCCGAAGCTTCTCACTGATTCCCGACATTCATGGTAGCTAGTTCCAGTATGAGTCAGAGTTGCCAGTTTACCTGCTGTTTGTGAGTGTAATTATTTCTTAAGTTATGCATTAATTTTTCTGCTCTTTTTCTAAGTAATGTTTGATCTTGTTTGTTAAATTATGTAATTCAGTTTACGTTTGTATGCAAAATAATTTACAGTGATATGTAAGACAGCTCTGGCATATTTTGGTTGTCTCCGAATTGGCAACTGTTGTTCTCGTACAATGTAGAAAACTCAAGAATAAAGGAAGCTTATATAAAGATGGGGAAGAGACTAAAGGAAGTTCAGTCGGTTTTCAGTTCAGTCTGAGGGTAGTGCAGTGTCAGTGAAGTTTGTATATTTTTGGTTCTTGTGAAAACAGAGAAGTGTTGATGGCAAACATCGAAGTGTTACTGATATTTTCGGTACTTGTGAAAAACAGTGAAGTGTTGTCAAGCACTGAGTGTACTTGCAGTCAGTAAAGTTTGTATAACTCCAGTGCTTATCAGAATAATGAAGTGAAGTTGGAAACCATTCAATGTAATTGTTTGGAAAATATAAAAAGTGAACTTAAGAAGCCAATGTTTATTTACAATGACTGGGCTGATCTTGTGTACTGCACACCTAAAGGCTGACCATAGGAAGAACAGCTCACTGGGCAATGTACTGAACTACTGCTGTTGGAGCCTGTGGCAGTGTGGGACGGGGACGTAAGAACACTATAAAATTATGTCTTGTCCTTAGCTCACTAAATTCCATAAATAAAAATCAGAAAGGTCTATCACTGAATCATGTAACACAGCACACGCTGATTAAAGAGTCCACCAGAGAGCAGGTAAAAGTTGGGTTGACCATAACTGTCGAATAACAAAGACTTGACGTCGGGTGGTATAAGGCGAACACGCTGAGTTAGTGGCAGGAAGGTGGCACTGACACAGCAGCTGACAGATGGCAGGAGTGGTCACACTGGAGTGATTGGTGAAGGAGGTGGAGCCAACTTAGCCTCGCCCAATAACAATGGTGCAGCAGATGAGGAGGTGGAGTATTTGGGGTCCCCATCCAATTGAACACAGTAAGAGGTGGGTGAGATGGCAGCCATAGATTCCTGACTAGATATTGAGTGAAATGTTGCCAAATTTGTGGAAATATTAATAGAGTTGCTGATGTATTCCTCTGAAGATATCTGAAGACTCAGTCAGGTGGCGACAGATACCAGACAGGGGATAGAAATAAGGGCTACATTTCCAACACTGTAGGAGGCCGAGGCGAGAGGTCAAGTACCAGGTGTATAAAGTTGTCTGGTGTTAACCCCCAGCGTGCCAGCTATTTTTAGCCCTATGGGTCACCGCAGTGCCGGACATTTTTCGACCGTTTTTTTTTTTTTGCTAAAATGATAGATTCTGATGTGGAAACAACGAATTTCGCCATTAAAATGCTGACCTAGGCTCAGAAACAGGCTTTATTCAGTCCTGCATACACATGTACAGGTATAACTGCTCTCTCACACTCACCACGTACGTAAGAGAAAGCTGTTTTCTGTGTAAGGTATACTCATGTATTTATGCTGGGAAGGTATAGCAATGTTCAGTACACTTTTCTGATTACTTACTACTTCAGCATCTATCACAGTTTGCGTGTCTTTCTCACTGTGAATGCATTATCTTACACTTACTTGAAGATAGCTACAACCTGATTTCATTATGTACAGTCCTAGCACTTACAAGAAGGTATTTACAACTTGACTTCACTATATAGTCCTTACACTTACAAGAAAATATTTACAATTTACACTTACATGAAAATATTTACAAAATGCCTTCACTATGTACAGCACTGGGTGAGGCACACAGACAGAGTGAGGCAGAGTGAGCGTGAGGAGGGGAGTGAGTGAGTGTATGGCCTTGACAACCTGGGGGATGGTAGAGGAACAGTTACCTTACATCTCTGCCAATTTTTACCCGCGAATCTTGAAAAATGCGGTCACAGTGAAGTTTTTTATTTTAGACCATTTTAAAATGGCGCTGGCACTGGCCTCAGAATTATGTCAGACCATTTTAAAATGGCACTTGCACACGGCGGGTTAAACAGGGGAAACGTTGATCGGTCAACTGATTTATCAGATTAACCCGCCCCATCCTGACCACTTTTCCACCACTGACTCCCCCCAATCCCGACCATTTTTGGAAAAATTATTTTTTGGCTCCAACCTCCGCTTTTGGTGAGAAACATCGAAAATTCATAGAGAAATCGCTCACCTGAGGTTTAAAATACTCGATACAGGTAGGAGTACCTCCTTACCTTACTGGGTTTTCTAATAGGCTGGCACCAAAGAAAACGGGTTCTATGGGAGGATAACTATTTCACACCACTCATAATCGGTATTTATTTATTTACTTGGTACAAATTTATATGTAGTATGAGATTATATTTGTTTTGAGACAGTAATATAGGCATTATAAGCATTGTTTCACTCACTAATACCTGACCATTTTTTGCCACATTACCTGATCATCATTTCTGACTGTTTCTTCCCCTAATGCTATGTAAAGTTTGTCCCCCGCATTGTCGTTGATTGGGGAATCACTCTGGCCCTGATTTTCATACCGTGGCCTGACATGGCTTTACTGGCCAGGACACTGATAACAGGTGAATTGCTGAGACAATGGCATGCAGGGGGGGGGGAAGGAGGCCATGCTGGGTAAGGCATTGTCCCTGCCTGGCATACTGTAGAGGAAGGTGTCACGTGTATATGTACCAAAAATCACTCGCGAAAATTGAAAATTGTGCAAATTAGGGACCTTGCAATTGACTCGCGTTTATGTACATCGACGGGATTGGCAGTGACAAAACGTGTGGACGTTAAAGAACGTCGACGGGACGCCACGGGTTAAAAGTCTATCCTTCCCTTTTTTGTCATTTAGTTGCTAAAAGTTGGGAAGACAGAACTGTGTAGCCTTTTTGATATGAGGCCTGAGTGGGAAGTGAACATAGCAGAGACATGTGTCGTGGCACTGAGGTCAAAATTATGATAACTCAACACAGTTCAGCACCCTGTCACTCATCTCACGTCAAAATCTCAAAACACAGTCTGCTGAATCTTGGAGAGCTGCTACAGAATCCTACACGCTGCATAAACGTAGACGTGGCTGCACATATGCGGTATATACATGCAAAATAGATAGAAGTAACAATGAAGGTCACAGGGGAAAATCAAAGTTTGACCCATTTGTCCATGGGTGAACAAATAACTAAGCAATTTTGGTCTGATTTGAATTATAGTTAATGCTTGAGATGACAATCAGTCAGGATGTTGATAGAGAGGTCTTGGTCACATGGCGATGTCAAATTTAACAGTTTTCATCCAGTGTAAGAAAATCTTTGTGGAAGGCTTCAAGTTAGAACAACCATAAAGTGACTCGATTTTTAGAACAGTCAGATCAAAGGGCTTGTCACAAGTCAAAGTTACCTCAAAGAGCTTTGGTCTGATTTTAACTAAGCTGGGGGAAGTGTTGGGGGTTATGAAATACTTTGATTTTTTTTGTAATCTGTCGACAGTCAATGTCACGAGATAAAGTCAAATATTTGGCCCTTAGACAAGGTGGTGGGCGCATGTATTGCACTCTCTTAGTAATACTCCATGTTATTTTACAAATCCTTATAGTTTTTTCTTCATAAAGGCCATATATTTTACATGTGCACACCCAATTTGTAGTTCTTGTGACTGAATATGTTATCTGCAAACTCAAGAAGTACTATTCTAGATGGAGAATGCCAAAACCAGTACTCAAAAATAAGGAAGCATTGAAGGATCTTGAAGACTTGTGCAAGTCGTGTGTTTTGGTCCCAGTAGACAAAGCACATAATAATACAGCAATCATCTGCAAAGTATATTACATAAAAACACTTCTGCAAGAATTAGGCATGATAGACCAAGTCTCCAAAACATATACAACAGTTAGTAGTAAAGAGAATACGATAGCTGAGAAGCAGTCATCATACTCTTCTAGTCACGGAATCGAGGTAGATGATGATAACAAAAATATACCATACATACACTGTATAGTAAAAATGCAAAAAGACCCTGTAAAATTCAGATTCATAATTTCCTCCAGTGTATGTGCAACAAAATCACTGGCAAACAAACTATCACACGTTTATAAATTGATTTACAAGCAGCACAAAAGATATTCTTATAAATTAAATTTATATACAGGATTCAACCGTATGTGGATATGTGATAACTCAGAAATGTGCAGCAAGGATATTGCTTCCATCAACCACAAAAGAAACGCAAGAAACGTAGCAACATATTTCAATGTTCACTCGAAGATCGAATATGAGGATATAAAAAATAAATTGGAATGGACAGTGCAAGTTGCTTTTAAAGGATTGAATAAGAATTTGATCGCAGTAGGTGAACACGAAGGATACTGGGTAAATAAAAGAGATGGCAAAAACTTGACGTTCTCAGAGGATCAGATAATAGATATGACAAATTACCTGGTACAAAACTGCTTTTATAATTGTGGGAATATGGTTTTCAAACAGTGCATAGGAATACCTATGGGAACAGCCCAGTCCCATTCATGGCAATCTATTCTCATACAGTTATGAATTCAAGTGGATGGAACGAATGTCAAAAGTTCAATATTCAGTAGGGAAGAAATTTAACAAATATAGATGATTCATTGATGATCTAATATCCTTAAACAATGATGGAGGAATGAAAGGATAAAAGAAAGATATCCAGAAGCACTAGAATTAAATTAAGAAAACACCTACCACTGCCAAGCAAGCTTTTTGTAAATTAATATCAAACTAGACAAAGTTATATCAACAAAACTCTGTGATAAAACAGATAATTATAATTTTGAAATTGTATCTTACTCAAATTTGTCGGGAAACATACTGTACCTAGAATTCCCACGTGTGGTGTATACATGTCTCCATTGCTATGGGTTCCAAAGGCAAGTACAAATTTGGAAAACTTTACAACAAGAATCCAACAGATCACAAGAAAATTCCTCAGTCAAGGATTTTTCAAAACAGAATTACGTAAGACATTAAAGAAAAAGTATCATCGTCACTATAACTCCTTCAAACACCTCAAAGGAGAAATAAATAGTCTTACAAGAGAAATATTTGATTCTGCTATGGATACAATAGTATCCCAGGGCCGTCGATGGGCAGAGAGAGCCCCTGGCTCTATGGCAGATTAAGACCAACTACAACAAAAAACAATTATACTTACCAATTTGGACTTAACTGGATGCTACTCAATTGACCATAACAACAACAAACTATTCCTCTCATTTACAATGACCAGTTACACCTACCAACTGAGAGTCAACTAGGTGCGACTTAATCGACGATGACGACAACTGACCATTCCCACCAAACTGAACTCCACTGGAAATGGCATATTTGTCCTATCTTTTCATATATGTATGGTAACAGTATGATTCGTGAATGTCTGATTCAGTTTTGAGTGAACTTGACAGACAAACAATCCGTAGGGATTGAAGAAAACTATTTTGTTTTGGTAGAGGTCAACCAAACATTAAAGGCCTGCAATCCTGGGCTGAGTATGGGTGGAGCATCACTTTTCTCACAGGCTTTCGATCTACATTGTTTTTAATCAGCCTATCCATCTATTTGTTCAGTCAACCTTTCAGACATTCATAACTAAAATTACAGAAATAGTCTACTCATTTCTACTTTTCATAATTCCAACAAGCTGATCAGACCTCTACCTAACATTCTAATCTTCCAAATAGCCTTCCCAACCACTCTCTCTCTCTCTATCTCTCTCTCTCTCTCTCTCTCTCTCTCTCTCCGGGAAAAGGAAACGTACTTACAAACTTTTAGAGTTTCCTCTTTCTGTTTCGAAATTTTCCTTCAAAGACAGGAAGATGATGAACAGTTTAACCTTTTCTGTCTCTGTCCATATGAGTGCCTTTGTATTTTTTTTTTTTGTGAATTGTTAAAATTTTCTTTTGTTTTTTTAATCCCCAAACGCTGGGCGGCAATATTTAATGTAGTCGTCACCCCACTACAGGCAATTTCTCGGAAACTGCTGAAAATGCTTGTTTTCAAACATCAATAACTCGGAACTTAGGGAAATGAATTAACCACCATTTCAATCATCAACTCTTCCTCTTGCGAATGAATGCATCCACAGATGTCCTTGCAGTAATGAGTAGTGACGTGAAGAAGATACCTAATTTTTGCCATGACAGTGGCGTGAAAGCAGGAGGTGTTCGTGCGTCTGCCTGCAGCTCCGTCTATGGTTTTGCTCTCAACATCATAACTTACTCCACTATTAGATAAACTAGACACTGTTGCATCCAAGGCATGTCTTATGGCACTATCACTGAGCCCTTTACTAGTATTCTTGGAAAGAGGCTTGGCAGGGGCTGATGATGCAAGGGTAATGTAAGGTGGGAACAGAATCAGACAAAAGAAGTAAGAAAACATCATCCTACACTTCGCAGTCACAGAGACGACTGAGGTATGCTTGCCTCAGGTGGTGGGAGGCTATCCCCACCTGCTGGTGACGAGATCAAGTGGCGGCCACTTCTAACTGTGGCGCGAAAACACTTGCAGTTATAGCCATCCCCCAGCGCCCCCAATCCACCGATTCTGCATTGGATATAACCTTCACCTGGCACTTCGGGTCTAGGCAGGTTGAAATTCTCCAGTAAAACTGAGGGTTGGGATTCCCTTTTTGTCTGAGTACCTTTGTGAGTTTAGGATATTTTTTGTGCACTTTGGTCGTGATAAATGATTTCACCATATACTGAATTTACAGTATACTTGTATATTCCAGCTGTTCAGAGATTCTCCTTATTTTACAGAATAAGAGAACAGTTTAACATTACATCCTTTCCAAAACATTGTTTCGTGACTTTGCACAATATTCTAGTGTTGTTCTGTTATTAGAACTTAGCATTCAGTAAGGAGATATCAATTTCTGGCTAAGTTGCAAAGAAGACAGTATGGATTCTTAAACTAAAATAATTTGCATTAGTAGCATGCAAGAGTATACTAAGGTAAATTATATATATATATATATATATATATATATATATATATATACCTAGGCTGCTTCCCCAAGGAAAGGGAGGTAGCCGAGACAGGACGACACACTCCCCATTTACTCATCCATTCAAACACATTCATTCGCATCTTAGCCCCAAAGGGGAGAGCCCCAAAGGGGAGAACGGACAGATCCTCACCGCACCACACCGCACAAGGGTCAAGTGTGCAATGCAATCAGTGACATCCGCAACAGGGTCCGACAGCAGAGCTGGTTTACCCCTGCCACATCATAACAGACTCATCCCCTTACCCACACCTGACCTGACTAGCTGATCAGAACAAATGTGGGAGAATATCCCCTCAGGGCTGCGTCATCACTTATTCATTCACAATTTCTCTCCATTTATTTCTGTCCCGCACAGCCACTCTTCCTTGCTCAACAGACATCCCTCTCGCATCCAGCGCTCTCTTTACACTGTCCATCCATCCTATTCGTGGTCTTCCGCTCAGCCTTACACCTCTCACATCAGATCTAGTTATCTTTTTCACCAGTCACTCATTATCCATTCTCTCCATATGCCCAAACCATTGCAACACTCTCTGCTCAACTCTACCAGCCATCTCCCAAACAACTGCAGTCCTCCTTTGCACTTCATCATTTTGTACTCGACCCGTACGCATCACTCCACACATACTCCTCAGACACCTTATATCCATTACATTCAAACTTTTCCTCTCTGCTACACCCATATTTGTTGTTTCAGCCCCATATAATGCAGTCGGTACCACAACACCCTCATACAGCCTTCTCTTTACATCCATTCTAAGCGAACGACATTTAAACACTTTTTTCATTCCTCCCAGCACCTTTCCTACTTCATTTATTCTAAACTTCACTTCTGCATCTATTCTTCCATCCACAGCAACATGTGACCCTAGATATTTAAAACACTCTACCTCCTCAAGCAACTCACCATTCAAAACCATATTCATCCCCCTACCATCTACCAACCTCGTACACTTCATCACTTTACTCTTATTCTCATTTACTTTCAATTTTCTC
Organism: Coenobita brevimanus; assembly: GCF_032717465.1. Classification (NCBI taxonomy): domain Eukaryota; kingdom Metazoa; phylum Arthropoda; class Malacostraca; order Decapoda; family Coenobitidae; genus Coenobita; species Coenobita brevimanus. Next base: position 22,625,211 of record NC_136975.1, read on the forward strand.
CTTTCACACACCCTTCCAAACTCCTCTACCAACTGTCTCAGTCTCTCCCCTGAATCAGCCACCCGTGCAATATCATCTGCAAACAACAGCTGCTTCAGATTCCACTCGCCACCATCAACATTCACCAGACTCAGACCTCCACCTAAAACTCTTGCATTCACCTCCCTTATAACACCATCCATTTAAATATTAAACAACCAAGGCGACATCACACATCCCTGTCACAGCCCCACCCTCACAGGAAACCAATCACTCACAGCATTTCCCACTCTTACACACGCTCTATTATATACACAAAAACATTTCACCCCTTTTAGTAACCTACCATCAAGTCCATACAATCTTAAAACAGTCCACAAAGCCTCGCTATCAATTCTATCATACGCTTTCTCTAAATCCATAAATGCCCAAAACACATCCTTGCCTTTCACAAAATACTTTTCACACACTTGTCTCACAGTAAACACCTGATCCACGCATCCCCTCCCTCTCCTAAAGCCACATTGCTCATCACCAATCACTCTCTCTGTATCCTCTCTAACTCTCATAATTAACACTCTACCATACACCTTACCTACAACACTCAACAGACTTATGCCCCTAAAGCTAATACATTCATACTTATCACCCTTGCCTTTATACAACGGGACCACACAAGCACTTGCCCAATCAATTGGCACCATACCTTTCACAAAGCACACATTCAACAATCTTACTAACCAGTCAACAATAGTCACTCCACCACCCTTCAGTCATTCCACAGCACACCCATCCATACCTGCAGCTTTCCCTGTTTTCATCTCCTTTACTGCCTTCTCCACTTCCTCCTTCGTGATCAAAGAATCAATCAACTCTCCCAACACATTTATTCCTTGCACCCTTCCATCCGCCACAATCTCAGCCACCCTTTCCTCCTCTACATTTAACAATCTTTCAAAATACTCTGCCCATCTCTTCCTTACTGCATATCTCAATTAACATCCTTCCATCCTCTGCTTTTACTCGTTCTTTCTTCCCAGACTCTTCCTTTCGCACCCTTTTCACCTCCTTCCAAAATGTTTTCTTATTCTGTTGAAAATTCTCTGTCAGCCGCCTACCCCACCTCTCATCTGCTGCCACTTTAGCATCATGCACAGCCCTTCTCGCTCTATTCCTCTTTTCCTTATACCTTTCATATGACAGCTCATCCTTCCTCTGCAGCCACACTTCATATGCACGTCTTTTCTCAGCCACAGCCATACTTACTTCCTCGCACCACCATTCACTTCCTTTTCTTACACCACCACCCACATGTCTCACACCACACACCTCTTCTGCATGCCCCACCACAGCACTCTTAAACAACTGCCAGCGTCAGTGCCTGTCTTTCTCTTGGCAATATCATTATCAACCTTCTTCATGAAATCAAACTCTGAAATGAAACCTTCGACACCAGAGTATTTTGGACGTAAGACTTATGTGTGACCTGGGTCTGCAATGGTGGGGAAACCGTAGTAGTACTGGTAGTAGTAGTAGTAGTAGTAGTAGTGTCCTTGGTGTCCTTGTGCCCCATCCTGACCACTTTTCCACCACTGACTCCCCCCAATCCCGACCATTTTTGGAAAAATTATTTTTTGGCTCCAACCTCCGCTTTTGGTGAGAAACATCGAAAATTCATAGAGAAATCGCTCACCTGAGGTTTAAAATACTCGATACAGGTAGGAGTACCTCCTTACCTTACTGGGTTTTCTAATAGGCTGGCACCAAAGAAAACGGGTTCTATGGGAGGATAACTATTTCACACCACTCATAATCGGTATTTATTTATTTACTTGGTACAAATTTATATGTAGTATGAGATTATATTTGTTTTGAGACAGTAATATAGGCATTATAAGCATTGTTTCACTCACTAATACCTGACCATTTTTTGCCACATTACCTGATCATCATTTCTGACTGTTTCTTCCCCTAATGCTATGTAAAGTTTGTCCCCCGCATTGTCGTTGATTGGGGAATCACTCTGGCCCTGATTTTCATACCGTGGCCTGACATGGCTTTACTGGCCAGGACACTGATAACAGGTGAATTGCTGAGACAATGGCATGCAGGGGGGGGGGAAGGAGGCCATGCTGGGTAAGGCATTGTCCCTGCCTGGCATACTGTAGAGGAAGGTGTCACGTGTATATGTACCAAAAATCACTCGCGAAAATTGAAAATTGTGCAAATTAGGGACCTTGCAATTGACTCGCGTTTATGTACATCGACGGGATTGGCAGTGACAAAACGTGTGGACGTTAAAGAACGTCGACGGGACGCCACGGGTTAAAAGTCCATCCTTCCCTCTTTTGTCATTTAGTTGCTAAAAGTTGGGAAGACAGAACTGTGTAGCCTTTTTGATATGAGGCCTGTGTGGGAAGTGAACATAGCAGAGACATGTGTTGTGGCACTGAGATCAAAATTATGACAACTCAACACAGTTCAGCACCCTGTCACTCATCTCACATCAAAATCTCCAAACACAGTCTGCAGAATCTTGGAGAGCTGCTACAGAATCCTACACACTGCATAAACGTAGACGTGGCTGTACATATGCGGTATATACATGCAAAATAGATAGAAGTAACAATGAAGGTCACAGGGGAAAATCAAAGTTTGACCCATTTGTTCATGGGTGAACAAATAACTAAGCAATTTTGGTCTGATTTGAAGTATAGTTAATGCTTGAGTTGACAATCAGTCAGGATGTTGATAAAGAGGTCTTGGTCACATGGCGAGGCCAAATTTAACAGTTTTCATCCAGTGTAAGAAAATCTTTGTGGAAGGCTTCAGGTTAGGGCAACCATAAAGTGACTCGATTTTTAGAACAGTCAGATCAAAGGGCTTGTCACAAGTCAAAGTCACCTCAAAGAGCTTTGGTCTGATTTTAACTAAGCTGGGGGAAGTGTTGGGGGTTATGAAATACTTTGATTTTTTTTTTTTTTTTTTGTAATTTGTCGACAGTCAATGTCACGAGATAAAGTCAAATATTTGGCCCTTAGACAAGGTGGTGGGTGCATGTATTGCACTCCCTTAGTAATACTCCATGTTGTTTTACAAATGTTTATAGTTTTTCCTTCATAAAGGCCATATATTTTACATGTGCATACCCAATGTGTAGTTCTTGTGACTGAATATGTTATCTGCAAACTCAAGAAGTACTATTCTAGATGGAGAATGCCAAAACCAGTACTCAAAGATAAGGAAGCATTGAAGGATCTTGAAGACTTGTGCAAGTCGTGTGTTTTGGTCCCAGTAGACAAAGCACATAATAATACAGCAATCATCTGCAAAGTATATTACATAAAAACACTTCTGCAAGAATTGGGCATGGTAGACCAAGTCTCCAAAACATATACAACAGTTAGTAGTAAAGAGAATACGATAGCTGAGAAGCAGTCATCATACTCTTCTAGTCACGGAATCGAGGTAGATGATGATAACAAAAATATACCATACATACACTGTATAGTAAAAATGCAAAAAGACCCTGTAAAATTCAGATTCATAATTTCCTCCAGTGTATGTGCAACAAAATCACTGGCAAACAAACTATCACACGTTTATAAATTGATTTACAAGCAGCACAAAAGATATTCTTATAAATTAAATTTATATACAGGATTCAACCGTATGTGGATATGTGATAACTCAGAAATGTGCAGCAAGGATATTGCTTCCATCAACCACAAAAGAAACGCAAGAAACGTAGCAACATATTTCAATGTTCACTCGAAGATCGAATATGAGGATATAAAAAATAAATTGGAATGGACAGTGCAAGTTGCTTTTAAAGGATTGAATAAGAATTTGATCGCAGTAGGTGAACACGAAGGATACTGGGTAAATAAAAGAGATGGCAAAAACTTGACGTTCTCAGAGGATCAGATAATAGATATGACAAATTACCTGGTACAAAACTGCTTTTATAATTGTGGGAATATGGTTTTCAAACAGTGCATAGGAATACCTATGGGAACAGCCCAGTCCCATTCATGGCAATCTATTCTCATACAGTTATGAATTCAAGTGGATGGAACGAATGTCAAAAGTTCAATATTCAGTAGGGAAGAAATTTAACAAATTTAGATGATTCATTGATGATCTAATATCCTTAAACAATGATGGAGGAATGAAAGGATAAAAGAAAGATATCCAGAAGCACTAGAATTAAATTAAGAAAACACCTACCACTGCCAAGCAAGCTTTTTGTAAATTAATATCAAACTAGACAAAGTTATATCAACAAAACTCTGTGATAAAACAGATAATTATAATTTTGAAATTGTATCTTACTCAAATTTGTCGGGAAACATACTGTACCTAGAATTCCCACGTGTGGTGTATACATGTCTCCATTGCTATGGGTTCCAAAGGCAAGTACAAATTTGGAAAACTTTACAACAAGAATCCAACAGATCACAAGAAAATTCCTCAGTCAAGGATTTTTCAAAACAGAATTACGTAAGACATTAAAGAAAAAGTATCATCGTCACTATAACTCCTTCAAACACCTCAAAGGAGAAATAAATAGTCTTACAAGAGAAATATTTGATTCTGCTATGGATACAATAGTATCCCAGGGCCGTCGATGGGCAGAGAGAGCCCCTGGCTCTATGGCAGATTAAGACCAACTACAACAAAAAACAATTATACTTACCAATTTGGACTTAACTGGATGCTACTCAATTGACCATAACAACAACAAACTATTCCTCTCATTTACAATGACCAGTTACACCTACCAACTGAGAGTCAACTAGGTGCGACTTAATCGACGATGACGACAACTGACCATTCCCACCAAACTGAACTCCACTGGAAATGGCATATTTGTCCTATCTTTTCATATATGTATGGTAACAGTATGATTCGTGAATGTCTGATTCAGTTTTGAGTGAACTTGACAGACAAACAATCCATAGGGATTGAAGAAAACTATGTAGTTTTGGTAGAGGTCAACCAAACATTAAAGGCCTGCAATCCTGGGCTGAGTATGGGTGGAGCATCACTTTTCTCACGGGCTTTCGATCTACATTGTTTTTAATCAGCCTGTCCATCTATTTGTTCAGTCAACCTTTCAGACATTCATAACTAAAATTACAGAAATATTCTATTCATTTCTACTTTTCATAATTCCAACAAGCTGATCAGACCTCTACCTAACATTCTAATCTCCCAAATAGCCTTCCCAATCACTCTCTCTCTCTCTCTCTGTCTCTCCGGGAAAAGGAAACATACTTACAAACTTTTAGAGTTTCCTCTTTCTGTTTCGAAATTTTCCTTCAAAGACAGGAAGATGATGGACAGTTTAACCTTTTCTGTCTCTGTCCATATGAATGCCTTTGTATTTTTTGTGTGAATTGTTAAAATTTTCTTTTGTTTTTTTAATCCCCAAACGCTGGGCAATATTTAATGTAGTCGTCACCCCACTACAGGCAATTTCTCGGAAACTGCTGAAAATGCTTGTTTTCAAACATCAATATCTCGGAAAGTAAAGAACTTAGGGAAATGAATTAACGACCATTTCAATCATCAACTCTTCCTCTTGCGAATGAATGCATCACCAGCTGTCCTTGCAGTAATGAGCAGTGACGTGAAGAAGATACCTAATTTTTGCCATGACAGTGGCGTGAAAGCAGGAGGTGTTAGTGCGTCTGCCTGCAGCTCCGTCTATGGTTTTGCTCTCAACATGATAACTTACTCCACTATTAGATAAACTAGACACTGTTGCATCCAAGGCATGTCTTATGGCACTATCACTGAGCCCTTTACTAGTATTCTTGGAAAGAGGCTTGGCAGGGGCTGATGATGCAAGGGTAATGTAAGGTGGGAACAGAATCAGACAAAAGAAGTAAGAAAACATCATCCTACACTTCGCAGTCACAGAGACGACTGAGGTATGCTTGCCTCAGGTGGTGGGAGGCTATCCCCACCTGCTGGTGACAAGATCAAGTGGCGGCCACTTCTAACTGTGGCGCGAAAACACTTGCGGTTATAGCCATCCCCCGCGCCCCCAATCCACCGATTCTGCATTGGATATAACCTTCACCTGGCACTTCGGGTCTAGGCAGGTTGAAATTCTCCAGTAAAACTGAGGGTTGGGATTCCCTTTTTGTCTGAGTACCTTTGTGAGTTTAGGATATTTTTTGTGCACTTTGGTCGTGATAAATGATTTCACCATATACTGAATTTACAGTATACTTGTATATCCCAGCTGTTCAGAGATTCTCCTTATTTTACAGAATAAGAGAACAGTTTAACATTACATCCCTTCCAAAACATTGTTTCGTGACTTTGCACAATATTCTAGTGTTGTTCTATTATTAGAACTTAGCATTCAGTAAGGAGATATCAATTTCTGGCTAAGTTGCAAAGAAGACAGTATAGATTCTTAAACTAAAATAATTTGCATTAGTAGCATGCAAGAGTATACTAAGGTAAATTATATATATATATATATATATATATATATATATATATATATATATATATATATATATACCTAGGCTGCTTCCCCAAGGAAAGGGAGGTAGCCGAGACAGGATGACACACTCCCCATTTACTCATCCATTCAAACACATTCATTCGCATCTTAGCCCCAAAGGGGAGAGCCCCAAAGGGGAGAACGGACAGATCCTCACCGCACCACACCGCACAAGGGTCAAGTGTGCAATGCAATCAGTGACATCCGCAACAGGGTCCGACAGCAGAGCTGGTTTACCCCTGCCACATCATAACAGACTCATCCCCTTACCCACACCTGACCTGACTAGCTGATCAGAACAAATGTGGGAGAATATCCCCTCAGGGCTGCGTCATCACTTATTCATTCACAATTTCTCTCCATTTATTTCTGTCCCGCACAGCCACTCTTCCCTTGCTCAACAGACATCCCTCTCGCATCCAGCGCTCTCTTTACACTGTCCATCCATCCTATTCGTGGTCTTCCGCTCAGCCTTACACCTCTCACATCAGATCTAGTTATCTTTTTCACCAGTCACTCATTATCCATTCTCTCCATATGCCCAAACCATTGCAACACTCTCTGCTCAACTCTACCAGCCATCTCCCAAACAACTGCAGTCCTCCTTTGCACTTCATCATTTTGTACTCGACCCGTACGCATCACTCCACACATACTCCTCAGACACCTTATATCCATTACATTCAAACTTTTCCTCTCTGCTACACCCATATTTGTTGTTTCAGCCCCATATAATGCAGTCGGTACCACAACACCCTCATACAGCCTTCTCTTTACATCCATTCTAAGCGAACGACATTTAAACACTTTTTTCATTCCTCCCAGCACCTTTCCTACTTCATTTATTCTAAACTTCACTTCTGCATCTATTCTTCCATCCACAGCAACATGTGACCCTAGATATTTAAAACACTCTACCTCCTCAAGCAACTCACCATTCAAAACCATATTCATCCCCCTACCATCTACCAACCTCGTACACTTCATCACTTTACTCTTATTCTCATTTACTTTCAATTTTCTCCTTTCACACACCCTTCCAAACTCCTCTACCAACTGTCTCAGTCTCTCCCCTGAATCAGCCACCCGTGCAATATCATCTGCAAACAACAGCTGCTTCAGATTCCACTCTGCCACCATCAACATTCACCAGACTCAGACCTCCACCTAAAACTCTTGCATTCACCTCCCTTATAACACCATCCATTTAAATATTAAACAACCAAGGCGACATCACACATCCCTGTCACAGCCCCACCCTCACAGGAAACCAATCACTCACAGCATTTCCCACTCTTACACACGCTCTATTATATACACAAAAACATTTCACCCCTTTTAGTAACCTACCATCAAGTCCATACAATCTTAAAACAGTCCACAAAGCCTCGCTATCAATTCTATCATACGCTTTCTCTAAATCCATAAATGCCCAAAACACATCCTTGCCTTTCACAAAATACTTTTCACACACTTGTCTCACAGTAAACACCTGATCCACGCATCCCCTCCCTCTCCTAAAGCCACATTGCTCATCACCAATCACTCTCTCTGTATCCTCTCTAACTCTCATAATTAACACTCTACCATACACCTTACCTACAACACTCAACAGACTTATGCCCCTAAAGCTAATACATTCATACTTATCACCCTTGCCTTTATACAACGGGACCACACAAGCACTTGCCCAATCAATTGGCACCATACCTTTCACAAAGCACACATTCAACAATCTTACTAACCAGTCAACAATAGTCACTCCACCACCCTTCAGTCATTCCACAGCACACCCATCCATACCTGCAGCTTTCCCTGTTTTCATCTCCTTTACTGCCTTCTCCACTTCCTCCTTCGTGATCAAAGAATCAATCAACTCTCCCAACACATTTATTCCTTGCACCCTTCCATCCGCCACAATCTCAGCCACCCTTTCCTCCTCTACATTTAACAATCTTTCAAAATACTCTGCCCATCTCTTCCTTACTGCATCCATCTCCATTAACATCCTTCCATCCTCTGCTTTTACTCGTTCTTCCTTCCCAGACTCTCCCTTTCGCACCCTTTTCACCTCCTTCCAAAACATTTTCTTTTTCTGTTAAAAACTCTGTCAGTTGCCTACCTCACCTCTCATCTGCGGCCACTTTAGCATCACACTCAGTCCTTCTCGCCCTATTCCTCTTTTCCTTATACCTTTCATATGACATCTCATCCTTCCTCTGCAGCGACACTTCATATGCACGTCTCTTCTCAGCCACAGCCATACTTACTTCCTCGCACCACCATTCACTTCCTTTTCTTACACCACCACCCACATGTCTCACACCACACACCTCTTCTGCATGCCCCTCCACAGCACTCTTAAATAACTGCCATTCCTCCTCCACACTGCCATTTTCCCAATCTTTCACTGTGTTCCACTCATCTTTTAATTTCTCCTGATACTCTATCTTTTTCTCTCGTTTATCCAACTCACTTTCAAAACCTCCCTGCCACACCTAACTCTCCTAGCTATCACCCATCTCTTACCTACTCTTAATTTTCCCTCCACCAGGTAGTGGTCAGTCGTACCCCCACCCTCCCCACTCAGAACTCTCACATCCAACAATCTTCCTATTACATTCCTAGACACAACCACATAGTCCATCAAAGCTCTATCAACAACCCTTCCACCCATCTGTCTCACCCATGTATACTTATAAATATCTTTCTTCTCAAACAGCGTATTTCTAATCACAATCTCTTGCTCAACACACATCGCTATCATTCGATCCCCATATTCATTTCTTCCAGGCACACCATGCATACCAACTACACCTTCAACTGCTACATTTCCCACTCTACCATTCAGATCTCCCATCATTACCACATTCACATTCGCTCCAAAACTCTGCAGACACTCATCAACATCATTCCAGAAAGACTCCCTCTCTTCTTCATCCCTTTCACTACAAGGCCCATATGCACTCACAAACACCCACAACTTACGTTGAAATTTCGCTTTCACCCACATCAGTCTCGATGACACCTCCTTCCATTCAATCACACACTGCTGTCCTTCCGGACTCACTAACAAGGCCACACCTTCTCTTGCCCTTCCTCCATCAACACCTGACAATCTTCCATTCACACTTCCAAACATAGACTCACCCTTCCCTTTCATCTTCGTTTCACTCAAAGCTAACACATCCAACTTTCTTCTCACAAACATTCTCCCAATCTCCTCCCTTTTAGCCTCAATCGTACTACATCCACGCACATTCATAGACCCAATCTTCAGGGTATAGGGATAACTCCATCCCCCATCCCTTTCTCTGGCCTGTCTCTTTTTAGGAACTAAAAAACAGAGGAGGGGGTCCCTAGTCCCCTCACCCCGCCCCTTTTAGTTGCCTTTTACGACACGCAGGGAATACGGTGGCAGTATTCTTCCTAACACAACCTGGCCGCAGAGTAGTAGTACCACCCCATAGTGCGGCCAGATTGTGTCCCCCCTAACACAGGGGGAATATATATATATATATATATATATATATATATATATATATATATATATATATATATATATATATATATATATATATATATATGTCGGTATCGTAATGTAGTTTTCTTGTGTCAGTGAATGAAAGATTTGTTTGTACATATACGTCCATGTGTACCTGTATACATGTATGTATTTATAAATGTGTGAATGTACTCGTATGTTATTTCACGTATGCACTTATCTTTGTATGGAAGTGTGCACTTAACTGTATATGTATATTCATGTAGGTATTATATGTCAATTTATCCATCAACCTCTTTATATCCGTTTTTCTCATATTTGTCTGTTTTTACGAGAGAGAGAGTAAAGCCTTTGCGAGTCTCGTCAAGTAGTGGCATTTTCTCACATATGAGCGGCCTGGTGGAAGGAAAGTTAAGAGTAGGTAAGAGATGGGTGAGTGCTAGGAGGGCTAGGTTTGGCAGGGAGGTTTTGAAAGTCAGTGAGTTGGATAAAAGAGAGAAAAAGATAGAGTATCAGGAGAAATTGAAAGATGAGTGGAATGCAGTGAAAGATCGGGAAAGTGGCAGCGTGGAGGGGGAATGGCAGTTGTTTAAGAATGCTGTGGTGGGGCATGCAGAAGAGGTGTGTGGTGTGAGACATGTGGGTGGTGGTGTAAGAAAAGGAAGTGAATGGTGGTGCGAGGAAGTAAGTATGGCTGTGGCTGAGAAGAGACGTGCATATGAAGTGTGGCTGCAGAGGAAGGATGAGATGTCATATGAAAGGTATAAGGAAAAGAGGAATAGAGCGAGAAGGGCTGTGCATGATGCTAAAGTGGCAGCAGATGAGAGGTGGGGTAGGCGGCTGACAGAGAATTTTCAACAGAATAAGAAAACATTTTGGAAGGAGGTGAAAAGGGTGCGAAAGGAAGAGTCTGGGAAGAAAGAACGAGTAAAAGCAGAGGATGGAAGGATGTTAATTGAGATATGCAGTAAGGAAGAGATGGGCAGAGTATTTTGAAAGATTGTTAAATGTAGAGGAGGAAAGGGTGGCTGAGACTGGCGGATGGAAGGGTGCAAGGAATAAATGTGTTGGGAGAGTTGAATGATTCTTTGATCACGAAGGAGGAAGTGGAGAAGGCAGTAAAGGAGATGAAAACAGGGAAAGCTGCAGGTATGGATGGGTGTGCTGTGGAATGCCTGAAGGGTGGTGGAGTGACTATTGTTGACTGGTTAGTAAGATTGTTGAATGTGTGCTTTGAGAAAGGTATGGTGCCAATTGACTGGGCAAGTGCTTGTGTGGTCCCGTTGTATAAAGGCAAGGGTGATAATTATGAATGTATTAGCTTTAGGGGTATAAGTCTGTTGAGTGTTGTAGGTAAGGTGTATGGTAGAGTGTTAATTATGAGAGTTAGAGAGGGTACAGAGGGAGTGATTGGTGATGAGCAGTGTGGCTTTAGAAGAGGGAGGGGATGCGTTGATCAGGTGTTTGCTGTGAGACAAGTGTGTGAAAAGTATTTAGCGAAAGGCAAGGATGTGTTTTGGGCATTTATGGATTTAGAGAAAGCGTATGATAGAATTGATAGCGAGGCTTTGTGGACTGTTTTAAGATTGTATGGACTTGATGGTAGGTTACTAAAAGGGTGAAGAGTTTTTATGTAAATAGCAGAGCGTGTGTAAGAGTGGGAAATGCTGTGAGTGATTGGTTTCCCGTGAGAGTGGGGCTGCAACAGGAATGTGTGATGTCACCTTGGTTGTTTAATATTTACATGGATGGTGTTGTAAGGGAGGTGAATGCAAGAGTTTTAGGTGGAGGTCTGAGTCTGGTGAATGTTGATGGTGGAGAGTGGAATCTGAAGCAGCTGCTGTTTGCAGATGATACTGCAATGGTGACTGATTCAGAGGAGAGATTGAGACAGTTGGTAGAGGAGTTTGGAAGGGCGTGTGAAAGGAGGAAATTGAAAGCAAATGAGAATAAGTGTAAAGTGATGAAGTGTACGAGGTTGATAGATAGTAGGGGGATGAATATAGTTTTGAATGGTGAGTTGCTTGAGGAGGTAGATTGTTTTAAATATCTAGGGTCACATGTTGCTGTGGATGGAAGAATAGATGCAGAAGTGAAGTTTAGAATAAATGAAGTAGGAAAGGTGCTGGGAGGAATGAAAAAAGTGTTTAAATGTCGTTCGCTTAGAATGGATGTAAAAAGAAGGCTGTATGAGGGTGTTGTGGTACCGACTGCGTTATATGGGGCTGAAACATGGAATATGGGCGTAGCAGAGAGGAAAAGTTTGAATGTAATGGAGATGAGGTGTCCGAGGAGTATGTGTGGATTGACACATATGGATTGGGTGCGAAATGATGAAGTGCGAAGGAGAACTGCAGTTGTTCGGGAGATGGCTGGTAGAGTTGAGCAGAGGGTGTTGCAATGGTTTGGGCATATGGAGAGAATGGATAATGAGCGATTGGTGAAAAAGATAACTAGATCTGATGTGAGAGGTGTAAGGCTGAGAGGAAGACCACGAATAAGATGGATGGACAGTGTGAAGAGAGCGCTGGATGCGAGAGGGATGTCTGTTGAGCAAGGAAGAGTGGCTGTGCGTGACAGAAATAAATGGAGAGAAATTGTGAATGAATAAGTGATGATGCAGCCCTGAGGGGATATTCTCCCGCATTTGGTCTGATCAGCTAGTCAGGTCAGGTGCGAGTAAGGGGATGGGTCTGTTATGATGTGGCAGGGGTAAACCAGTTCTGCTGTCGGGCCCTGCTGCAGATGTCACTGATTGCATTGCGCAGTTGACCCTTGTGCGGTGTGGTGCGGTGAGGATCTGTCCGTTCTCCCCTTTGGGGCTAAGATGTGAATGAATGTGTTTGAATGGATGAGTAAATGGGGAGTGTGTCATCCTGTCTCGGCTACCTCCCTTTCCTTGGGGGAAGCAGCCTAGGTATATAGATAGATAGATGAGCGGCCCAACCTGGCCCGGCCCAACCTTGCCAGGGCCTACCCGGCCAGACCGTAACACATTTGAGCAACTTATATCTCAGCAACCATACAGCCGAACACTGGGTGGTTTGCACCATATGATAGCCCAATTCTTTAAGATTAGTTTTTGACAGGTTTCATCACACCTAGGCAGTGCACGTGGCACGTGTCGAAAATCTGCAAAAGTTGGCCACTGGCCACACAGTTTGTTGTAACGGCATGAAACTTGGTAGGCAGATAGTCATCAATATACTCTAGGTATCCTAGGGGTGTAAGGCGACATTTAAATGCTTTCGGATTTAAATGACCTCGCTCGTACCTCGCCGAGAAAGCCATTTAATGGTTCTGTCTCTTTATTTTACTCTAACTCTCTGTCTTTCTGTCTTGCCAATTGTCAGTATACTGTATCCTTATGTTTATTATCTATGAATCTTTTCGTCTGTCTATCTACCTACCTGCCTGTCTGTCAATGTCTGGCTTTGTATTGCTATTGTTTGAAAACAAAACTTATAAACAGTGTATTGCAATGTCAAATCCCACTACTTTTCCTTCCCTCTTTTCTCCATTTTCTTCTTCCCTCTTTCTTTCCTTCCTTCCTTTCTTAATTAATAAATTCTTCATCTTTCTCTCTTCTGTCCCTCCTCTCTCGCCCTTCATCTTCTACCCCTTTCTCTGCTCTTCATCTTTCCTTCCTTTGCTCTTTCCTTTTCTTTTTTCGTTCCTAATTTCTCCTCCGCATTCCTGCCTTCTTCTTTTCATTATCCCCGTTCTCATCCTCTTTCCTTCTCCCACTTTCATGTCCACACTTTCTACTCTTCTTTCCTCCTATCCTTTCTTCCTTTACCTCTTACTCTCAGAAAAGACAGAAGCCTGATTAGAGGATTGAAACCCATCAGTCTAAGGACGTGTCTTTTATTTCTAATTGTTATCAATAAACGTCCTACCACCTTATCCATCTTTGGCGAGCCACCTCTATCAGGCTGTAACTAACTCGACTTGTTGGATTATTTAAAGTTAACCAAGGCTGAATTAAATCGCTAGGGAATATCAAGAGCAAGCAATAAAATACGTCCTCTGGCTGAATGCGTTATTTCAGCCAATATCCTTTGATGATCTCGCTCAGCTGAAGAAAATCACCTGACTTAAAGCCAAACCCAAAACATTATTCCTAACCACAGCGAAAAAAGGGCGGGGTTGGCATGGATCACGGCACTTCGTTGTGAAGCATTTTAATGCAGTTTTATTGGGAATCGAGAGAGAGAGAGAGAGAGAGAGAGAGAGAGAGAGAGAGAGAGAGAGAGAGAGAGAGAGAGAGAGAGAGAGAGAGAGAGAGAGAGACAGAAAGGAGAGTGGTGATTTAAGACCTTGAAGGCACTTACGTCGTAGCTTCCCTGATGAACTCTGGGATTAGGCGTCTAGCATTAGACAGATACAGTAGGTAGGAAGAGAGACAACAATATTTAATATAAGTATATTAGTGGTGTGGGTGGCTTTTGGGTAGCTACACAGACCTGATATTTGAGACGCTGATGACACTGGAGAAGTTGGGTACAGAGTTTGCTAATCCATATTCTCCAAAGATCCTTTTATTCTGAATGAAATCGCCTTGTGGTTGGCAGATACAAGTAAAATATACATCATCTTACAGCATGGGTTAAGAGAAAATAGAAATGACTGGAAGACTGAGGGGGACTTTTACCAGCATCATTATTAACCCAACCTCCTTCCCCTCCCTAGGGTGAGTTGAAGTAGGGTCGAAAGAGTCAGAAAAAAATGACAGTAATGCTAATCAAAGTTTGTCCAGCTGAATGGGTCACACTCCCATCTGCTAACTTTTCAGCTCCCTTGCATCTTGGCTTTCAAGCCCTTACGTTCTTTCTCCACTGGAAAGGTCTACACTTATTCCACACAAAGCTTCACATTCAGGTATCCGACAGAGGCAATTCGAAGAATGTCAAGGGAGTGCCAAATATGGTCACACACTCCACACAGAATCTATCCAGCCAGCGCGATCTCTTGACAGTTACCCTAACCTTAAAAGCTTCCATACCTCTCTTTATCACACACTCACCTACCATGTCTGTTTACCATCTTGGTCTGTCATGCCTCATCCCACCTTCAGACTCGCTCAGATATACCCTTTTCACCACCATTCATATCCATGCTTTCAACAGGAAAAAAAAAAAAATAGCAATGTAGGAAAAGGATGGGTACACATTCAGACAAAATTTACTAAAAAAATAGACAGACAGACAGAGAGATAGGTAGGTAGGTAGAAATTAAAAAAAAAAGAGGAAAAGACAGGTAGGTCATTGGCTGTTCATTCAGTCTTTATCTAGACCTAAACAGAATTAATGATTATGATTGAATAGGAAATACAGGGAAAGTTGATAATAACTGGAGAAATAAAGTGCTGACGAAGCTGGAAGATTAATGAAAGTTTTTGGCAAAGAAGGTGAAATGATTTATCTATATATCAGTTTGTCTGTCTGTCTATCTATCCATCTGTCTGTCTATTGCCAGACGCCTTAATCCAGTAAGTGGTGGCCAAAAACAAATCGCCTCCATGTCTCCCTGTCCCCCGCCATTTTACTGCTCGGCTCCCAGCTCATTCCTCCGTCTCTCATATACCTCTCCACTCCATCCTTCCATCTCATCCTTGGCCTCCCCCTCCCTCTCCCCCCCCCCTCCACATCATTCACATTCACTCTTCTCGTCAATGTCTAACTCTCCATCCTCTCCACATGGCCACACCACCTCAGTGTGTTTCTCCTAACGCTTCCTGTCACATCCACAGCCACACCATAATGCTCCTTCACATCCTCATTTATCAGTCTGTCTCTCTTTGTGACTACACAGGCTTCTCTCAAAAAACTCATTTCCACTGCTCTCATTCTTGATTTCTGTCTCTCCAACAAGGTCCAAGCTTCACTTCTATACGTTAGAGTTGGTATCACAGTACTCTCATGTAGTATCTTTTTCATGTAGTAACTTTTTCATTTCATGCTCACTTTCCTATTTCTTATCACTGCTTTCAAGGAACCAGCAACCTTTCTTTCCTGCTGCACCCTTTCAAGCACTTCACCCTCCAAATTTCCATCCTTACTCATCACACCACCCAAGTACTTAAATGCAATCACATTTTCCATTTCTTCCTCATCCAACCTCACTGTACATTCACTGACTTCACTTCTTTTGAGGACCATAACTTTACTCTTCCCTACATTCACCTTTATATTCCGTTTCTTACACAGTCACCCAAACTCATCCACAAAGCCTTGCAGCTCCCCTTCGTCTTCATATAACAATACAGCATTCTCTGCAAACAAAAATACGGGGATTTTTCAAACACTACCCTCACTCATTAGGGTCTCTCCAACTTCCACTGCAATACCTTGTATCTTTTTTATAACCCCATCCATATACTGTACAGACTGAACAACAATGGAGACATGACATATCCCTGCTTCAACCCAACCTTCAGGTAGAAAAATTCACTCAGTTCACTATCCACACACACTGCAGCTTTAGCACCCTCGTACACACTCATCACGGCCTTCAGCAACTTCCCATCTAATCCATATATTCTTAATACTTTCCACAGTCCTTGTCTATCCATCCTGTCATATGCTTTCTCCAAATCCATGAAGGCTGTATACAACTTCTTTCCCTTCTCTAGAAAACTTTTCCACTACAGATCTAAGAATAAATATCAGATCTACACAACCTCTTCCCTTCTTAAAACCTCTTTATTCTTCTCCAACTAATTCCTCTGTTATTTTCCTAACTCTTTCAATAATTATCCTACCATATACTTTTCCTATTACACTAAGAAGACAAATGCCCCTATGTTTACCACACAGTTCTTTTTCCCGTTTTCCTTTGTACAGGGGAGGAATTAAACCTGACCTCCAATCCTCCGGGACTCTACCTTCCTCCCAGGTCAATCTGTAAGTATTCCACATCCATTCTACTACTCTCTCTCCTCCATTCTTCAACATTTCACCACACACTCCATCAACTCCTGGGGTTTTACCCAGTTTGACTTTCTTCATTGCTTCCACATCTTCCATCCCACTGGTTTCTTCCTCTCTTTTCACATCCCTCCTTCTCCCAGCCATTCCCCAGCCACTGATACTTGTATTACTTTCATTCTCTACGTTCAACAATTCCTTAAAGTATTCTTTCCATTTTCTCACTTTTTCTCCCTTCTCCAATAGTAATCTACCATTTATTTCTTTCACTCCTCGACTAACTTCTTTTCCACCCTAACTCTCTTTACTTCTATCCACAACATTTTCTTACATTCCCTCTGCTTTACACTCAGATTCCTTCCAAATTCCTCAGCCACTCTTTTCTTACCCTCTCTTACTGATCTTCTCACCTCTCTCTTGCTCTCTAAGTATAACTCTCTCTGTCTTTCAACTTTTTCCATACCCCTGTTTCTCATCCATTCACTATATGCTTTCTTCTTTTGTGCCACAGAGCCTGTCTCACATCTTAATTCCACCATGCTGTTCCTTGCACCCCCTTTTGTCTTCTCTTCGCCTCACACACCATCTCACATGGTGCACAGATTTCTTCTGTGAATATTTTGTACACACCTTCCACGTCCCCCATCAGCTCCAAACCATATTTACCCAATCGCTCCTCCACTTCTCTCTTATGTTCTACCTTTTTCTCATCCTCTTGTAACCTGTCCACCCTTCTTGCATATACTACTTCCTCCTGTCCTTCCCTTCTTCTACTTCTCCATTTCACTTGAACCATGATTCTGACCACCAACAAGTGGTGGTCAGAAAGTCCATTCCTCCAACCTCTATAAACTCTTGCATCCATTACACAACTTCACATCCTTTCATCCACACACACATAATCAATCATTGCCTTCCATTCATTCAGTTCACCTCCCACCCTTCTCATCACTCGCCAAGTATACCTTTGGATCATTTTGTGCCTGAAGAGGGTATTGGCTATCACCAATCCCCTTCCGGCACAAATGTCCACAAAAACAATGCCAATCTCATCTATCTCAGCAGGCACACCCCACTCATCAACTACTCCATCCACCTTCACATTGCCTACTTTACCATTGATATCGCCAGTCAAAAATACTCTCTCATTCCTTTCAAACTTTTCCATGTATGCTTCCATATTTGTACAGAACTCATCTCTCATTCTGCTTGCACGATTTTGCATTGGCGCATACACGCACAAAGTCGCCCACATTTGTAGTCCGACTTTCAATCTTACCCACACAGTCCTTGAGCCAACTGATCCATACTCTTTCATGTTCTCCTTCCATCTGTTACTCACAACAGTACACACTGCTTCTTTTGCCCTTTCATTCACACCTACTCCCACACATATACCAGGTCCATTCTCCCACTCTCTCACCTCTCCATTTAGATTCAGTTAATCCACATACATACACTTTTGCACCCTCAAGCACCTGGACAATCTCTCTTTCTTTCACCTCATCATTTGGACTCCTTACATTCCAAGTCGCCATCCGTATCGTGTCCTTTGTTCGGTTCTTGGTCGTCACCTTTTGGTCAGTCCTTGTCTGAGGCTTCTTGTTCGTATTTTTATTTAGTTGTTTTCTGGAAAGAGGCACTAACCCTCTGCCAACCCCCTTGTTTCCACTTAGGGTACATGTGTTGGTTGGTTATAAGGTTACCACCCAGCATTGTAAATGCTTTCTTGGTTTACAGGAAATCATTTGGCTTGACACTCAATATAGAGCTACCCTAAAAAGAGAGTACCACTATACTAAGTGGCTGTATGATGGGCACCCCCACCTACCACTTTTCCTTTGTACATGGGAATAATTATCTCTGACTTCCAATCCTCCGGGACTCTACCTTTCTTCCAGGCCAATCTGCACGTCTTCCATCTCCATTCTACTATAGTAGGACTCGCGTAAATTTGCGGCTTTGGTGTGGCCCGCACCTGTGTACAATGGTGCCACGTTTCCCCAACTTGCGATGTGAAATGGAAGCTATTTATGTACAAGGCATCACAAATACGATAAATTCAGATGAAAAAAACTTACACTTGTGTATTTTGATGGATGAATCAACAGTAATCTTATTATGCATAAAATATTTATACAATAACACAGAAACATGGCATACATATTGTACAGTGTTGCTAAAAGAAATAGTAGTCACTTTTAATGGTTTTTAGCTAGTTTTAGGGTGGGTAATAATATCACAGTTATGGATATAAGATAATGAGCTTGAAAAAAGAAGAAATATGCCAATATCCAAAGTAAAAGAAATAATTCATATAATTCTTGTGAGTAGCAACACTGACACACCTAGTCTGGCCTAAGGTAAAGTACGTACCTCCATAGACCCAAGCATAGCTTGTACAGGTGTTGCTAGGGAAAAATGCTCACATTTACTGGCTTTTACCTTAGTTTTAAGGGCTAGAAATAATCACATTTATAATCATAAGCTAATATGTAGGACAAAATAGTAGTCATATGCCAATACCGAAGTTAAAAAAAAAAAAAAAAACATTCACTCGCGAGTGGCAACACTTCCACACCCAGAAAAAGAGAATGAATGAATGAAAATCAATCATGGTACTGCAATAACGGGTCATCTGTTGCCGTATACAAAAAATGATAAATATCACTAAATATAACAAAACCAAATTAACAAATGAAAGCACAATTATAAATAACTTAAAAAAGAATCAAAAGTACTCAGGGTGGCTCACATCTCCCACCAGGAGAGAGAGAGAGAGAGAGAGAGAGAACGGTAGAGAAAACGTGGCAACACTGTACACAGGTGTGGGCTACACCACAGGCGCAAATTTACGCGAGTCCTACTATACTCTCTCTCCCCCACGCTTCAGCATTTCACGACACACTCCATCAATTCTTGAGGCTCTCCCTACTTGGACTCTCTTCATTACTTCTACTACTTTCATCCTACTGATTTCTTTCTTTCTGCTCACCTCTCTCCTTCTCCCAGTTATTCCCCAGCTACTTATACTTGCATTACTTACTTTCATTCTTCGTGTTTAACAATTCCTTAAACTGTTCTCTCCATCTGCTTACTTCGTCTCCCATCTCCAGTAGCAATCTACCATTTTTGTCTTTCACTCCCCGACTTACCTCCTTATCACTCTGTCTAACTCTCTTTTTTTTATGCAGGGAAGAAGGACCGAAATGCCAGGAACCAACAAATTGTTCCTTCCAAGAAAAAAACACAAGATAATAGACAGCCAAATTCAAGATCCGTGCATTATGCCTGGACACACTGTGTTTGAAAGACTGGAGGTCATAGGCAGTAAGAAATAGACAGACGAAGACAGTTCCAGAATTAACATGTTGCAAATATGAAGGACAGGAAGTAGTAGTTAACTGTTGAATTAGCGTTGGACAGAAAAGGGATGAGAGTTTGTTGCTAGATGGGTGTTACGCACCCTTTGGAGTTGAGGAGGGATGTAAGCAGACAGTTTAGAGGAGCAGTGACCATTGAAGTAGTGACAGAAAAGAGTTAAAGATGCAACAGTGCGGCAAAGAGACAGTGGTAGAAAGGACCAGTAGGAGGAGGAGAGTTAATGAGACGAAAAGCATTTGACTTCACCTTGTTAAGAAAAGCTGTATGTGGGGAGCCTACCCACACATGAAAGTTGTACTCTACATGGGGGTGAATTAAACCCATGTATAAAGTCAACAACTGTGCAGGGGTAATGAAGGCAAGGAGTCAGGTTAGCACACCTAATCTCTTAGAAGCAGATCTTACAATGGAGGTAATATGTTCTTTCTAAGACAAATCTCGAGAGAATGACACCCCATGTATATGTAACGATGAGGCAGGGTTAAGCTGAATACCATTAAAAATTTGACGGTACTCCTGTGGATGATATTGTCGGGTTGTTATGTGTTAGAAGTGAGTTTTTGTTACATTAAAAATAACAGGATTACTTTTACCCCAATCAGATATATGAGCCAAGTTAGATTTTAGGTGTACCATAGCCTCATCTCTTGATTGTTGATATAACTTCTGAGATGGATGCTGCGGGAAATGAATGGAAAGATGAAGGGTGGGGCCATCAGCATATGAGTGGATAGGGTTATGTGTACAGCTTAGAAAGTTATTGATGAATAAAAGGAAGAGAGATAGTGATAGGACACCACTATTGATAGCTCTAGGAAAAGACCAGTGGCCATCTACTACAGCAGCTGTGGAATGACCAGAAAGGAAGCTAGAGATGAAGGCACAGATAAAAGGATAAAAACAATAAGAGGGCAGTTTGGAAGTTAAAGATTTATGCAAGACTTGATCAAAAACTTTTGAGATGTCAAGTGCAATGGCAATGCTTTCATCAGTCGCCAAAACGAGGATGACCAAGAGTCTGAAAGGTAGGTGAGAAGATCTCCAGTGGAGCGTCCCTGGCAGAACCCATACTGGCGACCAGAAAGAAGGTTGCGGTAGGAAAGATGTTTGATGTTATTTTTGTTATGAATAGACTAGAAAACTTTTGAAATAAAGGGTGTCAAATCAACTGGGTGATACAGGGCTAGGAATGGTCACCCTTCTTTAGGACAGGTTGAATTAGTGCAAACTTCCAGCACGACAGAAAGGTACAAATTGATAGACAAAGACAAAGGAGTTTATCTAGGCAGGATGTAAGCACAGAAGCACAGTTCTTGAGTACAACAGGAGGGACTCCATCAGGCCCATATGCCTTGTCAGTATTGAGGCCAGTGATGGCAGAAAATAAATCAATTGAAGTCAGAGGAGGGAAGTGAAGGAGGAACCACACCAGAATTGTCTAAGGTGGAACTGTAGGAGAAAGTCTGAGTGAAGAGTTCTGGTTTATCAGTAGAAGATGTAGCTAAAGAACCATTGGAGTGGAAAAGAGGAGGGAAGGTTGATAAGGTAAATTTGTTGGAAAGATTTTTGGCAAGGTGCCAGAAGAAGCCGGAAGAATTCGAGCTGGAGAGTTCAGAGATTTAGTACAGAGGAAATTATTTTTAGCAGAGCAATGAACAGACTTAGCCTGATTCTGGGCAGAAACATAAAAGATATGTGATTCAGGAGTAGGTTCGCTCCGGTACCTTTTGTAGGTCCTCTGCTTGTGGACACCATTAGAACAAGTAAGAGTAAACCATGGATTCTTTGCATTAGTCAAAGGATATGAGAAAGGAATGTATGCTTCCATGCCTGAGAGAATAACCTCTGTAATGCACAAGGCACACTCAGATGGCTCCCAGCCATGGAAGCAATAATCATTCCAGGGAAAATCAAAGAAGTATTGCCTAAGAGCCTTCCAGTCAGCAGCTCCAAAATGACAACCGATGCTTTCTAGGAGGGTCCACAGGCCTTATTGGAGTGATAGGACAGGTTAAAGTGATAAGGTTATGAATGGAGGAGCCCAAGAGAGAGGGAATATTAACAGTGTAAGCAGAAGGATTAGATGTAAGGAGGAGATCAAGTATGTTGGAACTCTCTCCAAGGCAGTCAGGGATATGGGTAGGGTGTTGTGCAAGCTGCTCTAGGTCATTAACCCAAAAAGGGTATCCTGGGAAAAGTGTAACAGTAAGGGTATCGTCGGGTCTGTCAGATCCGGTAGGATGAAAATTAATGTGTGCTCAATTTATTAAAAAGAAATGGTACACAATAACTTTCACCTGTATTTTACCTGATTAATAAGCAAATCTGGAGGAATTCAAGGTTTAACTATTATTGGCAAATTTTCGGAAAAAAACACAAAATTCTTTATGACATACAGACATCCTCACTTTGAAAATTATGCAAAAGAAAACTAATAATAAAAACTTCTCAATATTAATAGGATTTCTTCTCCGGACCACCCACTGCCTTGTGCCTGCTGTTCAACTTGCCATCACAACCATGACCTAGGGCTACTATAGGTACAACACCCATACCTCACAGGGTATCGTCGGGTCTGACATACCCAAATCCCCACCAGGAGCTGATGTAATTGAAGTGCAGATTAGCGCATATAGGACCAATAATGACTCATTGAATCAGGAAGCTAGAGGGAGAGTCAAGGTGGTACCCCTATTTTAAATAGGTGAAACTAGCATAAGGCATTAGGTGGGTGGGTCTCTCAGACCCAAGGATACCCTTCTAGGGTTAAGGACAGAAAGGATGTAGGATTGTTCACCAGGTGGATCAGTGAAAGGAGAGCAGAGCCAAAGGTGGTGAAGAACATTGAAAATCTAGAATAGAGATTTCAGAGAAAGAAGAAATGGACAGGATGTGTTCCATCTTAGACATAAGATAGTCGAAGAATTTTTCATGGTCAGTAGAGTCAGGGGATAAGTATACAGCACAGATATATTTAGTAAGAAAATGACAGGAAAGCAGAAGCCAGAGAGTTGAGAATTCAGAAGATTCAAGTTCAAGAACGCGAGAGCAGGATATGTCGTTGCATACATATACACAACAGCCACCTTTGGCTTTGAAACGAGTATAGAGGAAGTAGGAGGATACAGAGAGGGGTTTGCTATCATTCACCTCAGCCAGATGAATCTCAGTTATGAAGTGAAGTTGAGGTTTAGAGGAGGAGTAGTGGTGCTCAATAGAGAGAAAGTTTGAGGAAAGGCTGCTTATGTTGCAGAAATGAGAAGTGAATCAGACTGTTTCCACATATCTCGCTGGGTCGCCACCAAGATGGGGCAGATGGTGGGAATATTTATGGTCCAGCCCCTGGGCAGTCCGAGGCTTGGTTATGAGATGCCACTATTTTTGTTTAATTTGAATAGGAAGTGAAGTGTGTAATGTGCATGTAGTTTCGTGTTGACAGTAAGAGGACCTTGTATTGGAGAGCATGCTGGCCTACTCTCTGTGTTACTGAAACACTGAAAATGTTCAGCAAAATGGGATGGTCGAGCTAGTCCCGAGGGCTTATGAAACGGGAGCACCAGCTCTAGCTGTCATCAGCTTTCCATCCACCTTGGGAGTACCCTGCTTCTCGACTAGTGCTACAGTCTACTCCCTATCTCTTTTCAGAACATTTTCTTACATTCTCTTCACTTTACACTCAAATTCCTTCTAAATCCCTCATCCACTCACTTCTTACACTTTCTTACTAATCTTTTCACCTCTCTCATCCTCTCAACTTCCTCCACGGCCCTGTTTCTCATCCACTCATTCTATGTTTTCTTCTTTTGCACCACAGCCTGTCTCACCTCTTCATTTCACTATACTGTTCTATGCACCCCCTTTCGTCATCTCTTCAACCCACGTACCACCTCACATGCTGTACAGCTTCCTTCTGTGAATATCTTGCACACACCTTCCATTTCCCTATCTACTCCAGATCATATTTACCCAATTGCTCCTCTTGCAATCTTTCTACCCTCCTTGTATGGACAACTTCCTTCTGACCTTCCCTTCTACTCCTCCATTTCATTTGAACATTTATTTTCACCACCACAATGTGGTGGTCAGAAAGTCCACTCACCCAACTTCTGTATGCTCTTGCAGCCATTACACACCTTCTCATTCTATCATCCACACACAAATAATCAATCATTGCCTTCTGTTCATTCAGTTCACGACCCACCCTTCTCATCACTCGCCACATATATCTGTGGATCATTTTGTGACCAAAGAGGGTATTGGCTATCACCAATCCCCTCCCTGCACAAATTTCCAGTAGAGCACTGCCATTCTCATCCATTTCTGCAGGCACACCCCATTCTCCAACTACTCCATCCACCTTCACATTCCCCACTTTTCCATTCATATCTTCAAAGACACTCCCTCATTCCTTTCAAACTTTTCCATGCACACTGCCGCATTTGTCCAGAACTCTTCTTTTGCTCTGCTTGCACAAGCTTGCGTTGGCGCATACACACATACAATCGCCCACATTTGTAGTCCAACTTTCAATCTTATCCACACAATCCTTGAACTGACCGTTCCATACTCTTATATTTTCTCCTTCCAAGTCTTGCACACAACAATACAAACTCCTTCTTTTGCCTTCTCATTCTCACCTACTCGTGCACATATACGCCTTCCATACTCCCATTCTCACAGTTTCACCTCTCAAGTTTGACTTAGTTATTTCACATACATCCACTTTTGCATCATCAAGAACCTGGACAACCGTTCTTTTTTTCACCTCATCATTTGCACCCCTTACACTCCATGTCCCAATCAGTACCATATCCTTTGTTCGGTTCTTAGTCGTCACCTGTTAGTCAGTTCTGGTCCGAGGCTTCTTTTTCGTATTTTTAGTTCGTTGTTTTCCGGAGTGGAAGAAGAATATAAGAGAGTATGGAATAGTGGGTGCAAGGTTTGTATGGGTGAGGATGAAAGTAGATATACAAGTGTGGGCGATTGTATGTGCATATGCGCCGACAGAGGACCGAGAGGCAAAAGTGAATGATGAGTTTTGGGCGAGTGTAGAAGCATCTATGGACAAATCTGAGAGGGGCGAGAGAGTGCTTTTGATTGGAGACATGAATGGCAAAGTTGGGAATGTACGAGTGGATGGAGTGGTTGGTCAGTGGGGTGTGCCAGCTGAAGTAGATGGAAATGGTAGCGCTTTGGTGGACATCTGTGCTGGTAAGGGGTTGGCAATAACTAACACCTACTTTCGGCATAAGATGATCCACAGGTATACATGGAGAGTAATGAGGAGGATGGATGGTGAACTTGTTGAACAAAAGGCAATGATAGAAAACGTGTGAGTGGATGAGTGAATGAGAAGACAAGTGTTGGATGTAAGAGTGTGGAGAGGGTGGGGGAATGGAGTCTCGGACCATCACTTAGTGATGGCCAAGGTAAAGCTGCAAAGAAAATGGTTGAAGAGACGAAGGGGAAGACATGAGGAAACAGCTCCTGTGAGAAGAGTAGAGATGTTGCAAGATAGTGAGAAAATGGCATAGTATAAGAGCATAGTGGAAGAAAGATTGGGAAGGTATAAGTCAGAGCAGATGGAAGGGGTGGAAGACATATGTAAGATATTCACGGAAGAGATAGGTGCAGCGTGTGAGGTGGTTTGTGGAGTGAGGAGGAGATGCAAGGGTGTGCAAGGGACAGCATGGTGGAATGATGAGGTGAAACGAGCTGTGGAACAAAAGAAAAAGGCATATCGTGAATGGCTAGCTAGCAGAGGTGGGGGACAAGATGAGAGAGAGAAGAGAGAGGTATATGTGAGCAGGAAAAGGGAGGTGGGGAGACTGGTGAAGGAGAGTTAGAAGAATTTGGAGGAATCTGAGTGTGAAATGGAGGGAGAGTAAGAAATTGTTTTGGAAGGAGGTAAAGAAAGTAAGGCAGTGTGAAAGGGGAAATAGTAGGGGAGTGAAAAATAGGAATAATAGATTGTTGGTGGAGAAGAGAAAGAAATTGAGGAGATGGAAGGAGCACTTTGAGGATTTGTTGAATGTAGAGAGTGAGGACAGTGCGAGTATAAGTGGTTGGGGAATGGCTGAGAGAAGAAGAAATGAGTGGAGTGAGTAAGAGATAACCAAGGCGGAAGTAGTGGAAGCAATGAAGAAGATCAAGATGGGAAAGGCCCCAGGAATTGATGGAGTGTGTGGTGAAATGCTTAGGTATGGGGGTAAGATTGTAGTGTAGTGGATATGGAAGTTGCGTAGATTGACTTGGGAAGAGGGAAGGGTTCCAGAGGACTGGAAATCAGGTATAATTGTTCCTTTATACAAAGGAAAAGGGGAGAGAGAAGTATGTGGTAACCATAGGGGTATTTGCCTTCTTAGTGTGACCGGAAAAATATATGGTAGAATACTCATTGATAGGGTTAGGCATATGACAGAGGAGCTAGTTGGAGAAGAACAAGGGGGATTTAGGGAGGGAAAAGGGTGTGTTGATCAGATACTTGTTCTAAGATGTTTAGTGGAGAAGTATCTAGAGAAGGGAAAGAAAGTGTATGCTGCCTTCATGGACTTGGAGAAAACTTATGACAGAATTGATAGGCAAGGTATGTGGAAGGTATTAAGAATATATGAAGTGAAGGGGAAATTGTTAAGTGCTGTGAAGAGTATGTATGAGGGAGCTAGGGCTACGGTGCGAGTGGATGGTGAGCTGAGTTCTTTGATCTCAATGTGGGACTGAAACAGGGTTGTGTGATGTCTCCATGGCTGTTTAATATATACATGGATGGGGTTGTAAAGGAGGTGCAAGGTAAGGCAGTGGATGTTGGGGTGGCTCTAATGAATGAGAGTGAGATTTGGAAGTTTCCGGTGCTGCTGTTTGCTGATGATACAGTATTGTTGAGTGAAGATGAATGAGAGTTGCGAGGTTTGGTAAATGAATTTGGGACAGTGTGTAGGAAGAGGAATCTGAATGTTAATTAGACAAGAGTAAAGTTATGGTGTTTGAGAGGAATGAAGTCACAGAATGTACAGTGAGGTTGGATGGTGAGGATATGGAGAATGTGAATGCATTCAAGTACTTGGGTAGTGTGATGAGTAAGGATGGAACTTTTGGGGATGAAGTGCGTGAAAGAGTACAGCAGGGAAGGAGGGTTGTTGGTTCACTGAAAGCAGTGATGAGAAATTGGGAGGTGAGTATGGAAGTTAAGAAGTCCCTGCATGATAGTATTGTGATCCCTACCCTGGCATATGGAAGCAAGGCGTGGACCTTGCAAGAGGCGAACAAGTCAAGAGTGAGAGCGGTGGAAATGAGATACTTGAGAGGAGCATGTGGAGTGACATGGAGGGACAGGTTGACGAATGAAGAAGTGAAGGAACGTTGTGGAGTGGATGTGGATGTGGTTGGGAAGATTAGGAGAAATACACTGAGGTGGTTTGGACATGTGAAGAGAATGGAGAATGAATGATTGACTAAAAGGGCGTATGTAGGTGAGGTGGAGGGAGGGAGAGGGAGGGGTAGACCGAGGATGAAGTTTAGGGATGGAGTTGAGAGGTATATGAGGGAGGGGAGAGTTGCGGGGAGGGTGGTCAAATGGTAGGCGACAGAGCGACTTGGAGTAGTTTTGTCTGCGGCCACCCTTTGCGGGATTAGTGCGTCGGACTATAGATAGATGGATAGTTTTCCGGAGAGGGGCACTAACCCTCCGCCAACTCACTTGCTGTCACGTAGGGAACACATGTTGGTTGGCTATAAGGTTGCCACCCAACATTGTAACTGATTTCTTGGTTTATAGGAAATCATTTGGCTTGCCACTCAATTTAGAGCTACCGTAAAATAGAGTACCGCTTCACTAAGTGGGTGGATGATGAGCACCCCCGCCTACCCATATTTCTAAGAGTTGTGAACCTTGGCAAAGCCTTCCATATAAGTGGTGCCATGAACAACAGACTGCAGTGGATTTAAGAATGTGGATAAAATTAGTTAAAAATGTTGAGGAACTGAAGATTGAAAAAGCTTAAAAAGGAGGAATAAAGAAAGGCTTTACAAGGAATATGATACAGAAGGTTGTGAAAAGGGTGGGGGTATGCGATATGGCATAAGAGCATTTACTTCGTGAGAGAGAGAGAGAGAGAGAGAGAGAGAGAGAGAGAGAGAGAGAGAGAGAGAGAGAGAGTTAAGTAGATGTATGTGACAAGGAGTAAGAGATTATTGTGAGTGTTGATGGAGGGAGGGAGAGAGTGCTTCATGAGTCGGATATAGCAGAGGGAGGGAGAGGAGAGACGAGAAGAAGAAACTAGGGCGTGAAAATGTGTGGTGCCGTTTGTCGCGTGTACGTGCGTGACTGTCTTACCTTACCTCACCGTACCTCATCTCGTTTCAACTTGCTCTCCTTTTCCATATCTTTCTAACTCAACCTTGCCTGCCTCACCGTTCCTTTGCCTTCCCATTCTCCCCTTGCCTCACCCTTCCTTTGCCTTCCCATTCTCCCCTTGCCTCACCCTTCCTTTGCCTTCCCATTCTCCCCTTGCCTCACCCTTCCTTTGCCTTCCCATTCTCCCCTTGCCTCGCCATTTCCCCTGCTTGCCCTATTCCAGGTCCACCCTACATAACCTTTCTCTTATAATCCATATTTCTCTGCCTCACCATTCCTTGATGTCCTGTCTTCTGCCTTGCATTGGCCTACCCTTTTACCACATTGCATCCTACCCCCAACCTAACCCTTCTCTTCCATTCCACCCCTCAACCTTCCTCCCCCTTCTTCCTGCCTCTCCCCTCTCCTTACCCGATCCTTCCTTATCTTGTTCGCATTCTTCCATCCTTATCCTTTCCTTTCTTCCCATACTCTTCATAACTCTTCTGTATTTCATTTCCATGCCTCCTACTTTTTATCTCTTCCTTCCTTTGTTGCATCCTCACCCTGCCTCACCATTTCCTTTCCTTCCTTATTATTCTTTCCTCAGCCATCTCTTCCTTACGACATTCCTCCTGTGGTGTCCTATTTTTTCATACCCTATCACTTAACTCTGATTCTTACCCCCTTCCTTACTGGTTTCCCCTGGTCTTCATACCCTGTCAGACTCATCTCCCTTACTCTGCCTGCCTTTGTCTTACCTCACCCTTCCACTGCCTCATTCTTCCAATGCCTCACCCTTCCACTGTCTTAATCTTTCAATGCCTCACTCTTACGTTGCTTCACCCTTCCACTGCCACACCCTTCGATTGCCTCACTATTCCTCTGTCTCACACTTCCACTGCCTCACCTTCCACTGTCTCACCTTCTACTTCCTCATTCTCCTTCTGCCAGTGTGCAACCCGTACTTCATCCAACTCTGCAATGCCATGTCCTCGTACTTCATCCATCCCATTCAGTTCCTTTCCTTGCCTCATCCGACCTCACCTCCACTAATCGCACCCATACCTGACCCTTCTCTCCTTGCCTACTCCCTTCCCTGCCTCTCCCTTGCATCCCCGTGACATCCTGTCTCACCACATCCTGGCTTGAAGGGAGAAACCTGTACTGTACACAGATGGGGATAAGAAGGTATTATTTTAGACTTCCTCGCTAAATATGCCTCACCTGATAATCTTCCTTCCGCCTTCCACCCTGACCTGACCGATTTCACTGATTCGCCCTCCCCAAGCCTCTCCCATCCCTATTTACCCTTTCCCATACATGTCCATATTCTTCTTGTCTTATCCATTTCTCTCTTTTTCGTGGTCTTCTTCCTCTTTCTTACTCACACCCTGTAGCTTTCTTACACCCATCTTCTGACCCTCACTTCCCTTGTCCTCCTGCAACGATAAAAAGAAAAAAAATATTCCCTGATGCAACAAAACGAAATATTGCCTCCTGCCTTTATGACCAACCACTGGATCATGTTCCCCCCCCCCTCTCTCTCTCTCTCTCTCTCTCTCTCTTCCTATAAGTTATCCTCCAGAGAGACCTATGCATACATGAAGGACTGAGAGTTTAGGTTAACCCTTCCATTGGAGAAATGAACATAAAATAGGTGAACGTTTGCTGCAAACAAGTGCTACACTCACACCGTATTGGAAGCGGGATTCAAACAGACACTTCAAAGGAGCAGTGACCATCGATGCAAAGAGATAAAGTTACAAGATTCCCGCGGAGAGAGAGAGAGAGGGGGGGGGAGGGGGCTGAAGGGAGTCAGTAAGTGAGAGTGGATGAGACGAAAATCTTTTGACTACAGCCTGTTTAGCAGAACTGTATGTGGGGACCTTCCCACACATGACAGTTGTACTGTATAGAGGGGAGAATAAATCCTTGTACAAAGTTAACAACTGTGAGAGGGTAGACAAAGCATGAACTTGGCCTATCACATCTAATATCTTCTCAGCATATTTCATTCAGATAATGATGTAAACACTTGGTGATCTAGTAGGCCAAGGAGCTACGATCTCATTTCTTATCGACCGCCTTTACCAAGGCGGAACTATAATGTTTTTGTCCTCCGCTCTGTGTGTGTGTGTGTGTGTGTGTGTGTGTGTGTGTGTGTGTGTGTGTGTGTGTGTGTGCCCATTATATCTCATGAACGGCTTGAGCTATCAACGTGAA
The DNA here is from genome assembly GCF_032717465.1 of Coenobita brevimanus. Classification (NCBI taxonomy): domain Eukaryota; kingdom Metazoa; phylum Arthropoda; class Malacostraca; order Decapoda; family Coenobitidae; genus Coenobita; species Coenobita brevimanus. The sequence goes on from NC_136975.1 coordinate 22,656,092, forward strand.
ACTTTCAGGGTATCAAGATATGGCCAAAATCTTGGACGAGTTCGAAAATGGGAACTCGGGATCAAGGTCAATGTCACCAAAATGGCTGCCCAAAGTCAACTAGTTTTTATCGCTCGCCTTTAGCATCATTATATCTCATGAACGGCATGAGCTATACACATGAAACCTTCAGAGTATCAAGATATGACCAAATCCAGGGGGGCCGCCTCCCCCCCAACCCCCCGAGGGGGCCGCGCTTGTAACTTAGCATACACCATTTTCTGGCGGGCTATTAGCATTAGGCTCCTGAATGCTTTTCTTCCATTAAATATGGTTTTAAATTCATGGGATGTTTTGGGTTTATTGCTCACATTAAGTTGAGTGTATCTGTTTGACGGAATATGGAATTAAATGTTAGATTGTTCTCGTCCAACAGAGGTATAACATTTTCGATTTGAAAAGCACTTAATATGAATAAGATCTTGTACGCCCAGTAAGAATAAAATTTAAAAGATGTTCTTTGGAGGAACGACCAAAAGACCAGTCTAGGACAGATTCGGACACAACAGACATATGAACCTTGGGCAAGAAAGAGAGAGAGAGAGAGAGAGAGAGAGCACGAAAAGATAATATCTCAAAGATCTTGAAGCCCATACCAAGGAGATGCTTCATACTTCCTTGGATATATATACTCACTATTCACTGTAGTGTGTGTAAGATCCTATCGAGGTTTCTTTTAAGCTTCTCTACTGGAGTGCTGTTAACAACATCCTTCAGGAGTCTGTTCCATGTGAAGACCTTATACGTTAAAAAAAAAATCTATCTATCTATCTATCTATCTATAGCCCGACGCCCTAATCCCGCAAAGGGTGGCCGCAGACAAAACGCCTCCAAGTCACTCTGTCACCCACCATTTGACTCCCCTCCCCCCAACTCACCCCCCCCTCCCTCATATACCTCTCAACTCCATCCCTCCACCTCATCCTCGGTCTACCCCTCCCTCTCCCTCCCTCCACCTCACCTACATACACCCTCTTAGTCAGTCTTTCATTCTCCATCCTCTCCACATGTCCAAAAAAAAATAAAATAAAATCACATAAATCTTATAAGTTTCAGCTTCAAACCACGGTTGTGTGTTGATCCTAAGCAACTTTTTAAGGCGAGTATTGTGAAACTAGTTCAGTATTTTAAAGACTTTTCTGAAAGGATCTCTTAGTCTACGAGTTTTCTAATGAAAAGTCCCAGAGCCCTCAGGTGATCCCGATAACTCAGTCTCCTGATGGATGGGGTCAGTAATGTAGCTCTCTCTTGAACTCTTTCAAGTCGATGTATTTCTTTCGTAAGTGAAGGTGACTAGTAATCTATCTATATACCTAGGCTGCTTCCCCCAAGGAAAGGGAGGTAGCCGAGACAGGACGACACACTCCCCATTTACTCATCCATTCAAACACATTCATTCGCATCTTAGCCCCAAAGGGGAGAACGGACAGATCCTCACTGCACCACACCACACAAGGGTCAACTGCGCAATGCAATCAGTGACATCCGCAGCAGGGCCCGACAGCAGAACTGGTTTACCCCTGCCACATCATAACAGACCCATCCCCTTACCCGCACCTGACCTGACTAGCTGATCAGAACAAAATGCGGGAGAATATCCCCTCAGGGCTGCGTCATCACTTATTCATTCACAATTTCCATTTATTTCTGTCACGCACAGCCACTCTTCCTTGCTCAACAGACATCCCTCTCGCATCCAGCGCTCTCTTCACACTCTCCATCCATCCTATTCGTGGTCTTCCTCTCAGCCTTACACCTCTCACATCAGATCTAGTTATCTTTTTCACCAATCGCTCATTGTCCATTCTCTCCATATGCACAAACCATCGCAACACCCTCTGCTCAACTATACCAGCCATCTCCCGAACAACTCCTTCGCACTTCATCGTTTCGCACCCGATCCATACGCGTCCCTCCACACATACTCCTCAGACACCTCATCTCCATTACATTCAAGTTTTCCTCTCTCATACACCCATATTCCATGTTTCAGCCCCATATAACGCAGTCGGTACCAGAACACCCTCATACAGCCTTCTCTTTGCATCCATTCTAAGCGAACGACATTTAAACACTTTTTTCATTCCTCCCAGCACCTTTCCTACTTCATTTATTCTAAACTTCACTTCTACATCTATTCTTCCATCCACAGCAACATGTGACCCTAGATATTTAAAACAATCTACCTCCTCAAGCAACTCACCATTCAAAACTGTATTCATCCCCCAATCATCTATCAACCTCGTACACTTCATCACTTTACTCTTATTCTCATTTACTTTCAATTTCCTCCTTTCACACACAAGATATTTAAAAGGGGACCGTATTAATGAATTTTAAAGTGTTAGAACAAACGTTTTATTTGCATAATGAAAATATTGAAACTGGCCCTGTATGATATCTGTCAATATCTGGCATAAGTTTCGCTGATACGGTGTACTGTTTGGAAACTTGCAGCTGATAATTGTTCAAATTCAATCGTCCTTGAAGTTCTTTCCAAAAGCAAATTGCCTGACCTAGTGTTTGCATGATCAATGTGCATCACCGTCTCAAAGTTATTATCAATCCTGTTTACTATAATTGTCGTCACCTCGCCGTATACCGTTGCACGAGATTCAACCTGTATGTGTGTGTGTGTGTGTGTGTGTGTGTGTGTGTGTGTGTGTGTGTGTGTGTGTGTGTGTGTGTGTGTGTGTGTGTGTGTGTGTGTGTGTGTGTGTGTGTGTGTGCTCTTACTTTATTGTTCTTACCTAATTGTATCTTTACAGGAATGAGTCAACCTCGTACTGTCCCGTGTATTAAACCATTTTTATCATACATATCCTTAAGTTTATTAATAGTTTTGGCACACACTGTTTTATTCGGTAGTGCATTCCACTGACCAACTGCCATATTTCGGGAACAAAGTATCCTTACGTCTTTGTTACATCTCATTTTATGCAGTTTTTTGCAGTGTCCCCTTGCTGATGCCTCCCCATAGGTTATATACTCAATGATGTTTGTTTTCTCTTTCCCTGAGGGTCATTTATATAGCGCAGTCATGTCTCCTCTTTTCCTTCTCTCTTGTAATATTGGTAGGTTCAGTTTTTCTAGTCTTTCTTCATAGAATAGATCCTTTAAGCTTGGTACCCATCTTGTAGCGGCCCTTTGTATTTTTTCAGTTTTATCTATGTGATTTTTTAGACGAGGATTCCAGACCACTGATGCATATTCCAGGGTTGGTCAGATGAATGATATTATTATCTTTCTCAGCATGTCTTCATTTATATATGTGAATGCTATGCTCATATTAGCAAGCAGTGTGTGCATGTTCCGTACCTTCTCATTTATGTGGTCAGCCGGAGATAGTCTGTTATAAACTAAGTCCTTCTCCTTTTCTGATATGTGTAGGGTTGAACTTCCTAGCTGATAATCCCAGTCTGGTCTTTCTCCAATTTTACCAAATTTAATTACATTGCATTTGTCCACATTGATTTCCATTTGACATCCATTGTTCCATTCATGAAGCTTATTTAATTCTTCTTTTATCCCTCTGCAAGAATCTGTGTTTGTAATTCTCCTTGTATTTTTGCATCATCACCATAAATATTTAGATAGCTTCCATTTCCAGTGTTCCTGTCTACATCATTTATATACATACTAAAAACATAATTGGTGCCAGCACTGAGCCACTGGTCACTTCCCTCCATGATCAATAATTACCCCTTAGTACTGGTCTCATTTCCCTTTATCTTAGAATATCCTGCATCCAACAGTACAAATTACCTTGGATTCCTCCTTGATGGTACAGTCTCCATAAAAGTATTTGGTGCAGTACTCTGTCAAATGCTTTCATAAAATCTAAATAGATAATGTCCACCCATCCCTCTTTTTTTCTGTAGTGTTTCTGCAACTCTATCATAGTAGGTTAATAGATTTTTAACACGTGACTTTCCTTTTCTAATACCGAATTCTCCTGCTATTGTATTTTTCCAGATGATTTACCAAAATTTTTCTTTTTAGCTTTTCTAGGTCTTACAACACTAGCCAGGGGATACTGATCTGTAGTTCAGTGGATTTTGTCTATTTCCTTTCTTGAATAGGAGAACAATGTTTCCTTTCTTTCGAATATCACGTAGTTTACCTTGATTTAAGGATTCCTCGAATATTAAATAAATTGGTCTGATTAACTCTTCTGCACATTCATGTAGCACCCGGCCTGAAATTTCGTCAGGATCATTTCCTTTTCCTGTGTCTAATTTACTCATCTCTTCCTGTACCTCATGTTCCAATATTCGTATATCTGGTAATATGTGTGGGTATGCATGTTCGTTATCATCTGTCTCAAAATTACTTTCTTCTGTAAAAGCTGACTGGAATTTTTTGTTAAAGAACTTCACAAAAACTTTTTCTTGGGTGCAGGTTATCCCCTCATGCATGATGGACTATATTTCATCTTTAACTTTGGTTTTGCTTCGGATGGAGCTGTAAAAAAGCTTCGATTGATCACTACTTTTACTTATAATGTCTTCCTCAAACTGCCTTTGAGCTTTTGTCCTTATCCTTGCATCACTTCTTGCCTGTTTAGAGTTGTTATATGCCCTTTCACTCTTGTGTCTTCTGTATCTGTTCAACAGCAAGTCTCTTTTCTCTTTTGATTTTTTACATTCTGTGTTAAACCACTTCTTTATCTCTATTTCTGTTTGTTTTTGCTGAGAGAGAGAATTTTTGACTCATGTTTCATACCATTCACAGAATTTTCTATATATAACGTTTATAACTTGTCCTCTAAGCTCCTTTTACCAATCTATTTCTATAAAGTACTTCAATATATCATGGTAGTTGCTTTTTTTTGTAGTTTAGGCTCTTTTTGTAGCTTTCAATACTGCTGACTATATAATATGCAATCCTGATGTTGACGTTTAATACTAAATGGTCGCTTTTGCTGAATGGAGGGTGATACATTATGTTCTCAAAATAATTATGTTGCTTGGTAAATATAAGATCTAGTACCGATGGATCATCAAATCCTCCTTTTCTGGTGTTTTCCTTTACATGTTAAGAATAACTCCTGTACAAGATCTAGCAGTTTTTGATCCCAACAGCTTTCAGAGCTTCATATATCTAGAGTATTCCAATCTATACTTGTATTGAAGTCTCCAGTTAATATGCTTCTTTGATATCTCTCCTCCATTCTATGCAGTAGGGCTCTTAAACTCTTAATTTTAATTTCTCCCGGGTTTTCATATTCGCCTCTTTCCCAAGTGTTTGTTTTGGGTGGCATGTATAAACTTGCTACAGTTATTTTCCCTTCAGATGTGTAAGTCTCTAATGCAATCAGTTCTACCTGTGACACCATATCTATTTGTATTTCTTTGACTTGTAGATTTTTCTTTGTTGATACAAGAACTTCTATTTTTTTCATTTTTCTATCTCTTCTTCATATATTGTAATCCTCAAAGCTTAGGGTGTCGTTTGATATCCTTGGGATTTTTTTGTTTCAGTTTGGCAAATAATATGAGGTTCGATTTCTTTGGTATAGTCTTTTATCTCTAATAATTTGGATACCATTCCGTCTACATTTGGGTCCATTAACTTAATTATGTTGTTTACATATTTAACAACTGAACCTATTACCTTCCTTTTTCTTAGTCCCTGTTGTTTATGTACCATATTCTTACTTGTAATCCCACTATCTATCTATCTATCTATAGCCTGACTCCCTAATCCCACAAAGGGTAGCCACAGACAAAACGCCTCCAAGTCGCTCTGTCACCCACCATTTGACTACCCTCCCCCCAACTCACCCCCCCCCTCCCTCATATACCTCTCAACTCCATGCCTCCACCTCATCCTCTGTCTACCTCTCCCTCTCCCTCCCTCCACCTCACCTACATACACACTCTTAGTCTTTCATCCTCCATTCTCTTCACATGTCCAAACCACCTCAGTGTATTTCTCCTAATCTTCTCAACCACATCCACATCCACCCCACAGCGTTCCTTCACTTCTTCATTCATCAACCTGTCCCTCCACGTCACTCCACATGCTCCTCTCAAGTAACTCATTTCCACTGCTCTCACTCTTGACTTGTTCCCCTCTTGCAAGGTCCATGCCTCGCTTCCATACGTCAGGGTAGGGCTCACAATACTATCATGGAGTGACTTCTTAACCCGCGGCGTCCCGTCGACGTGAATTAACTTCCACACGTTTTGTCACTGCCAATCCCGTCGACGTACATAAACGCGAATCAATTACAAGGTCCCTAATTTGCACAATTTTCAATTTTCGTGAGTGATTTTTGGCACGTATACACGGAACACTTTCCTCTACAAGATGCCAGGCAGGGACAATGCCTTACCCAGCATGACCTCCCCCCCCCTGCATGCCCTTTTCTCAGCAATTCACCTGTTATCAGTGACCTGGCCAGTAAAGCCATGTCATGCCACAGTACGAAATTCAGGGTCAGAGTGATTTCCCAATCGATGACAATGTGGAGGACAAACATTAGAGGAAGAAACAGTCAGAAATGATGATCAGGTAATGTGGCCAAAAAACTTCAGGAATGGTGATCAGTTAGTGAGTGAAACAATGCTTATAATGCCTATATTACCGTTTGAAAACCAATATACTCTCGTACTACATATAAATTCGTACCAAATAAATAAATAAATAAATACCGTTTATGAGTGGTGTGGAATAGTATTTTAAACCTCAGGTGAGCGATTTCTCTATGAATTTTCGATGTTTCTCACCAAAAGCGTTGGTTTGAGCCAAAAAATTTTTTTTCCAAAAATGGTCGGGATTGGGGGGAGTCAGTGGTGGAAAACTGGTCGGGATGGGGCAGGTTAACTTCCATACTCACCTCCCTGTTTCTCATCACTGCTTTCACTGAACCAACAACCTTCCTTCCCTGCTGTACCCTTTCACACACTTCATCCCCCAAAGTTCCATCCTTACTCATCACACTACCCAAGTACTTGAATGCACTAACATTCTCCAAATCCTCACCATCCAACCTCACTACACACTCTATGACTTCATTCCTCTCAAACACAATAACTTTACTCTTGTTTACATTAACTTTCAGATTCCTCCTCCTACACACTGTCCCAAATTCATTCACCAAACCTTGTAACTTCCATTCACCTTCACTCAACAGTACAGTATCATCAGCAAACAACAACACCGGAAGCTTCCAAATCTCATCCTCATTCATTAGAGCCACCCCCACATCCACTGCCCTACCCTGCACCTTCTTTACAACCCCATCCATGTATATATTAAACAGCCATGGAGACATCACACAACCCTGTTTCAGTCCCACATTGAGATCAAAGAACTCACTCAGCTCACCATCCACTCGCACCGTAGCCCTAGCTCCCTCGTACATACTCTTCACAGCACTCAACAATTTCCCCTCCACTCCATATATTCTTAAAACCTTCCACATACCTTGCCTATCTATTCTGTCATAAGCTTTCTCCAAGTCCATGAAGGCAGCATACACTTTCCTTCCCTTCTCTAGATACTTCTCCACTAAACATCTTAGAACAAATATCTGATCTACACACCCTTTTCCCTTCCTAAATCCCCCTTGTTCTTCTCCAACTAACTCCTCTGTCATATGCCTAACCCTATCAATGAGTATTCTACCATATATTTTACCAGTCACACTAAGAAGGCAAATACCCCTATGGTTACCACATACTTCTCTCTCCCCTTTTCCTTTGTATAAAGGAACAATTATACCTGATTTCCAGTCCTCTGGAACCCTTCCCTCTTCCCAAGCCAATCTACACAACTTCCATATCCACTCCACAACAATCTCACCCCCATACCTAAGCATTTCACCACACACTCCATCAATTCCTGGGGCCTTTCCCAACTTAATTTTCTTCGTCGCTACCACTACTTCCGCCCTACTGATCTCCTCCTCCCTCATCTCATCTCATCTTCTCCCAGCCATTCCCCAACCACTTATACTCCCACTGCTCTCACTCTCTACATTCAACAAATCCTCAAAGTGCTCCTTCCATCTCCTCAACTTCTCTCTCTTCTCCACCAACAATCTATTAATCCTATCTTTCACTCCCCTACTATTTCCCCTTTCACACTGCCTTACTTTCTTTACCTCCTTCCAAAACAATTTCTTACTCTCTGTCCATTTCACACTCAGATTCCTCACAAACTCTTCATCCACTTTCTTCTTACTCTCCTTCATCAGTCTCTTAACCTCCCTTCTCCTGCTCACATATACCTCTCTCTTCTCTCTCTCATCTTCTCCCCTACCTCTACTCGCTAACCATTCACTATATGCCTTCTTCTTTTGTTCCACAGCTCGTTTCACCTCATCATTCCACCATGCTGTCCCTTGCACACCCTTGCATCTCCTCCTCACTCCACAAACCGCCTCACACACTGTGCCTATCTCTTCCGTGAATATCTTACATACGTCTTCTACCCCTTCCATCTGCTCTAGCTCATACCTTCCCAATCTTTCTTCCACTATGCTCTTATACTCTATCATTTTCTCACTATCTTGCAATTTCTCCACTCTTCTCACAGGAGCTGCTTCCTCCTGTCTTCCCCTTCGTCTCCTCAACCACTTTCTTTGCAGCTCTACCTTGGCCATCACTAAGTGATGGTCCGAGACTCCATTTCCCCACCCTCTCCACACTCTTGCATCCAGCACTTGTCTTCTCTTTTGCTCATCCACACACACGCAGTCTATCATTGCCTTTCGTTCAACAAGTTCTCCCTCCATCCTCATTACTCTTCATGTATACCGGTGGATCATCTTATGTCGAAAGTAGGTGTTAGCTATTGCCAATCCCTTACAAGCACAGATGTCCACCAAAGCACTTCCATTCCCATCTACTTCAGCTGGCACACCCCACTGACCAACCACTCCATCCACTCGTACATTCCCAACTTTGCCATTCATGTCCCCAATCAACAGCACTCTCTTGCTCCTCTCAAACTTGTCCACACACGCTTCTACTCTCGCCCAAAACTCATCCCACTACTTTGTAAAAAAAAATTTACTTCTCTCTTCCTCTGATCTTTCCTCATTATTTTGTTTTTGCTTTTCTCTTTTCCTTTAGTAATCTCCATTCTTCCTGAGTTAGGCATCTTTTTACCCATACTCTTTGTTTAATTCCTTTTTTTTTTTTTGATGAGTTTTTAGTAATTTCTAATATTTCCTCTTCAGTGTTTACGCTTTGGAAGGTTACTTTCAGTGGCCTTGATTTGTTTCTCTCATATTTCCCTAGCCTTTTGTGTTCCTCTATATCACAGATATCCTCTGATAATTCCTTCAATATGTTCATTATATTTACCATCTCCTTTTTGTCTCTTGAAATTCTGTTTCTTATTTCTTCTTTATTTATACAAATGATTACTAGAGATTTGTTGATATCTGCTGATTCTTTCTACCAGTTCTGGGTTGTTTTTAATGATTTCTTTCACTTCCTTTCTAATGCTTTTTTTCTTCGACTTTTGTTTCTAAGACTTTACTTACTTTCACCACTTCACCATGTGTGAGTGTGTGTGTGTGTGTGTGTGTGTGTGTGTGTGTGTGTGTGTGCTCTTTAACTTATCCTAAGCTATCCGATGAACCTGGATGAAACTTCCCACGTGTGTTCGTCTGGTTCCTGCGAGGGTATTCAGCAATATACAAAATTATCTAACCAAGAAAAAACAGCTCTCCTCACGAAATTCAAAATTCTCCGAAACAGTGAAAGGTCAAAATGGCTTCGATGTCTCAATGCAGGATGTACAATGGATTCTTATCCGTAATATGATATTTGCGAAGCATGAACCTCCAATTATTCTTGTCAGTTCAGCTCCAGCCAAAGTAAAAAGACCAGAAATAGAGGACTAATTTGAATGAAACTTCCGAGGTGAACTCATCTGGTTATTCTTACACTCTTCCACTACATACAATATTCCAACCATAATTTTACAAGGGGTTTGCCTGTCCTCACCAGATTCAAAATTCTCAGAAATAGTGAAAGTAGGGAAATTATGGCTTTGATATATCATTACATGTTGTATCAAAGATTCGCCCATATTGTCATATTTGGTGAGCATGACCTCCCTATTGAATCTGGAACATCAGCCCCCCTCAGAAAAATATAAACGACATAAAATAGGGAAAAGTTAGCACATCTCATCGAAATCAGCATACTTATCTCAGGACCGGGTATGCAGTCTCCATGTTCTTTTTTGTTTTTTTCTAAAGACACAGGAATATACGATCCATGAGCAATATTATTATTATTATTACACAGGTCTTACAGATTAGTCATTAACCCTTAAAGTACTATGACTGACGATTGTCAGTTTGCTGGTTTGCCACTTAGAGTCCTATGACTGATGATCGTTGAAGGTCTGTCAAAAACTGCTGAGCACTAAGCCAGTCCCTTTTATGACGTAAATGGTTCCTATTCAATCAGAGCTAAGGGATGATGTGGTGGGAAGAAGATCCCACCCCTTCACCATGTCTGTGGGAGGACCCCCCCTTCCCCCCACAGCCACTTCTCCACCTCACTCTGGCTGGTTGGATATTGCCAGCTGTGTCCCCTCCCACCCAAACTACTCACCAATACCACATCTACATTGTATGGGGGTAGTATCTCATACCAGCTCATCCCCCACCCCCCTCGAGCCCCCCCTTCCTCCATCTCCCTCTAGTGCGCCCTTCATATCGAATGACATGACAATTTCCCTGCCATGATCTCCGTGCTTGTTTCCTCCCACCATAACACCCCCCACACCACCTCCCCCACATTGGGGGGGGTGTCTCATCACCCCTTACCCCCACCAGAAACCCCCAACCCCTCCTCCACCTCTCTCCACCCCTTCTTTATACCAAATGACGAGGCAGTTTCCATTGCGTGAACGCTTTGTGTGTGTTTCCTCCCATCATAATACCCCCCACACCACCTGCCCAACATTGGGGAGGTGTCTTATCCCCCGCCCACCCCCACCAGAGACCCCCCCACCCCATTTCCACCTTCCTCTCTCCTTATCCTCTGTCCTGAATATGACGTTGTAATTTCCCTGCCATGATCAGCCTGTCTGTGCACTCCTACCAAAAATTTGTTTTTCTTTTTTATTTATTTTTTTTACTCATCCTTACTCTTGCACCTAGTTTCATCAATGGAAACACATTTTACATTGATTTCATTTATTTTGGTAAGGTTCTTTAGCAAAAATTAGTTTTTTTGCCGATTTTTTTTGTTTGGATTTTTTTTTTTTTTTTTAGTCATGGCTGACTTCTACAGTACACCTAGTTTCATCAATAGAAACATATATTACATTGATTTAATTGATTTTGGTAAGATTCTCTAGCAAAAATTAGGCTTCCCTCGATGTTTTCCTGTTTTCTTTCACCGTGAGGGGGGACTTTTATAATGTTTCATGGGTGGTTTTGCAGTAACCATTAGGCTTAGGGGACTGGAATTGGCATTTTCACGTGTGTAAATTGAAGCCCTTTAAATCTGTAAGAAATATTTTATCTTGGTAAAAGTTGAAAAATTGACCCTGAATTGTGGCTGTGGGGGAAGATAGCTTAAAAAAAAAAAAAAAAAGAGGTCTTTAGGGGTTAAAAATTTATTTGATTCTGAATATTTCTCTTGTAATGCACTTATGAACACAGTAAAAAAAAATACATTTAGAATGTTTTCATCACATCACATTTTCAAAGACAATTAAAAAGAAATTTAATTAAAATATAGCAAATTTTAAATTTCAATCGATCTTTACAATAGTTTTCTATATTAATTGAAAATGAAAATATATAGTCAGTGTTCTTTTTAAAACATATACTGTACATTAAACCGCGGCATCCCATCAACGTTCTTTAACGTCCACACGTTTTGTCACCGCCAATCCCGTCGACGTACATAACCGCGAAAAAATTGCAAGGTCCCTAATTTGCACAATTTTCAATTTTCGCGAGTGATTTTTGGTACATATACACGTGACACCTTCCTCTACAAGAAGCCAGGCAGGGACAATGCCTTACCCAGCATGACCTCCTCCCCCCCCCCTGCATGCCATTGTCTCAGCAATTCACTTGTTATCAATGACCTGGCCAGTATAGCCATGTCATGCCACGGTCCGAAATTCAGGGCCAGAGTGATTCCCCAATCAATGACAATGTGGAGGACAAACTTTACATAGCATTAGAGGAAGAAACAGTTAGAAATGATGATCAGGTAATGTGGCAAAAAAAGGTCAGGTATTAGCGAGTGAAACAATGCTTATAATGCCTATATCACTGCTTGAAAACCAATATACTCTCGTACTACATATAAATTTGTACCAAGTAAATAAATAAATACCGTTTATGAGTGGTGTGAAATAGTTATCCTCCCATAGAACTCATTTTCTTTGGTGCCAGCCTGATAGAAAACTCAGTAAGGTAAGGAGGTACTCCTACCTGTATCGAGCATTTTAAACCTCAGGTGAGCGATTTCTCTATGAATTTTCGATGTTTCTCACCAAAAGCGAAGGTTTGAGCCAAAAAAAAATTTTTCCTAAAATGGTCGGGATTTGGGGGAGTCAGTGGTGGAAAAGTGGTCGGGATGGGGCGGGTTAAGGAAACAGCACTATATATTCCATGACCCACGTATAACTTCTCTAGTCTTTGTAACGTCTGATTTTTTTTCTCCAAAACTTCATTTTTTGGCCAGATGTTTGTTGGCCTACACTTCTGGTTGAGGCCCTATGAATCATCCAGTATTAGTCTGCTATCATACTGACATCTCAACATCCCTGGTATCTTTTTTCCGTGTCCATAATATCCTTATGGAATCTTTCACCCTCTTCTTCTCTCACCTCTCCAAGATTTTCGAGGAAAAATTCCAAATTTGAATCCAAAAAATTAACTTTGAAACTCATGTTGCAACCCAACTTTAGTCCACACACACTAGGTGTCGAACGAGAGTGATGCAAAATAGGTTGAGAGACCCCACCAGGTGTCAGTCAGAACAGCAATTGATTTTGTGCCACAGTTTGAAGTGACCACCACTTAATCTCATCACCAAAGGGTTGAGGCAGACTCCCGCCACCCCAGCAAGCATACCTCCATCATCTTTCTGGCTTTGCCAGGTGTAGGACAACGTTTTCTTACGTCTTTCGACCGATCCCGATCTCACCTCACCTTATCCACCCCTGCCAGGCCTCTTTCCAAGGACATTTAGAAAGGACGCAGTGATAGTGCTATAGGGTGTGCCTTGGATGCAACTGTGTCTAGTTTATCTTGCAATAGAGAAGTTATCAAGCTGAGAACGAATCCAAAGTCCCAGCCACACACACATGCATGAATAAATCCTGTCTCGAGTACAAAAAGTTAATCATCTTATTCACATCATTGTTCATGGATGTGATCACCTACATACCTTGGGAATATGGTCTTTAATTTGTTTCCCTAACTGCCATACTTTCTGAGATATTAAGGTTTGAAAACAAGCAATTTGGGGAAAAGTGCCCATACTGAATGGACGACTGTGGTAAAAATAGCCCGGCATCAAGGGGTTAAACTTGACTGACAAAGTTCTCACAATTTCTCTATAAGTTGGATCCTTTTTTTTTTTTTTTTTTTTTTTAACCTAAAAACTTATATATTACTCTTTGAATGATACCCAAGCCTCTCATTTCAGGTCGTTCATTGCACAGTCAAATTCTGCAACAGAATTCTATTTTCAAATATCAGGTTCAGTAAATAGGCCCTCTTTCAATTTAGCTTCAGACAAACCAGGAATCTTTTAGGCACAAATACATTGAACAGGCTCCATATTTTGATGGGGCTTTGACAGACTGCTCCATTAATCCAAGGTTAATATGAAGAGGTGCAAGCAACACTTTATCTGGATTCTCCATGCTAGGTCTGTTGATGTTTTTGGCACCAAGCTGTAGGTTTTTTTCTGTTTGGCCATTCCTTCTCAACCCAATGTAAATCCTTGGCTCTGCTGTTCCACTAACAGAGAAAACATGGAAATTTTGTATACCCTTACTGTTGACCTAGAAAGATTTTTTTTTTTTTTTTTTTTTTGGCTAAAACCTCCACTTTTGGTGAGAAACATCGAAAATTCATAGAGAAATCTCTCACCTGAGGTTTAAAATACTCGATCTAGGTAGGAGTACCTCCTTACCTGACTGGGTTTTCTAACAGGCTGGCACCAAAGAAAACGAGTTCTATGGGAGGGTAACTATTTCACACAACTCATAAACGGTATTTATTTATTTACTTGGTACGAATTTATATGTAGTATGAGAGTATATTTGTTTTCAAGCAGTAATATAGGCATTATAAGCATTGTTCCACTCACTAACTAATCACCATACCTGACCTTCTTTTGCCACATTACCTGATCAATATTTCTGACTGTTTCTCCTTCTAATGCTATGTAAACTTTGTCCTCCACATTGTCATCGATTGGGGAATCACTCTGGCCCTGAATATCTTTACTGGCCAGATCACTGGTAACAGGTGAATTGCCGAGACAATGGTGTGAGGGGGGGAGGGGGGAAGTTATGCTGTGTAAGGCATTGTCCCTGCTTGGCATCTTGTAGAGGAATAGAGGAAGGTGTCCCGTGTATACGTACGAAAAATCACGCGCGAAAATTGAAAATTGTGCAAATTAGCGACCTTGCAATTGCATGACGTACCAGTACATCGCCGGGACTGGCAATTGCAAAATGTTGCAACGTACTCATACGTCGACGGGACGGGGCGGGTTAATTCAGTGCTCAAATATATATAAAAATCATATGATATAATAAAAACAACAATATATACCTGTATTGTTGTTATTCTTATTCATATTCTTATTATTCTTATTCTTATTCTTATTTTTATTATTATTATTAGCAGTAGTTGTAGTCATAGTAGTAGTGGTAGTAGTAGTAGTAGTAGTAGTAGGATTAATAGTAGTAGTAGTAGTATTGGTACTAGTATTTCAAACTTCCCACAACCCTGTGGGAAGCTTTCTTGTATCTGTCATTATTATTATTGTTATTCTCACTTATTATAACACTGCAATAATATAACCCGCCCCGTACCGACTGATTTTCCACCACTGACTCCCCCAAGTTCCGACCAATTTTGGAAAAAAATTTTTTTGGCTCAAACCTCCGTTTTTGGTTAGAATCATTGAAAATTCATAGAGAAATCACTCACCTGAGGTTTAAAATACTCAATACAGGTGTTTTCTATCAGGCTGGCTCCAAAGAAAATGAGTTCTATGGTAGGATAACTATTCCACACCACTCATAAACGGTATTTATTTATTTATTTGATACGAATTTATATATAGTACGAGAGTATATTGGTTTTCACACAGTAATATAGGCAATATATGCATTGTTTCACTCACCAGACACATCAACAGACCTGACCTTTTTGGCGACATTACCTGATCATCATTTCTGACAGTTTCTTCCTTTAAAGCTATGTAAACTTTGTCCTCCACATTGTCATCGATTGGGGAATCACTCTGGCCCTGAATTTCATACCATGGCACGACATTTCATTACTGGCCAGGTCACAGGTAACAGGTGAATTGCCGAGACAATGGCATGCAGGGGGGGGAGGTCATGCGGGGTAAGGCACTGACCCTGCCTGGCATCTTGTAGAGGAAGGTGACCCATGTATATGTACTGAAAATCGCGCGAAAATTGAAAATTGTGAAAATTAGGGACCTTGCAATTGATGCACGTTTATATACATCAACGGGACTGACAGTGACAAAACGTGTGGATGTATTTATACGTCAATGGGATGCAGTGGGTCAATGCTATTTGGGCTACAGCCTTCAAATTTGGTCAACTTAGTTGGACCACTTCCGCGTCTTTTGGCCAAATATGGTGGCAATCCATTGACTGAATCTCCAGATTTTATCTGGAAATCATAAAACTGAGTCAAGATTGCTTTCAGTTGGTTGAACATTCTCTGAGACAGATTAAGGTGAAAATTTGGGACTTTTCGGATGTCACCTAATATTCCATGAAGGATTAAAGCAAGAGCCACAAAACTTGGTGGACTTGCAGACCCTGATGGCCAAAGGTGACATGCAGATCAGTGACCTTGACCTCAAGGTCCCTTTATAGCTCGGCTTCTGGTAGACAATGGCTGTGGGAAGCTATTCTTTATCAAAACTGTCCTTGGACAATTTTACGTTGTTCTAGTTATCATTGTTGTTGTTGTTGTTGTTGTTATTATTATTATTATTAAAGAAGATGAACAAAAGAAGAAATAACAAATAAATTCTGAAAAAAAGTACACCAAAATGCAGGTGTCCTTCAATCATTAAGAAAAAAAAAATGCAACAGTTGGACTTCAACTACTGTGGGTTGAAATTTGGGGGAATAAATCTGGGAATGTAAATTCCAGAGAGATGTGGTTTGGGAATAAAGGAGTTCTGATAGAAGTTTTACAATACAGCTGTGTAGAAGTCATTGGGGGAGGCGGTGGCTGAATCGGTAGAGAGGCGGCTTGCAGTCCTAATGGATCCAGGATCGAATCTCGGCTGGGGCAGGGAACAGTTTAAGGATTTGAATTTCCTAAAAGCAGACTTTCCTGATCTACCTGATGACCCGCCGACATGTCGTAAAAGTACCCCCGCTAATACCAATACACCAGTCCTGTATGAGACAGCCCTAGCATGTATTCAATATGGACGGTGGGTGTTAGCGCCGAAGTGGTGACATGTGGAGGTGTAGGAGGACTACTGGGCCTTGGGATAGGCAACTGCCCCCAAGAAATAGGCCCTGAGCCTTTGTCCAGAGTCGGACACATTAAAAAAAAAAAAAAAAAAAAAAAACGAGATGTCTGTGAAAGACAGGGGAAAGTATAGAGAGATGGCACAATGCAGGCAACTTCATTTGAGGATGTGCCATAAAAGTATCAGAACACTAATGCAAAGGAGGAAACAGTCCCTCTTATTTGCAGGGGATATACTTCATTTGCAATTGCTGGGATAGTGACACTACCCCCCTTGCATCCAGCAGAACCCTTCTGCTTTCCCCTCCTCCCCACTCTCTCCTTCTTGTCCTGCCGTGAACTCGTTTTTTCTTTTCTGATCATATTTTCACCCAGAAATCTTTGGATTAGCAGATCTGTTTTTATATTATTAGAATGGTGGGACAATGTGGAATAAGGTGCAATAAAAAAGAAAGTGATATTGCATGAAGTTAAATAGTTATAGCGATTATAAGTTGAAAGAGTGGATAAAAATGTTTATAACAGATCTGCATGCTCGAGTTTTTTTTTTTTTTCTGTTATGATGGGTATAAGCTGAAAGAGCACATAAAAATGTTAATACCACTTTTTTTTTTTTTTTCTAACCGATTCTTGGTCACATATTCGAACTTCCCCATGAATGAAAACTGTATCTCTGAAAAGAAAATTCAGTCAGGCTAATATCGGACCTACTTTCAGGATGCTAGAAGAAATGCCTGATTATTGGTTAATATTATTTTGTCTGGATGCAGATACAATCCAAACAGCGGGTTGCACACTTTCAGGTTGGATGTGAATCCACGCCCAAAGACCGTGAAAGTGTTAATTATTCTTTCAGCTTTCCTTTGAATTCTGTCCAGTTGATCAATATTCGAGCTTATGATTGCTGACTGCTTCTTGGTGACATATTTATGGACTGTTCAAAAATGAAAATTTATCTGAGGCTGTTTAGCATGTGATCTATCATGATAGGACCAAGATTCGAGCTGAGAGCACTATTACAACACCAAAAATGTCAGTACTATTAGAGGTAGGAATATTGGTTTCACTTATGACAATATAAGAACCAGGCACTATATGTCTGCTAACAGACTAACATATATGGTTTTCCTAGTAACAAATGAGACACTGTTGTTTTTGTCGTCGTTCAGCGATCTTAGTAAGGCTTGAATTATGGAGATTGCTGAGCTTGGCTGGGAGTTAAAGATAATAAACTCTTTGAATGGGTCGTTAATTTGGGTCATATACATAGAAGTAAATGGGATCATGGATGACAGCCAAGGGATCATTAATGTAAATGAGGAAAATGGCTGAGCCAAGACGGATTTTTGTGTCATAGTGGATTAAATGAGCGGATATTTATTTGTATATCATCAATACTCGCTCTTATCTTCCTGTTGCTGAGATTATGAGATCAGTGAAACAAAAGATGAGATGCTATACCAAAGAAGTCTGGATAACAGGGAATGGAGCCATATTCCACCAAATTTTTTTTAGAAATATAAAAGGCTACTTCATAAGATTCTCCATGCTGACCATGTGATTAATTCATTGTAGAGTATTGAGGCTAAATATGTCAAAAGAGGATCTGTCATGATAGCCGTATTGTTTGTCACCAATTAAATTGTTAGAGACACGATGCTTAACAGTGTGCTTATTATGACTATCACAATACTTTACCAAGAGAAGATGTGACACCTGTGGGTCTGTAATCAGAAGGATCAGAGGAACTTCCTTTCTTTGGAATTGGGTGGATGTTTTTTTTTTTTTTTTTTTCAAGAATAAGGTAATGAAAAATTATGTAAGCATAGTTTACAATAATTTAGCGATAACAAGAGCACGTTCTCGGGAAAACTTTGTCAAAACTGCGGGAATTCTATCTGGACATGATATTTTGTTGGCTGGAAAATTGTCTAGGAATGATTTTCTATGTCTAGTCTGTATCATTAGTGGAGGAACATTCTGACTGATTCTCAAGAAGGTAGAGTTTGTAGCAAGCATACTGGCAAGACTGTTAACTTTTCCCTAAGGGTAATTTATAATGCATTTTCCATATGAATATTTTAGTAGAGAATGGATGATGAATTATTAAAGTTGTTATTGGAAGAACCAAGAGTTGACCAGAATATTCTGTTGTCATTAGGATTATTTAGCCATTCGATTTCTTTTTTGTGAAGAAAGTCTGATTTAGTGAGACTTATTACTGCCTTTACATGGTTTCCTTGCAATTTTAACTCATCCGCCTTGGATGTCGGATTGATCTGATGCACACTGGATCCCGGGAGAACCCTTTGTGTCAAACTGATCTGACAATATTTTCCTGCTACTATTTGAAGCTCCTGCCATTTTTTTTTTTTTTTTACCTTACCACGGTCTCCCAGGTGCTGGTAATTAACTGAATCGAATGCAGTGATAGCAGGTGGACAATGAGCTGTGCATTATCATTCCCCCGTCTTGTTCGTGCCACTCCTGGAGATGACCTTGACGCCATTGCAGCCTACCCTGCATCTCGCTAGCCTTCCAGTGAGTCAAGAGGGGTCGTCTGAGGAGTCTGAGGGTGAGCAGGAAGGTTGGAAAGTTGGAAAGGCGAAAGTCAAGAGGGAAATATTTGCCATGCAAGTCATGTAGAGAGTTTGTGCTTTCCTAGGTTTGCTCTTCCCTGCATCATCCCTGCCAGGTGTGCTTTTTCAGTTATCATTAGCCGACACCCTACTAAGCACAGGTGTGTGGGGTTTTGGAAACAGTGTTTATGATAGTGTGTATATACATGTATAGTTTGTGTAAATACTATGTGTAAGTAGAAAAAATTGTCTCGCAAAAATTCAGTGAACTAACAATAAGCAAAATAGAAATAAGGCTGCTGAAAAGTATAGGCAAAGAAAACAGAAGCGTTAGGAAGTGATTTGTATGATTGAATTAGCATATACAATTAGACAAGGGAGCTGTATGATAAGTGAAACTACTTCAAAGAAAATTAGTTATCAGTGAACATGTGATAAGAGTCATGCTATAAATGTTTTAGGTTGATAAATGTTTTATATGGTAAGTGCAGCTACAGTGAAGTTTATATAAGTTTTTGCCCCTCCCCCACACATCATTGTGCAGAGTGCACCTGGGAACGATCGGCTAGGCAGTGCGCCAGAGCCAAGGATGCCTCGGGACACAGCAGTGCATGACACCAATTTACCCTTGTTTATTGTCCCCTCATTCTTCAATGCCAGCGCCAGGCCTTCGGTGGTTATTTGCAGTGGAAAGACGAAGGATTGATGAGTCACCTGAATGTTCACTGAATATTCTAGGTCTAACATTAGCCAATATATAAGGCCTTTAAAACAAGCGATTTTGTGAATTTCACCAGCATGGAAGAGCGGGCAGAGTCGAAATATAGCCGAGGTCAAAGGGTTAAGGTGATCGTGGGATTTGACAGTTATTAATATTTAGTCAAGCGTATATGCTAACAATATTTAATGGTTCCTCTGTCACAACTGCAGTCAAAACATTTGGGGGAATCTGACCTCAGAGTAAACAACTGACAGGGTATGGAAAATACCATATTAACCTGTATCATATCAGAAATGTGGGACAGGGTAGAACTGACGTCAGTCAGAGGAAGGACTGACATCGAATATCAGCTGCACAATTTCTAAATCCATCCCTGTCTACCCTAACAAAGTGTCATTTGGTGACACTGACTAGTACAGACAGGCATGTTTTGGGCGACTGAAGAATGAGGCTATGATGAGACTGTGACTGGAGGATACTAGTGGTGGTGTTACCTCAAGCTTATATTGATTTGGGTTATTTATCATATCTCAGACCTCTCCCCAAGCCAACACAAATATCGTTTCAAGGACCTTTCATTTTTAAAATACACGTTTAGCAACTAGGTGGTATTAGTCTCAACATCTATATACATGGCTTCCTTCTCTAATATATTCAATATCACGTGTAGGCCTGTTGCAGGAGCTAGAATAACTATATCATCTGCATAAGCAATTATATTACTCATCTTATTACCACGTGCACATCCTAGTTTAGAATTCGACACATTGTCAGTGAGAGTATCAACATACACATTAAGAAGTAATGGTAATAAGACTTCATCCTGGTGTACTCCATTCATGATTTTCCATGGTTCAGATATTGCATCCTTATGCCTAGTTACAACCATCTGATTTCTGTACCGATAAAATAACACATTATCATAGAAATGAGGGATACCAGCATCTAAAAGCTTACCAAAAAAGTTTAAAGTGGTTGACTTTATTAATGGCCTTCTTAAAATCAATAAAAGTAGCATAATACATTAGAGTCTGAAGATCTGTATTTTAAAACTGTTCCTTTTAAACCAAACATGCTGTAGATGTAGAATGATTAGGTCGAAATCCAGGCTGTCTTTCATTAAAATGTACATAAACTAATATTTTACGAGTATATCTCAAACAATATTCACATATTTTTAGGAAAAAAGTAGAATATATAATGGGCCTCTAATTTTCAACTGAACTTTGATCATTAGTCTTATCCTTGACAAGAGGTAAATTAATACCAAAAGAGAGAGAGAAACAGAGAGAGAGAGAGAGAGAGAGAGAGAGAGAGAGTGCTACTTAGCAGGGATAAACAGACTTAAGTACTGCTTTGACTTAGTACGGCCAGACTAGGTAGGTGCAACCATACCAGAAGGGCCTGCAAACAGCAGTCATAATAAAAGCACTCCTCCCACCTGGATCATAAGTCAGCCTGGATAGGTAATTATTCTTTTTTCCTTCCCTAAGTCTCCTGAGACCTTTTTGAGTTAGAGCCCCAGCCATAAAAGATGGCGTCCCTTTGGGGGTAGGGACGAGCATGAAACGGAAGATGGCACTGACAGCTCATGTAACACCTTTCCCTACATCTTCCTAAGACAGAGACACAGCCAAAAGAGATGGAAACCCTTCGGGATTAAGGACAAGGGGGACATGAAGGAGGTTAGAAAGGCCACCTAAACCCAAGCCTCTCCTGAGACCCTTTTCAGCCAGGGCCCTAGCCAGAAAGGGTGGTGACCTTCAGGGGTAGGGACAAGGACAGCATTGTGGAGGATGGAAAAGCCACCTCATCTCCCACCTTCTCTGAGACTCTCTTAAATGCAAGCCCAACCAGAAAAGGTCATGGTGGCCATATGGGGCTGGAACGAGACTGCTTATGATGCGCTACATTACAGTGGTCAGAAGGCTTGAACACTGTTTTAACCCAACAACTGCTTCATTAGATTTCCAGGTCCACCCCAAGATGTGCAAAAAGAAGAGGAATTTTTTTTTTTTTTCTCAAAAATAATTTTTGCTCATATGAAAAGAAAGAGTGCATGGAAAAGCAGAGGAAAAATATATATGAGTTCATTACAGTATTTACCTTAGTTCGGCTGTGATGAAGTGATGAAATTGTGCAGCTGACCTCTCCCCCTCCTTATTAGTAATAGGGAGATACTGAGGATGAGTGGGTGGTGGCGGGACATGCTGGTTGTGACGGCAACAGTTGCGATGCCAAATGGCATTACAAACCTGCCCATTGAAAAAAAAAAAAAAAAGCTTGCTTCTATGATGTATGTAGCAGCAACACGTTTTCCATCATATGAAGAGTGTAGCAGCTATCAAATTAATTAATTGAGCCCTTAATAGGGCTTATTTGCAATGTTCAGGCCGAAGGCACTCCCTCACCAGGGTCTTAAGCATGTTAGAATGGATATATTGGCTCTTTTCCTCACAGCCAAAACTATGGCAACAAAAGGGAGATGCCTATGTCTTGCAGTGACTTGTTACTGACTGATGTTAATATATATATATATATATATATATATATATATATATATATATATATATAGATAGATAGATAGATAGATAGATATAGAGATAGATAGATAGATAGATAGATATAGAGAGATAGATAGATATAGATAGATAGATGTGTGTGTGTGTGTGTGTGTGTGTGTAGCTATAATATTTACTGCAGAATGGTGTAAGTTACTAAAAGTGTGATTACATAGATTAACGAGGTTTTGTGAAGAGCAATTCATGAATCAGGGTTTGGATGAGATATCAGGAGGCTGAAAGAGAGAGAGAGAGAGAGAGAGAGAGAGAGAGAGAGAGAAATGGAGAAATGAATTCCCCGAGCTAGGCAACTAAGGCCATATAGCCCTGCTGGGTTACAGGAGGGCGCTACCCCTCCCGGCAACAGAGAGAGAGAGAGAGAGAGAGAGAGAGCGTTTACAAACGGACCCTCACGGCTCCACCATGGCCAAGTGAATAACCCAGCGACACTTAGCTATTCTCCTGCCATGCGCCACTTGATCGGGCCAAAAAGTGACAGTAATGAGCCTAAGAATTTTAAACGTTTAGACGACATTTTTTAACATGAGGGTTGGAAATAAATTATTTTAAGGAAGGTTGCAGAAGTAAAATTTCGGAGCAGGATGGTCCGGTAACAATATTTTCTGTTGAATTCATGAGAAACTCATCAGAGAGAATGCAATTTTGATTATGAGTGTGACAACCTCGGAATAACATGACAGTTCCACAGAGGGCATAGGAGTGCCAAATGCTGCTCATAAGACTATGTAGGCTATCTATCGATTCGTATAGACTATTTATCAAATCTTTTTGCCTCTTTTTATCCACCCATCCTTCTATTTTTTGCTACTCCCCACAAATCCATCTATCTGTCTATCTGTCCGAGTACCCTTCCATCATTTCTGCTGAAAATCTTTCTGTCTAACCCCGACAGTTGTTCCAGAATATTTTTTTTTTCCACTAAACATGTAATTTTTTTTCTTTAGACTGCAAAAATATTGTTTTTGTTTCACAAGTTAAAGCTAAATTTTAACTGAACATGAGCAGATGTTCTAGATTATAATTTTTCCACTGGGAATTGGTATACTGTTGGAAATTATTTTTTTTCTTTTTTTTATTACTGGGCAAAATATCTATCCACCCCTTACAAGCGTTACACATTAAAAATCTCCGACCAAGATTTTTATTTATTTATTTATTTCTGAGGTGGGAGAAATTTGAAAAAAAAAAAAAAAAATTTTTACTAGATTTAGATCATATTGGTGCAACACAAAACTATTTAAAATTTCCTTTAAATTAACGAGTGTACAAGTAATATAGCAATGTTTGGCAACTCCTAGGATCAGACGAGAGTTGCCAGACGTTCTTTATCGTCCAGAAAATGGGTAGAAGATGATCCTTAAAAGTATTTCAGAGGCAGTCATGCTGCTAACGGCTAATGTCAAATCACAAAGTCTAGCTAAAATTATTGATCTGCGTCCTCTCAACAGAGATTGAATCTGATAATACGGCAATGTAAGGTAAAGCGTGATATTGGGGATCGGGCTGGTTGACCTACGAGCTAATCAGTCCGTTGTAACTCAATGACAATTATTTCTAGAGATTTCCCTGATACAGTCCAACAAAAACAGTGCAGAAACTGTTGTGTTTTCTTGCGTTTACCCCTATACTACACCATCATCAACATCGTCATGATCACCGCCATCATCATAATCAACTACATGATGAGTATGGACGAACATTATCTAACAAGACACATTACTGTGACAAACTCTTTTACCTTTATTGTACACCTGCAACTTGTAGAGGTCCAGCAGTTGATATACAATATACCAGTTTTGGTATGGTTTGTTCTCTGACGGAGTGCTTTGACCACTTGAGTGCTGATGAAACAGCTTTATTAACCCCTCAATGGACGCCGGCGTCGAATGACGTTTAGCCGATATATGGCTGCAGGCGTTATTTGAGTGCGACCTACAAAAAAAAAACGCAAAAAAATTTGGGAAGTAAACGAGTGTTCTGAACGTCTTCAGACTGACCTACACTACACTCCCATGCACCTCGTCAAGCAGTTCAGTGACATGGAGGGACAGGTTGACGAATGAAGAAGTGAAGGAACGTTGCGGGGTGGATGTGGATGTGGTTGAGAAGATTAGGAGAAATACACTGAGGTGGTTTGGACATGAGGAGAGAATGGAAAATGAAAGACTGACAAAGAGGGTGTATGTAGGTGAGGTGGAGGGAGGGAGAGGGAGGGGTAGACCGAGGATGAGGTGGAGGGATGGAGTTGAGAGGTATATAAGGGAGGGGGTGAGTTGGGGGGAGGGGAGTCAAATGGTGGGTGACAGAGTGACTTGGAGGCGTTTTGTCTGCGGCCACCCTTTGCGGGATTAGGGCGTCGGGCTATAGATAGATAGATAGATACTTGTAATACTTGCCCTGTGAAATGCACACGTGGCAGGGTGAACCCAACACCACCACCCCAAGAGGAGAGAGTGAGGAGGTGATACCCATCCCACTAGGAGATGACAGAGGGGCTAATTTACCTGACCCAACATCTCGGCATCAACAACATATGTCCCTTGTGACTTGGAGCCCCTCTTCCATGCAGCCAGACCACCTGACAGTGTACAGGGAAAGTACACTACTCTCCAACAGAGGGAACGCTCACCAGAATTGGGGTGGGACTTGCAAAGACAAGCTCCCAAGCACACCCTCGGATGCTGAGTCCTTTGGATCGGCCTCGTATTTGACTGAGGACTCAGGAGGAGCCTCTAGGGTTGCTATCCCCCTACCTCGACAGATGTAGGGCACGCTCCACTGGAGATGTGGCAAAAGCCAAGAGAGTATGCCTAACCTCTTCCTCCCAACGTTGCAGGTACAGAACCTTCTCCAACGGAAGGAGGGCACGCCCCATTGGAGCTGTGGCGTAAGCCTTGAGAATGCATCCAACCTTCGTCCTCCCAACGTCCCAGGTACAGGTGTTTCCTCCCCAACAAACAGAGGGCACGCTCCACTGGAGCTGTGGCAAAAACCAAGAGAGTACGCCTGACCTCTTCCTCCCAGTGTTTCAGGGGCAGGAGACTCTAGCCCTATGGCAGGCGTGTAGACCCCGCCAGAGCCACGACGACTACAGGGACGGCCCTACGGGTGCCCACTCCCTGTCACCAGTACGGCGGTGTCTAGGAGAGGCTCCCCCGACCTCTCCCACGTCCCTGACCCTTGTAGGAGTGCAGGCAGTGCCCGATGGGGCTGTCTGACAGAGGGGGCCACCTCTGGCTCGACCCGTCACCCCTGTGGTAGAGTGAGGCACCCCTCCCCTCGCCTCTCTCCCCGAGAGGCGGAAGTCTTTCCCACTAAAAGCTCCCCACCCGAGTATGGACCCAGCGAGGCGTCCCTTAGGCGCAGTGTCCAGTCCCTCCAGCCCTGCCCTACCCCGGTGCTGATGGGCTCCGCCAGGACCAGAGGCCGCAGCCCACCCCTGACAGCCTCCCTCTGCTGCTGAGGCCACAGCCCACAGAGTCAGGTGTCCACCGTGGCAGCAGGGCTTCTCCTGGAGTAGGTGGCCGCAGTCCCTCCCTGTCGGCCACCCCTGACGGGCGTGAAGCCAACCCCGCCCAGACGCCACCCTCCTCCCGGCTGACCTTAGGCCCCGGGCCTCCCTCGGTCCCTCCCCCAGACCCTGACAATGACGAAGGGATGACGACGAGCTGCTCATCTACTGGCCCTCTTCGGCCCCAGCGCAGAGCGCCCTGCCTCCCATAGGGCCGACTCGGCTGGAGAGCCGTCCTACACACTGTCCCGCTCCTCTCGGATTAGTGGCCACTCCAAGGGCCACCCTTTCCTGTGCAGCTCCCTGGACAGCCTGCCTCCCATGCCTGGCTGCCACCTGGAGCTCCTGACATAGGCCCCTTCACCCGTGGGCTGTGTTCTCCCCTCTGACCGAACTGTGAGTAACAGGTCTCGTGACTTTCCACTCCCGCAGCGTGGTGATCCCAACCCCTAGTGAACCAACCAGTGTGACGTTGTCCCCCCCCAGAGTGTCTCCCCAGTCCCTCTCGCTCCCCCCCATGCATCCCTCTACCCTCCCTTTGGTGTCCTCCCCCTAGTGAACCAAGACCTGTAACTTACAAGCGAAGTATCTCACCCCATCCATGGCTGGTTTCCCTCAGACAGTGCAAAATCCCCCCGTGTCACTCGCAGAAAACAACACTCCAGTGAATCCTTGTTCAGTGTTGTTACCCCCCCCTTCTCTTCCCCTGGCCCCCGTCCCCACGGAAAACAGTACCTCCCTATCCTCACTAATACCTCCCCGACTCCCCCCCTTCAGGTGTGACATACGGTATACTCTCGTCCTGTGTGATGCGGCATAGTCTGAGTCTAGCTAGGGTTTCCAACTATGTCACACAAATATATTATAATTATTAGCTAGGCTTTCATCTATGTCCCACGGACCCTTAGGCTTAAGGACCTGACTATACGAGCTGTTTCTGTGGATGTACTGGATAGAGTTGTCTATGAATATGCCGATGGTGATATACTTGATATATTTGTGAGATATTACCTGTGACACTGTATGTATGCCAGTTAGACGCCAGGAAAGTGTAAACCTATATACGAGACATGTGTGCTGAACTAGGTGGACAGTGATTGTCAAAATCATCGGTACAAGTTGCTGTGGAATCTCAGCTTTGGCTATAGCATTGTGTGTGTAATCGCTCTCTGATATTGTAACAGTGATTGTCATAAACACCAGTACAAGTTACTGTGTATTCTCAGCTTTGGCTATAGCATTGTGTGTGTAATCGCTCTCTGATATTGTAACAGTGATTGTCATAAACACCAGTACAAGTTACTGTGTATTCTCAGCTTTGGCTATAGCATTGTGTGTGTAATTGTTCTCTGATAATATAGCAGTGTATTTTTTGACCCGTGGTGTTTGTGTTTTTCCTTGTTGATACTGACCCGATCAGGAACAAAGAACCCAGGGCTGCACCGTGTCTGGGCCCGAGAAGTCGGGGCACAGAATAAGCAGCATAACACCCTAAAATTTCTGTTCAACAGCACTTAATATGTACTTCATATCACTGTCTATCTATTCCCAGATGCCACAATCAATTAAGGTTTATTGCACTTGAAAATGTAATTGTTCAGCATATTAAGTGCAATAAAGGTTGATTATTAGGTTTGCACTTGTACGTAAATTTTAGCTTTTCTTCTACTCTTTGCAAGCACTGAAAATATTACTGATGTTCTACACAACTATACTACTTGTACTTCAGCTCACAAATATGCTTCATATCACATCTCTGCAAATATTTCAAAAGTAAGTAGAGAAAAAATCTTGTTCTATCCAGCAATGTATTGCACTTGAAAACATCATTGCTCAACATATTACACGCAGTATGGTTCACTATGAGGTATACATTTGTACTTTTTTTTTTCTACTATCATCAGGCTTTGTGAAAATATTACTTATGTTCTACACAACTTATAATATTTGTACTTCATCTCACACATAAGCTTCATGTCACATCTTCGCAAATATTTCAGAAGTGAAAACAAACTATAGTTCTACCCAATAAAGTAATTTTCTTACATGCACTCTTGGTTTTCTTTCATTCATCAGCTAGGATTACTCAAGGTATTATTAAGCATGGTATCACATTATCACTTTCCTCATAACCCCACCCCCAGAAAAAAAAAAAAAAAGTGCATACCTGTTCACTTTTTACATTTTCCCACACTTTTTCTCAATAATCATGTTTAGAATGATGCTCAAAGATTCATTTAGAGCATAGCAGGCCCTTGCATTCACCACATTGATAGGGTGTTTCCTTCTGTATGAGGGAGCGGCATTTTGTCTTGCTGCAAACATGGCAGTGCCTGTAGGCTGACTGACTTGCAGGCGTACAGCCTTTGTTTTTCTCTCTTTTTTTTTAATTAAATAACAAAACAGAGGAAGGAAAAAACAATGAATAAAAAAAGTAATCCATACACCAGAATACTGGAGTCCTCCATTCATGAAATATCTGTAACAGTTGACCTTGAACTGCTGTAGGTTGAAGTTTGGAGGAAAACAACTCTAGGAAAGCTAGTTCCAGAGAGAGAGAGTTCGGGGAATGAAAGAGTTCTGATAGGCAGAAGTTCTGCAATATGGCTGAATGACGTTCCAGTCATGAGTGCTACCAGATGCCCGTGTAGCACGAGGGAAGGCATGGAGAGGTGGCACAATGGACGCAACTTCGTCTGAGCATTTGCCATAAAAATATCTGTAAAATAATGCAAGGGAGGCAACATTCCTTCTTACTTGTAGGGGAGGTAGTTTGTTTACAATAGCAGGGTTATTAATAATTCCTATATCTTTGTTCTGAATTTTGTCTAGTTGTTTTAATGCAACTTCTCCACATCCATTCCACAAGGGTGAGCAATATTCAAGCTGAGAGCGCATATGACTCATATCAATTATAGCTAACTGCTTGTCAGTGAAGAAGCTACGGACTCTGTACAATAATCCAAGATTCTTTGAGGCGGTTTTAGCAAGTGGTATGACATGAGAGGTCCAGCTGAGGGCACTGTTAAGTGAGACGCCGAGAATTTCAGTACTTTGGAGATGAGAATATTAGTAGCACTGAAGATAATATACGATACACTCCCTCTTCTGTCTTTCCTTTCTACATTCTATCCTCTTCCTTCTGCCTGTGGGTGACTCTGCACTGAGTGACAAGCCAAATGGTTTCCTGTACACCAGGAAACCATTTACTACGCTGGGTGGTAACCATATAATCAAATTTTGGCACCTGGTGGTTTAGTGGGCAATTATTGCTCTCCAATCGGATTGAGCTGGTGAAGGTTTATATCCAAGGGTTGGTTGGGGTTGATTGCTCATTAATGCCACTCAGGGATGAGTGAGGCTGGTCACTCTCATCTTAAATGTCGGGACCAACTGCCTAGCCCCGGGCTCCTACGCTCCTCATGGGGCAATGTAGGATTGGATAATAGATAGATAGACAGATCTGGCAATATCTGTATATTAGTAAATTGTATATATTTGGTTTAACTTGCATTAGAATGAGACAAGGTTGTTTTGTCCCCATTCACTGATCGTAGATAAGTCTTGATTTATGAAGATGGCTGTACTGAGCTGAGAGTTAGAGATATTAGATTTTGTAAATGGGTGTCTGAGTGTGAATGAACT
This sequence comes from Coenobita brevimanus, assembly GCF_032717465.1. Taxonomy (NCBI): domain Eukaryota; kingdom Metazoa; phylum Arthropoda; class Malacostraca; order Decapoda; family Coenobitidae; genus Coenobita; species Coenobita brevimanus. The sequence goes on from NC_136975.1 coordinate 22,685,883, forward strand.
ACGAAGTGTTGAGTCATGTGAGTATGAATGAATGGGATTGTGGGTGACAGATAAGAGATCATTAATATGAAGCAGGAAGAGGGTTGGCGCCAAAACTGATCCCTGTGGCACGCCGGCGTTAACTGAGTGGAAATTGGAATATACATCATCTACTTTTACTCTTATTTTTCTGTTGCTGAGATATGAGGAAGCAGAGAAACAAAAGACCTTAGCCCATAGCATGGGAGTTTGGACAGCGGGGAATGGTACATACTCTGTCGAATGCTTTAGAAAAATCAAAGGCTACTGCATGAGTTCTCCATGTAGGTCGATTGATTGATGGATAGCATAAGTCACGAGATTGAGTATGTCAACAGTGGATCTTTCATGGCGAAAACCATATTGTCTATCACTAATTAAGATGTTGGATTCAAGATGTTTATCTCTGTGCTCCTTAATTAACATTTCAAATACTTTACCAATGGGAGATGTGATAGCTATAGGTCTGTAATCAGAGGTCAGAGGAACTTCCTTTCTTTGGAATTGGGTGAATGTTGGTTTCTTTCAATGAGTTAGGGAATAAGAAGTATGTATGCACAGTCTGAATAATTTAGCTAGAACAGAACCAAGTTCTGGGTAACACTTTTTCAAAACAACTGGAGGAATTCCATCTGGGCCTGGAGCTTTGTTGGTAGGAAAATTTTCTAGGATGGATTTTACGTATCTTGTCTGTATTTTAAGTGGAATATTTTCGGGAGAGTCAAGTTCTAGTACTGGGACATTCTAGCTGACTTCCTGTATGTCAGCAAGACGGTGACTTTGTAAATACTGACCACAGTTCAGCCTAGTACATCCCCCGCCTCCAAACTGTCAACCGTGCAGTTGCATACTGTGCATGTAGCTCCCGTGCTAGCTCTATCTCGAACTCTGGTAGTGAAAGATTCCTTCGCCAAACCTGTTTGAAGAGAACGTAACTGTTCAGGATGGCAATATCAAGGTGTAAGAATGCCTTCTCTTACCATCGACAGGATTTACAGAGGCAATCAACTTCCCCTATCTGCATGTCCAACTTATCAATGAGTCGCATGTTGATGTAGTAATTGCCAGCATCGGCCTTGAACAGGGGTTCCCTGGTCCTGAAGTCTCTCCTGCCTGTGTCTTCCATAACCCCCTTATGAACTGTGGTCAACATGTTAACCTTACACTTGTTGTGCCACATAGGGCTATCAAGTTACCACATTTCTGGGTCAGGAGGGAACCTTTCTCTGTTTTCTCAGGGAAAGATGGAAAATTCTTTTTTCCAGCACAGACAGTTCCATAGGACCCAGTACCATGTTCAAGCAAATACCTGGTCAACACGGGGGAGGTATAATGATTGTCAGTGAACAGAATTTGGTGCCTGTTGAAATACTCATCCATGAGCACTTTCACAACTGAAGCTGAAAAACCATGGGGATCATCAGTAGGTATATCAACATTTGTTGCTGAAAAAACTATTACATCAAGCACATATCCAGTTTTGCAGTCACGTAGGACAAAGAACTTCAGTCCAAAATGGTGATGCTTTGAGGGAATATACTAAATAAATGCTAAATGGGCCCAGAACAGCACAAGTCACTCGTTGGTAACCACTTTCTGAAATGGCCGGAAAAGCCTTGCAAAAGACTCCTTGAGTATGGTCAAAATGGACCATATTTTCCATAACCTGTCATTGGGTGCTGGCCCATAATTCCTGTTGAAATGCAAGAACCATAATATGGCCACATACCTATCACGGTCGATATATTTTCCAAAGACAGGTGTACCCATAAGTTTGTCTGTGGTCCAATAATCATGGAGCACATGTTTTCGTACATGGCCCATCATCATGATCAAGGAAAGCCACAAAAATAACTCCCTCAGGTGATGGAGTATGAGATGATGACTCACTTGACGAGGGCCGTCCCTGGGGAGATGTTGGCGTCCCAATCACACCACGTGAGGGCTGAGTGGAAATTTCCATATGTGATGGGCCAGGCTGGGGAGATAATACACTCAAAGTGCTTGGTTGTGGTGATGAGGGATACTGGAGGGAGAGACTGCAGCAAACTGGCCTCAAGAGTTGTGGTGAGATACGTCTGCTGTGCTTATGTAGAGATGACCATCACCATCTCCTTCGCTTTCTCAGTGGCCAGGGTCATCCAAACTTCCTTTGACGTGAATTTGTCATTTTCATAAGCCCTGCCCTCCTCCTGTTGCAATTGGAGTGGCTTTTCAGGCGTCTCAGGGCGGGTTGGGGATGGAGAGCATTAGACTTCACTTTCAACATGGTAGCTTCCCCCTCCTTCGGAGGAAGTCTCGCAACTTATCATGGAGGATACAGTTTTCTCCAGGGCACGGCCTGTGGAACTGTCACTGAGCCCTTTCCCGGCCGATATGGGTTGAACTTTGGCAGGGGTAGATGATACAATTGTCCTGGCAGGTAGGGGAACGGAATTGGATGAGAAGACTGTAGAAGACATCACTCTGTACTGTTACAAGGCCATGTACAGACTGAACTGCACATCAGTGGGGTACCTTAGGAACCTCCCTACCCTATGGCAATGAAAGAAAATGGTTGCGGGTTCAAATGGCCACAGGAAGACACTTGCATGTATAGCCGCTAACCAGTGGCCACTAGTAGCCTGATTGTGAGGTGCATACACATTACCTGGTGGATAAGGGTTAATGAAATGTGGGTGGCAGGGTGCACACAGTCAAAGATAGAGACGATTTTGTTAATAATAATACTGGGAACAGTGGTAAGGATGATCATGGTGACGATGATAATGGCCATGTATTCTTTTTTTTTTTAAATCTTTTGTATGTGTATATGCTGTGTGGATAGTCTACTTCAATGTGCCCTTTTATGGCTTAAGAAGTGTTTGTGTGTGTGTGTGTGTGTGTGTGTGTGTGTGTGTGTGTGTGTGTGTGTGTGTGTAAACGAATATTAGCGTATTTCTGAGAGAGAGAGAGAGAGAGAGAGAGAGAGAGAGAGAGAGATTGTAGATTGGAGGGTACTGCATGCTTCAGAGTATATATCTGTCTATCTTTCTGATCGTCAGTATGGGTTCCATCACTGATGCTCCACTGGCGATCTTCTCACCTACCTTTAAGACTCCTGGTCATCGTCCTTTTGGGACTTTGACGAGATCTTTGCCATTATACTTGATATCTCAAAGACTTTCGATCGAGTCTGCCATAAATCTTTAGTTTCCAAACTGCCCTCTTGCGGTTTCTATCCATCTATCTGTGCCTTTATCTCTAGCTTTCTTTCTGGTCGTTCTATAGCTGCTGCCGTAGATGGCCACCCTTCATCTCTTAGAGCTTCAATAGTGGTGTTCCTCAGGGCTCTGTCCTATCACCAACTCTCTTTTGTTCATCACTGACCTTCTGAGTTGAACATCTAACCCAATCCACTCTTACACTGATGACACCACCCTTCACCTTTCCATTCGTTTCCCACAGCGCCCATCTTAGCAGTTACTTCAACAGACAAGGGATGAGGCTATGGCACACCTAATCTCTGACTTGGATCCTATCTCCGACTGGGGTAGAAGTAATCTTGTCTTTTCTAATGCATCAAAAACTCAGTTCTTACATCTATCAACCCGGCAAAATCTTCCATGGGAGTACCCTCTAATTTTCATCAATATCCACCTTAATCCCACACCATCTTTAAACATACTTGGGGTTTCATTCTCTCGGGATTTAACTTGGTAACTCGTAAAATTTGCTTCCAAGAAATTAGGTGTGCTAAGCCAACTCAGTCCATGCCTTCTTTACCCCAGCATAGTTGTCGACTTTATACATGGGTTTTGCCCCTGCGTAGAGTACAACTCTCATGTGTGAGGAGGCTCCCCACATACAGTTCTTCTCAACAAGGAGTCAAAAGCTGTTTGTCTCATCAACTCTCCTCCTCTTACTAGCTTCCATCAATCTCTGTATCTTTGCCATACTGTTGCATCTTTATCTCTTTTCTTTCGCTGCTTCAATGATAACTGCTTGTCTGATCTGTCTGCTTGCATCCCTCCTCTACTACACCAGGCACACAGCACTCGCCTAGCAACAAACTCTCATCCGTTTTCTGTCAAACTCTCCAATGCAAGACTTAACTGTTACTCCCAGTCCTTCATGTATGCAACAGGTCAACTCTAGAACTGTTTCCGTATGTGTTTCCTACTGCCTATGATCTCCAGTCTTTCAAATGCATTGTGTCCAGGCATCTCGAAGTGAACGGTTCTTGAATTTGGCTCTCTTGTCTTGTTTTTTGCATGGAGGGAATATATATATATATATATATATATATATATATATATATATATATATATATATATATATATATATATATATATATAAATATATTGTTACAGAACAGAGAGTGATAATGAACACTTCAAGTGAGAATACTAAAATCCCTACTGTCCTGCAAAGTTCCAGGTTCAAAACAAAAGAGTTAGTTAAATTACAAGTTAAAGTTTAATGCTCAAACTAACAACTAAACATTCAGGACTCATAAGGATAATGTAATGGCAAAACAGGTTACATATATGGTTAACTGCAATAGCCTCTATTAACACGAAATTAGCAAGAGTAAATTTATCTAAGTCAGCCCTGATAAAATGAGAAAACCGGATAATGCGCAGTTAAAGCAAGATATATTACAGATACAAAATATTATTAATATTGGCTGACATTAAAAACTCTACACGAATCACAAAAAACCTTACCAGGCCCACGAATTAACGCCTTAGGCCATACAGTACAAGAAAAATGGTAACAACACTTATACTCAAATTATACAGCAGCTAGATGGCTGGAGACTTCCTGAGCACTCACAAAAATAATAATACACTATACAGGGGAGGACAGAGATGTGAACAAAATGAGGAGTAGATCTAAGTGGCCCTAATGCAGAGACTGAGCTCATTATATAGGGGCCGGCAGAGCTTGATTCAACTTGCAAGAAGGACGCGCAAATGAGGGCACAGAGGACGAAGAGTTGACAGTCCTGCTCTGAACAACAGAAAGAACGACTTACTCTACTATAAGGGGAGAAGGGGGGAGTGAGGTAGAACACGCAAGCCTGGTCACTATGGAAGCCACGAGGCGAATCGTGATCAAACATGCAGCATACTGTACGTTAGAATTATACAAAGGATGATGAAATCATAGGCTAAGTAACAATATATATATATATATATATATATATATATATATATATATATATATATATATATGTGTGTGTGTGTGTGTGTCAGTATCGCTGCGTGTCTAAAAGTGCGTGTGCATGTGAGCGCGAATTGAATATTTTTTAAATGACTTATTTTCCGATGGTCTTGCCTTTCTTCTTCTCTATTGTACAGTAGTGCAACTGTCACCGCTTACAATCTAAGAGTCTTCTCCCCTTGTTGGTTCCAGGTTGTGTGCAAAGGTGCAACACGTCGGGAACCTGGTCCTCTGATGAGTCCCATCCATGTGGAGGCATTGGTGGCACTTAACCCACTCGCATCTGTGGTGGTTGCTACGCTTAAGTTCTCATTCCTGGCTAGCCACAGGTGATTTTGTTAAACTGAGAAAATTCCTAGTATTCAAAGGCAACAGTCAGACGAGGACTGCACATCAGTCGACATAAGACTTTCTAATACATGATTTGTTCAGTTGAAAAAAAAAAATCTTCTAGCTAGTCTGAGACATCATGTGGGCTAGCTACAGACCATTTTGTTAACTGAAATAATTCCTACTTCATTTTGGGTTTTCAGCAGAACACATTCAGTCATGAGAACTCCCAGAAGTCAAAAGCTTTGGCAGACATTTTTCCTTAACTGAGAGAAATATTATAAGTTAAAGGCTTTACTTAGCTAACGTCAGACGATTTTATTCAGCTGAAAGAACCCTAACATCGGACGATTTGCCTAACTGAGACAAATGGTAACGCCAGACTTATTCTAGCTGTTTCAATAGTAGCTTATTACAGTGACATATCGCTACTGAAATCTAAATAGCAAGAGCCAAAAATCCTCTTAAAAACTGACTGAAAATTTATTTATAATTTCCTCTGTCACAGTTCTATAACTCATCTGTGAGACCAAGCAATGATTATAAGCAATTTTTTGATACCAAGAAAAGATTATATGCAAATCCTACAAATAATTGTATTGACAGAGGCCTGTTTTAAAACTTAAAAGAAGTACACTGAAAGTCCTTTCGAAAACTGACAATAAACTGTTTAATCCTATGTACTAATCTCAAAGTGTCATATGGGACGGCCGAGATAACTGATACTGACTGATACTGAGGCTTATTTTATGAAGTAAAATATAAATATAACAAATACTGCGTTATTACATTTTTCTTCAAGAAGTGATTGATAGATGGTGTATATACTCCTGTGTCCAAATTCCAGAGTTTGTCCAGATATAATACAGAGACCAAGGGAAATGTGATACAGATGAGTAAAGATATATACACTGAAGATATAACACTGACTTCATAGACCAGTGTTAAATTATAGAGCTAAGTGTGAACAGTGATTATGCAACAAACAGTAGTATATTAAATGAACACTGGTTGATTACAGAAGCGTGTGGAAATGTGGAACAGAGTGATTTTATAGAACAATATGTGAAGTTATAGAGCTTGTGGTTTGTTAATTACAAGTGTGAAGTTACCAAACAATGGGTGAAATTATTAAACAGTGAAATTTTTGGCCCGTGTGATGTTTAAGTAACAGTAATAATTAAAAGTCACTGTTTAAAGCTACTGGGCTGCATAAATATGAAACTCTGTAATGATATAAGTTATAAAAAGATAAGTTATATAAAGTATTATAAAGGAAAAGCGAAATTGTACAGCAGAGAGTGAAATTAAAGAGAATTGTGAGTGCAAGCAAGCGTACTCACTCCACCACAACCTTCACCATGTTATGGCAACACACTTCTATCCTAACTGTGCTGCTTCTCCAAATGGGATGTAAGTACTCTGTTGATATCCTATTGTTCTTTGCAGCTGTGAAAAATGTTTACTAGTTCTGTTAAACAAATCGGGGCCCTCTTTCTGGGCACCAAAATGTGAAAAATGTTTAATGTATCCAAGTCTGTATCTCTGCCGGGACACCGCTATGCAAGAATTTTCTGGTAAACAACTCGTAGGTCGTTACTCTTCCCTAAAGTTGTCTAAGTAAATGAAACAAGTCTCATAGAGTTAGGAGAAACGTAACTTAAACTTAACTCACCTACAATAACTATTTCTCTTCTATCTCATAGATAATCCCCCCTTGAATTAGCCAATTCGTAAAGGTTACTTAGCTAGTGAAGAGGGAGTGATCGTTAACCGATGACGATGAGGCTGCTTGGTGTAGTTGCTTGAGCAAGCAAGCGTCCTTATGGTGCTTATGTACAACCTAGCTTGAGAATGACTAGGAACAAAGTGTGTTCACTCCACAATGTCTGGGAGCAGAGTGTGGTGCGCGGCAGGACCCACCTCCCTCATAGAATGGTAGGTTGCCAACTATTAATTATTTACAGTACTAAATACAGTTAAATTACATCATGATATGTAAAGGGCGAATCTAACAAATTAATCTTAGTTTTACTTAAACTAAAGTTAGACCAAATATTCCCTTTAACTGTGTAAATATCTTAATTCCACATCTGCCTTAACAGGAGAATCTTTCCCTGCTTGCCACGTCATCTAACGCGCAGACGCAGTTTAGGTCAGTGGAAAATACCACATAATTACATGTATTTACAAAGTATAGTTGTCCATGGGGGTTAAATGCAGTAGCATTTAATTTATCAATGACAAGAATTATTAAAGAGAACGTAATTTCTGGGTTATTAAAACCGCTTGAACAATTAACAACGGTCTCAATTTTTCCTCTGCCTTTAACCAGGGATAACTATGATAAAAATAGAGAGCACAACTGCTCTGGGGGAAAATATTTCCCACAGTTTTGGGGCCGGCGGAAAATGATACGTTGTATCATGTAATATGACCCTTAGCCAATAGTTCCCTCCATGGTTCTCGAGAACCCTTTGCTGAGGCCCTACTAGGTCGCGCCTCTTGACCCGTTGGATCTTCACCATACTCTGGATCTGGAGTGGCTGCTAACTCAAGGGGTACCAGTTTATCAATAGTTTTTATACTGGTATGTCCCCTGCATTTTATTTTTACGAGTCTCAGCACTCCTTCAGAATCTGGGTGTGTGGAGATCACTTTAGCTAATGGCCACTGGGATCTTGGCTGTTCAGTCTTCACTAAGACCACATCTCCTATGTTCATAACCGATTTGTTGCTGGCAGCTTGAGCTCCATAAAATCTCTCATGTAGGCTCAAAGATACTCTTCGCTCCAATGTCTATTCCAAGTATCCAGCACCCTTTTCAGACGTAGATATCCCTCCCGCAGATGTTGTCCTAAATCATTATTTTCTATGTTAGGATCATCAACTTCTTCCTGGATATCCACAGAAGGGATCAGATGGAGCTTCCTGCCATATAACATGTGAGCCGGTGTTAAGGCCTCTAGCGTGTCGCTAGTGTCATCATGGTAAGTCAGAGGTCTGTTATTAATCCTGGCTTCAATTTCAGTTATTACTGTTCTTAAATCTTCTCTCGTGATCTTAGTTCTATGTAATGTTTTCCTCAGGCAGTTCTTGACAATACCAATCATTCTTTCGGTATATCCATTTTGCCATGGAGCTCTTGGAGCTGTGAACTGCCAAATACAATTTCGGATTCCCAGCGCCGACTTAACCTTTGGGTCATTCATTATGTTCAACAGTAAAGGTGCTGCTCCAACGAAATTGGTTCCGTTGTTGCTTATTAACTTGCCAGGACAAGACCTTCTAGCAGCAAATCTGCAAAAGACATTGAGAAATGTCTCAGAGCTTAGGTCTTCCGCTAATTCTAGATGGACTGCCCTTGTGTAGGCACAATTAAATAAAGAAATGTAAACTTTATGGGGAGTTTCCTCACCCGTAACAGTTATAGCCCCTGTGTAGTCCACTCCTGTTATATGGAAGGGCCGACTTATGCTCACCCTTTCTTTCGGTACGGCTGGTGATCCTGGGTAGATATAAGGTCGCTGCTCATACCTCCTACAAATGATGCAGTTTTTGAGATATTTTTTAATAACCTGTCTACCCTTAGGAATCCAGTACCTTTCCCGAATTTGGGCTAAGATCTGAGGTACATCTCCATGGAGAGTGGAATCATGGGCTTCCTTTATAATAAGTTGTACAAAGCATCCACTTTTAGGTAATAAAATGGGATGTTTGGTTTGGATGGGCAAGTCACCCTTTACCAATCGGCCTCGACATCTTATCAGACCTTTTCCGTCTAAGAACAAGCCTAAATTCTTCATCAGCTTATTCCTTTTTCCAGTGTCTTGGCCTAAAAGTTTATATATTTCCCCGTAAGAATTTCTTTGTACTCTTTTCAGCCAGTATTCTAGGGGATCTAATTTCTGAAACCCCACCTTCTTATTCAAAAATTCAACAACCAATTTAGTAGTATTTAGAAGTTGTCTTATCGATGAAAATCGGCTGATGTCAATTACTTCTGGCTCAGGTACTACAGGATCCAAGTTCACTACACTAACCTCGGCAATACTGTACTGTTTCTGTTCAGGCCAATCCTTAGTGAGTAACCATTTAGGACCTGACCACAAGTTATCTTTGATCAGTCTCCTTACGGTCGAACCTCTCGAGAGCAGATCAGCTGGATTTTGTTTGGAGGACACATGCACGAAATTAAATTTGGAAGACAGCTCTTTAATAGTCTTCACTCTATTACGGACGAAAGGAATTTTACTGTCTTCCTTCCCTATCCAGTAAAGACAAATCTCACTGTCAGTCCATATGTAAATATCCTCAAACTGAGTATCAAGAGTAGTGGTTATATACCTGGCCAGTTTAGTTCCTACTTCTATGGAAGCCAATTCCATTTGAGGTAGGGTTCTTCCTTTAATTGGCGCAACTCTGGCCTTGGACATAATAATCTTACTATCCTCTCATGTTGCGCAATAAGCTAGTGCTCCATAGGCCCCTTTGAGAAGCATCACAAAATATGTGTAAGTGCGACTTCTCATTACTGTTTATTTTCCTGGGAATACATATGCTTGATGTAGTTTCAAACTCCTTTCTAATCTGTTCCCATTGTTCCACATATGTCTCACCTAATTCAGTGTCCCAGTCTAACTTTTCTCGCCAAGCCTCCTGTACTAAACATTTGCCCCTAATAACTATAGGACTGACAAATCCTAATGGATCAAATAGCTTGGAAACCTGACTTAACAAGGACCTCTTGGTGAGAGTGACATCAGAGAACTTAATTGGTTTCAAACTTATTACATCAGCTGTTGTATCCCAGTTAAGACCTAACACATTTTGAATTTTGGGAATGTCAGAATCTGGATAGTCCTCTTGTATTTTATTCCTCAAAAGCGGTGCATTTGTATTCCAGCTCTGTAACGGCAAATTTGCCTTCCCACATTCGGAATTGGCTACTTCATAAGCCTTCAAAGCTTCCAACTCTGTGTCAGCAACACCTTGCAAATTATCCATATAAAAAGCCTGCCCTATTTCTGGATATTTGGCATTTTCAAAATGATGCTTTAGAGTGTTGCAAAGTAGGAAAGGACTAGCACAAGAGTCAAAGGTCACCGATCGGAAACAGTAAGTTTTCAATGGACTATCCTCATTTTGAGGATCATGAGGCCAGAGGAATTTTGTAAATTTCCTATCCTCCTCTCTCAGTCCTATTCTGAGAAAAGCCTTACTAATGTCTGCTGTGTAAGCGTAAGGTTTCTCTCTAAATCTTAGTAACACATTCCCTAACTTCTCTGTTAGTGTAGGTCCAGAGTATAGGCAATCGTTCAAGCTAGCTGATCCCTTGGACGCTTTACTACTACAGTTGAATACTATCCTTATGGGAGTAGTTATTGAATCCTTGCTTACAGCATGATGTGGTAAGTAGTGTCCTCCTTTGTGGTTAACAGGGTATTCTACCTCTTCTATAAATTTATTCTTCAATTGATCCCTTATAATATTATCGTATAGGGTCAGATGTTCTGGTTTATCTCTCAACTTTCTTAGAAGAGAATTTAACTGAGCTTTAGCTGCTTGGTAATTTGTTGGTAACTCTGAATAGTTTAGTTTCCATGGTAATCCTACCCAATACTGTCCATCCTTAAATTCCACAGACTGATTATACAAGTCCAATGTTATTTTATCTTCGGGGGTTGGTTCCTCAGAGTGTATTCCTACACTGTCTAGGTCCCACAGTTTGTGTACAGGTTCAATATTTTCATCCAACAAGTCATTTATCTGCGTAGGTTCTAATTCTGCACCTATTCTAGCAACAATCAATGACTGTGTGGGGGTAACAAAGACTGAGTCTACTAGTTTGGCCTCTCCTTTAACTTGTTTTGGAAAAGGCAACTGACCCATAATAAGGTTACCTCCTGGACTCTTGAACAACTGTACCTTATTCCTTTTGAAAGTCCAATGTAGGAATCTTCCACAATAATCAGAACCAATTATCATTTTTATGGGACCCACAGTATCTGATTCCACATTCCGTTTAGCCAACTTTATCCCTGAGCTTTGTAGATGATCAGAGGTTTCCTTCAATCCCTTTATGTATATACTTGTCTCCATAGTATCAAGCACAGCTGCTGTTATACGGCATTTATATCTGCCTAATTGTATTACAGGTCTAACTAAATCAAAAGACTGAGCCTTCCTATTGTCAAGAATCCTGTAATGGCTAGATTTAACTTGCCGATAACTGGTAACTTTAATTTCTTCACAATGTCTGCAGAAATGAAGGTTTTCTGAGCACCCGTATCAAACAGGGTACATACCAATTGGTTTCTATTCTCAAACAATACTTTCACATCTGCTATTGGTACTGCAGTTGGCATTACTAATGAAGCATTCCCTTTTGCAATTGTCATATTGACGCTTGCAGGTTTAGGAACCTCAGTTTTCATCCTAGGGCATAAAGCACTGTGATGATGATCCTTTTTTGCATTTTAAGCAAAGATTTAATTTAGTCTTACAGTCCGCGGCAGTATGTTCGGAGTTCATACAGATTATACAACACCCCAGTTCCTGAAGCTTCCTTACTCAAGAAGCATAATCAGGGTACGGTTGACAAGATACACTGGAATGTTGCTCACCACAAAAGACACAAACTTTCTTGTCTTTTACCATGGAAGGTTTTACTTCCTTAATATCCTCAGCATGTCTATTCCTTGGCTTTAATACTTTATTCTCAGCCTTTAAGGAGCTAAGGAAAGTACCTATCTCTTCTTTAGGCACAGACTTAGTCTTCTCTGACTTAACTTTCCCAATCTGTTGGTTAGTGGGTTTTTTCTTTACTTCAGTCTTCTGTTTGACCTCAGTAGTGTTTAATGTTCCTTTGCAAATGTTTACAGAGTTGCATCAAGCCTTCCTCAATCTCTTCACAGGAGAAATTATCCTTCTGGTACCTGCCATACAAAGCATCCTTGGTTTTCGGTGGTAGCTTTAAGGACACAATTCTTGAAAGCACCCAATCTGATGTCTTAATATCTTCGTAAGTACCTAAGGCCTTTAAATTACAACTTAGTGCAATTCTAAATTTTTGCAAGGAATCAAAATCGTGCCTAGGCATGGGTAATTCTATTAGAGCCTTTAATAAATGATTTATAACTTGCTCCCTGTCTTCGTAATTTTGTCTAAGGATGGTCAAAGCCACCTCGTAGTTATTTTCTTCTACTGGTAATTCTTTTATCAGTTGATATGGTGTTCCTTTGACGTGTCCTAACAAATACGTAAGTTTGGTGACTTTAGGGAGATCTGTTCTATCGTGTACCAAATATTTGAACTGGTCCCAGAAGGATTTCCAGTTCTGCTCCCCATCAAATTCCGGAAGCGTTATTTGTGGTAACACAGCTCTACTTTGCTGTGCCACAACTTGTGTTTCCGCGGCAGTGTCAGCTAATTCTGACTCCAGTGTCTTTACTACAGTTAAGTATTCTTCTAATTTGTTTTCAAACTTCGTAGTTTCTGACTCTAAGAGTTCCTTATTCTCAGCCTTTACTATAGCCGCTTCTAAAGTTAAGTAACTCTCTTCGTACTTACTCCATCGATCTTTCAGGATATTTAGGAGACTATTTATTCTCTCCTTGGACAGAGGTATTTGGTCCAACGACTTGTTACAATCATTTATGGCTCTAGTTACCCATCCTGCCTTACTGCTAGAAGATCTTTGCAATAAAGAAACAGACATTTTGACGGAGTTCTAATTTAATAATTTAATTATGAATTCCAACCACAATTTTACCTCAACTTAGTAATGATTTATTTTAAATTTTGAAGAGGGTAGGGATTAAGTCCTCATTGTGCAAATTATCCACCCTCCCAATTTCGTAATATTCATTACAGCTCAGCTAATTATTTAATTTAATTTTGAGGAGTGTAGGGATTAGGTCTATAATTTCGACCTATCCCCCAGGGCTATTAAACCTCTAGGGTTTTATTTCATCCCCAGACTCAATTGCCAAAACACCCATATTCCCCGAGCTCAGAATTAATTACCTCAACACTCCATAGGCCCACCCATTGCTTGTACAGCATAGAACTCTCCTTTCTTATGTTCTACATAATTTATAAATTTCTGCAGAACCGCTTCCCTACCGTGATGGTTCCAATGTATACCATCAGCTTTCAACATTGCTTGGAAGGGCTTGGCATTAAAATGTACGAAATCCCTTCCCTTCTTGGCCCGTTGCAACTTTCGGTTTACAGCTCTGCTAATTAATTTATATGTTCCATAACAAACTGGAGAGCCATATGGCAGGTCCCTTGGCTCGAGGAGGGTTATGGCTACTGAGGATTTGCAAGAGCCCTCTATGGCTCCTACCACTGCTAAAATATTCTCCACAACTTCATTGCAACCGAACGTGGTAGTAGCTATGCCCATTAAAAGCAACTTTAAACACATTCAGCGCTTCGGCACACATCGGTTATCCTCACTCGGTCGGGGCACCAAAAATGTGAAAAATGTTTACTAGTTCTGTTAAACAAATCGGGGCCCTCTTTCTGGGCACCAAAATGTGAAAAATTTTAATGTATCCAAGTCGGAATCCCTGCCGGGACACCGCTATGCAAGAATTTTCTGGTAAACAACTCGTAGGTCGTTACTCTTCCCTAAAGTTGTCTAAGTAAATGAAACAAGTCTCATGGAGTTAGGCGAAACGTAACTTAAACTTAACTCACCTACAATAACTATTTCTCTTCTATCTCATAGATAATCCCCCTTGAATTAGCCAATTCGTAAAGGTTACTTAGCTAGTGAAGAGGGAGTGATCGTTAACCGATGACGATGAGGCTGCTTGGTGTAGTTGCTTGAGCAAGCAAGCGTCCTTATGGTGCTTATGTACAACCTAGCTTGAGAATGACTAGGAACAAAGTGTGTTCACTCCACAATGTCTGGGAGCAGAGTGTGGCGTGCGGCAGGACCCACCTCCCTCATAGAATGGTAGGTTGCCAACTATTAATTATTTACAGTACTAAATACAGTTAAATTACATCATGATATGTAAAGGGCAAATCTAACAAATTAATCTTAGTTTTACTGAAACTAAAGTTAGACCAAATATTCCCTTTAACTGTGTAAATATCTTAATTCCACATCTGCCTTAACAGGAGAATCTTTCCCTGCTTGCCACGTCATCTAACGCACGGACGCAGTTTAGGTCAGTGGAAAATACCACATATTTACATGTATTTACAAAGTATCGTTGTCCACGGGGGTTAAATGCAGTAGCATTTAATTTATCAATGACAAGAATTATTAAAGAGAACGTAATTTCTGGGTTATTAAAACCGCTTGAACAATTAACAACGGTCTCAATTATTCCTCTGCCTTTAACCAGGGATAACTATGATAAAAATAGAGAGCGCAACTGCTCTGGGGGAAAATATTTCCCACAGCAGCCAACCATTTCAGAAAAAAGACACAAAAATACATGGATTTTTTTGAGAATATCGAAATATTTAGATTTTCATATCCTCATCTTCCTTTTGTTCATTTTTCTCCTCCTTCCCATTTTCTAGTGCTTCTACATTTCGTTACTCCTTTTTTTTTTTTTTTTTAACCCTGGCTGACAAAATCAGAGGAGGGTGTTGTTATCCCTGGGGTCATTAGGTGTCCGTCGGTATTGGGTGGGAAGGCCGGCTGGCTGGGTGTAGAGATTTCTTTTCCGGGCCAAAACTCAATATTCCCTATACAGTCACGAAATTTCACATAGTTATGTGTCTCATAGTGAACTGGTGTCTTTTGACAGGTAAAATGCTGTATTTAGTTTTTTTTTTTTTTTTAAATAATGGTTAAGTGTCCTCAAGGTGATCTCCTTACGGCCACCTTTAAAAGAAAAGAGTGTGGGGAGGGGGGTGAGGACCGTTATGTACTAGTAGGGAGTGAAGGGAAGTGGGGACGTATGTGCTTGGTCAGTTGGAGAGTTGCAACAGCACAGCATTGTAAATATTTTATTATTATTATTATTATTATTATTATTATTATTATTATATAGAAATGGGCTTTAGACATTGATCCCACATTTTATTGTATCCCTTATAGCCCAGTCTGATGAGTTTAGTTGGATTCTCTTTATCTTTGAATCCAATAGACCACAGCAAGGATGAGTTAAATATCAAAAATGCATAATCGAACGAAATGTATCTTTATCTATCTATCTATCTATATCTATCTATCTATCTATCTATCTATATATATATATATATATATATATATATATATATATATATATATATATATATATATGCAAACTAACCACAGGAGAAATGAAAGGAGCGACAGTGAGTACTTTCGTATATTACATCTTCAGACAGAGTGAGACAGAAACGTAAAGGGTAGAAGTCTTTTATGCACACCCGCAGCAGGTAGTGGCACACAGAACAATGGGTGACCTGAATTTTTACCTGCGCTTTAACCTAGGGTCACCTGCAGCAGGGAGTGGAACACAACAAAGGATGACCTGAATCTAAAAATGCACGTGACAAAGGAGGAGGGAGTAGGAGGGGAGGAAAGGGGAGTGGGAGGGAGGGGGAAAGGGGAGAGGGGAGAGGGAGGAGGGGATAAATACTGCTGCTTAACTTAAGACCTAGAGGATTAATGCTTGGTGTGTCCCACACAGGTGTGACTACACCACAACGAGATGACAGGGAACAATCACGTGTTAGTCTGGGGGATACTGCTTCAAAATTAATTCAGTTAACAATTTATCACACTTAAAATGACCATAGCTCATGTTTACATTCTTTTCATTTGTGCCAGAAATTAGACAAGATTCTATTACATTTCTTTCATCTAGGCTTTTTGATCTTACTAGAATCTTGGAGCCTGTCCAGTCAATATGGTGATCACTGTATATATACAGTATATATATATATATATATATATATATATATATATATATATATATATATATATATATATATATATATATATATATATATATATATATATATATTAAGAATGCTCTCATGACCACATGCATGCACACATGATTTAGACATTAGCACCTGATGGGCTATGTAATTGTAAGGGAGCAAGATCAAACAGAAGCTCTTACAGCCCGAGCTATGAAAGGAGCTGAGTCCTCACCAAACCATACACCCACAAATGTGCAGTAGATTATCTTGCAAGAAAGTAAACAGTTGTATTTTAAGGGATGCGGCAACTTGTAACACTTTCTGTAGCACTATTACAGACAAGCTCTCTCAGTGTTCACCACTTCACCCAAACAACACTGTAACAAACCTTGAAGCAGAGTTCTTGAACATTAAGACATTGCTTCAAAGCTCTGCATAAGAAACCCTAAACTTCTCCACATGTCACCATAAAGACTGGGTTGATGAAAATGCTGAGGGCATACAGTACATGACCTTGCAATCAGCAGTTGAGCAAACAACAACCGGTTGGCTCATCCTAGCTACTTAAACCTATAAACTGAATTACAGAATCTCAGAAATGACAACCAGAGAAAACAGCATGACATGGAGAACAATTAGTGGACTGAACAAGCCAATGAGCAGCAACAACTGGCTGATGTTAATGACCAGCATGGGTTCTACAAGTCCATAGAAACATTTATGAGCCAACGAAACACAACATAACCCCTATTCGATCAGCTGAAGAAGAGCTCCTGAAAGAGAATCAAACATTTTAAAACATGGGCACAACACTTCAATTCTTCACTGAATCGATGACACCTGGTGAAACACAATATTCCTGGTAACATCTCAAATGTTCCTCAAGTGACTGATCTCGATGTCCCACCAACACTTGTAGAAATTTGCAGGTCATCTGATGTGTAAAAAATACCATCTGGTGGCATACCATTGAAACTCATCAAAGAGGGTGGCCAGTTACTCCACCAACACCCCCATAATCTCATACTTACTATCTGGGAAGTAATCCATCTTACTGGCTTACTTCGAATACTGTAACCATCTGCAAGAAGACAGGGAACCACGCAAACTGTGATGACAGCAGAGGCATCTCCATACTTGTGAATGTTCACAAAGTACTTGCCAGGAAAATGTAACCCAGACTGACAAAACATCTGAGCCAAAACTTCCTAGTTTTGGATTGAACCAGGTACTTATGATATGATCTTTAATGACCAACAGATACAAGAAAAACGCCACGAGCAGAACCGTGATTTATATATTGCATTCATCGATCTTGTTGAAGTATCTGACACTGTCAACAGAGAAGTTTTATCAAATGTTCTATCAAAAGTTGGAACTCCAAACAAATTTCATCCATACTGAACAGCTTGCATGACAACAACAATGCTCACGTGTCCTTTTGTGGGAACAAATCCAAACCCTTCAACTTGGACATGGGCTTAATGCAAGGATGTGTCCTGGCCCCTGTCATTCTCAACATCTACTTCAGTCACATTTTTAACACCCGCCACAATCATTGCCTCATATGAGGCAATATAGAGGCCACCCCTGGTTGCACTAATCACCTCATATCAGGCGTTGGGCCTCTTTGCCATAATTCCAAGCTCGAGGAAGTGTCAGTGATTTTAAAGGGAATGTTGACTCTCCCTCTATGCCATCAGAGGTGTTGCCAAGCCATGTCATACCACAATTGCCAAATATCGCACATTAGGTAATTCAGATATGCAGGCCACCCCTGGCTGTGCTCATCACCTCTTCGTATGAGGCGAAGGGTCTCTGTGCCATAATTTCAAGCATGAGGAAGTGTCAGTGTTTTTAATGGGAATGTTGAGTCTCCCTCTACACCACCAGATTTGTTACCAAGCCCTGCCAAACCACAGTTGCCAAATACCGCATATTTAATAATTAAGTTCTCATTTGTAGCCTAGCAACGGCGGATTATTGCCCTTCTACCTCTGATGGTGCTGGCGACTAAACGCCGCCCTCACACCCACCCAAGAGACGTAAATTACAAAAAGACAAGGGTGCTGATAAGTTCGAGCTCAGAAACACTTGATCTGATGACAAAAAAATCAAGTTGCTAATAAAAAGTCTGAAAAAATGACTATCGCTCTGTTGAGCACCACCTCTCCTCCTCTAAACCTCACCTTCTTTTCCTAACTGAGACTCAGCTGTCTGAGGCAACTGACAGCAGACCCTTTTCTGTATCCTCCTACTTTCTCTATACTCATTTCAAAGCCAAAGGTGCTCTTGTGTTCCTGAACTCGATTCTTCTGAATTCTCTACACTCTGGCTTCGGCTTTTCTGTCGCTCTCTGACTAAATATATCTGTGCCGTTTACTTATCTCCTAATTCTACTGACTATCGAAAATTCTTCGACTATCTTACTTCTACGATGGAACACATTCTATCCATTTCTCCTTTCTCTGAAATATCCATTCTAGGATATTTCAATGTTCACCACCACCTTTGGCTTTCCTCTCCTTTCACTGATACACCTGGTGAACAAGCCTACACCTTTACTATCCTCAGTGACCTAGAGCAGCTTGTACAGCACCCTACCTGTATCCCTGGCCACCTTGGAGAGAGCTCCAACATACTTGACCTCTTCCTTACAACTAATCCTTCTGCTTACACACTTAATCTTTTCTCTCCAATGGGCTCCTCCGATCACAACCTTATCACTTTAACCTGTCCTATCGCTCTTGTATGGCCTGTGGACCCTCCAAAGAAATGTCTGTGGCACTTTGGAGCTGCGGACTGGGAGGCCCTCAGGCAGTACTTCTTTGATTTCCCTGCAGTGATGATTGCTTCCATGGCCGGGAGCCATATGAGTGTGCCTTGTGCCTTACGGAAGTTATCCTCTTGGGCATGAAAGCATACATTCCTTTCTCATATCCTTTGACTAATGCAAGAAAGCCTTGGTTTAATCACGTTTGTTCTAATGCTGTCCGCAACAAGAAGAGGACATATAATAGGTACCGGAGCCAACCCACCCCTGAATCACATCTTTTATACTTTTCTGCCCGGAATCGTGCTAAGTCTGTTCTTCGCTCTACTAAAAATAATTTCATCCTTACTAAATGCTTTCAACTCTTCAACTCGAATTCTTCTTGCTCTTTCTGGCACCTTGCCAAAAACCTTTATAACAACTTTACCTCATCATTCTTCCCTCCTCTTTTCTACTCTGATGGCTCTGTAGCTATTTCTTCTACTGATAAAGCAAATCTCTTTGCTCAGACTTTCTCCTCCAATTCCACCTTAGACGATTCCGGTGCTGTTCCTTAATCATTTCCCCCCTCTGACTTCCTCATGTGTGACATTAAAATTTCTTGAACTGATGTATTTTCTGTCATCACAGGCCTCAATACTAACAAGGCATATGGGCCTGATGGAGTCCCTCCTGTTGCTCCCAAGAATTGTGCTTCTGTGCTTAAACCCTGCCTAGGCAAGCTGTTTCGTCTTTGTCCATCAACTTGTACCTTTCCTTCTTGCTGGAAGTTTGCTCTTATTCAGCCAGTCCCAATGAAGGGTGACCATTCCCAACCTTCTAACTATCATCCAATTGTTTTAACATCCTGTGTGTCAAAAGTTTTCGAGTCAATTATTAATAGAAAAATTTTAAAGCATCTTTCTTATCACAACCTTCTTTCTGATCGTCAGTATGGGTTCCGCCAGGGACGCTTCACTGGCGATCGTCTCACCTACCTTTCAGACTCCTGGTAATCCTACTTTCGGGACTTTGGCGAAAGCTTTGTTATTGCACTTGACATCTCAAAGGCTTTCGATCGTGTCTGGTGTAAATCTTTAATTTCCAAGCTGCCCTCTTACGGTTTCTATGTGACTCTCTGTTCTTGTAATAGGTGAGTCTTGAGTTTTTATTATTATTTTGATAATTGAATAGCAGTAGGAGTTAAAGATGAATACAGGGAGTTGATCGTGATTTATTATCTTCATAGAAAGTCTTAAGTTGAGCAGCGTATGTATTACAGAGACTTAGTATACTAAGTAAGTCTAATTGGACCCCTCTTCTTATTCACTCTCTCCACTACCTGTCGGTTCTATAGCTAACCTCCTTCTGAGCTCTGCTTCCTAAATTCTGGTGTAGCAGGGGTCGTGTCACGTGTGTTACACTGTTGTTGAAATGTTCTAGAAGCCTGTGTGTGAGTATGTGTGTATGTGTGCGTATGGTCACTAGGCATTGTTCGTATACTTTTCTCGCTGACACATTACCTATCTCATCCCCTGACTTTCTACTTTCTGTGTATTGTCAACATTTCCTCACTTACACTTGCAAGCTCATATCCCATTCCCAGGCTTGCCTGGTGCTCTGTCTATCTATCTATCTATCTATCTATCATGTTTTCTATAATTAATTGTATTTATAATATGGAGTCCTTACATTTATCCTTCTATCTGTGCCTTCATCTCTAGCTTCCTTTCTGGTCGTTCTATAGCCGCTGTTGTAGACGGCCATCGTTCTTCTCCTAGATCCGTCAACAGTGGTGTTCCTCAGTGCTCTGTCCAATCACCATCTCTCTTCATTTTATTCATCAATGACCTTCTAAGCTGTACATCTAACCCTATCCACTCATACGCTGATGACTCCACCCTTCACCTTTCCATTCGGTTCCCGCAACTTTCATCTCAGTAGTTACTTCAACAAACACGGGATGAGGCTATGGCACACCTAATGTCTGACTTGGCTCGTATCTCTGACTGGGGTAAAAATAATCATGTTCTTTTTAATGCATCAAACACTCAGTTCTTACACCTATCAACGCGAGAAAATCTTCCACAGGTGTACCCATTAATGTTGATTATTATTCAGCTTAATCCTGCATCATCCTTGGACTTGCTTGGGGTTTCATTTACTCGTGACTTGTCTTGGAAAGATCATATTACATCTCTTGTAAAATCTGCTTCTAAGAGATTAGGTGTGCTAAGCCGACTCCGCTCTTTCTTTACCCCTGCACAATTGTTGACTCTATACACGGGTTTTGTCCACCCCTGTGTGGAGTACAACTCTCATGTGTGGGGAGGTTCCCCACATACAGCTCTTCTGAATAGGGTGGCGTCAAAGGCTTTTCATCTTATTAACTCTCCTCCTCTTACTGACCCCCTTGAATCTCTGTCTCTTCGCCTCACTGTTGCATCTTTATCTCTTTTCTATCGCTACTTCAATGGTCACTGGTCCTGTCTGCATGTAATCCTCCACCTCTACAACGGGTGCGTAGCACCCGTCTAGCAGCAAACTCTCATCCCTTTTCTGTTCAACTCTCTAATGCAAGTGTTAACCGTTACTCCCAGTCCTTCAATTATGCAACAGGTCAGCTCTGGAACTGTCTCCCTCTGTCTGTATTTCCTGCTTCCTATGATCTCCAGTCTTTCAAACGCAGTGTGTCCAAGGATCTCGATATGATCGGATCTTGAATTTGGCTCTCTCTTGTAGTTTATTTTGCTGTTGAAGGGAACAGTTATTGCGGGCTCGTGGCCTTTGGCTCCTTCTTGCTTATATAAAAAAAAGAAGAATTAGCGTGGCGGGGATCAAGGCACCAACAAATGAACCCTGATGATGGAATAAAAATCCATTTCCATCAAGACAGTAACTTATTTGATCTCCGACGTCTTCAAGCACAATATAAAAAAAACTGAAGTGGATCATTTCCTCGGACTACAATACACTGATGACTATGCTGTTCTAGCACATACCCCAGGAGCCCTACAACAGAGTCTCACCATCGTTTCCAACATATACCACGCAATGGGTCTCCGAATAAACGCCAATAAAACGGAAATAATATATTAGAGAAACATTTCAGCAGGATCTCTTGCATTTCAGATAAATGACGAAAATATGAAACAAGTGGAGAATTTTACCTGCGTTGGAAATGTGCTCACAGGTAAACATAACATTGATGCATAAGTCCTTGCACAAATCAATCACCCCTCAGCTTCTTTGGAACATATTAGTTCAAAGAGACTTTGAAAGCACTCATTTGAGAACTGAAACGAAGGTATCAGTATTTACGGCTGTATGCTTCTCCACCCTCTTATATGGTGCTGAATATTGGACTACGTAACATCGTTACATCAAACAACTTAAGCTGTTTCACATCTGAAGGTTACAGTGCATCCTAGGACTCAGATGGGAGGATAAAGTCCCTCACACACAAACTATCCATTGGGCAATGTCAGCCAACATAGAAATCATGCTGGTCAAAAAAACAGCTGAGATGGGTCAGACACGTGTTCCATATGCCTAAGCACTTTCCTTTTCTAATACCGAATTGTCCTGCTATTGTATTTTTCCAGATGATTTACCAAAATTTTTCTTATTAGCTTTTCAAGATCTTACAACACTAGCCAGGGGATACTGATCTGTAGTTCAGTGGATTTTGTCTATTTCCTTTCTTGAATAGGAGAACAATGTTTCCTTTCTTTCAAATATCACGTAGTTTACCTTGATTTAAGGATTCCTCGAATATTAAATAAATTGGTCTGATTAACTCTTCTGCACATTCATGTAGCACCCGGCCTGAAATTTCGTCAGGATCATTTCCTTTTCCTGTGTCTAATTTACTCATCTCTTCCTGTACCTCATGTTCCAATATTCGTATATCTGGTAATATGTGTGGGTATGCATGTTCGTTATCATCTGTCTCAAAATTACTTTCTTCTGTAAAAGCTGACTGGAATTTTTTGTTAAAGAACTTCACAAAAACTTTTTCTTGGGTGCAGGTTATCCCCCTCATGCATGATGGACTATATTTCATCTTTAACTTTGGTTTTGCTTCCGATGGAGCTGTAAAAAAGCTTCGATTGGTCACTACTTTTACTTATAATGTCTTCCTCAAACTGCCTTTGAGCTTTTGTCCTTATCCTTGCATCACTTCTTGCCTGTTTAGAGTTGTTATATGCCCTTTCACTCTTGTGTCTTCTGTATCTGTTCAACAGCAAGTCTCTTTTCTCTTTTGTTTTTTTACATTCTGTGTTAAACCACTTCTTTATCTCTATTTCTGTTTGTTTTTGCTGAGAGAGAGAATTTTTGACTCATGTTTCATACCATTCACAGAATTTTCTATATATTACGTTTATAACTTGTCCTCTAAGCTCCTTTTACCAATCTATTTCTATAAAGTACTTCAATATATCATGGTAGTTGCTTTTTTTTGTAGTTTAGGCTCTTTTTGTAGCTTTCAATACTGCTGACTATATAATATGCAATCCTGATGTTGACGTTTAATACTAAATGGTCGCTTTTGCTGAATGGAGGGTGATACATTATGTTGTCAAAATAATTATGTTGCTTGGTAAATATAAGATCTAGTACCGATGGATCATCAAATCCTCCTTTTCTGGTGTTTTCCTTTACATGTTAAGAATAACTCCTGTAAAAGATCTAGCAGTTTTTGATCCCAACAGCTTTCAGAGCTTCATATATATAGAGTATTCCAATCTATACTTGTATTGAAGTCTCCAGTTAATATGCTTCTTTGATATCTCTCCTCCATTCTATGCAGTAGGGCTCTTAAACTCTTAATTTTAATTTCTCCCGGGTTTTCATATTCGCCTCTTTCCCAAGTGTTTGTTTTGGGTGGCATGTATAAAATTGCCACAGTTATTTTCCCTTCAGATGTGTAAGTCTCTAATGCAATCAGTTCTACCTGTGACGCCATATCTATTTGTATTTCTTTGACTTGTAGATTTTTCTTTGTTGATACAAGAACTTCTATTTTTTTCATTTTTCTATCTCTTCTTCATATATTGTAATCCTCAAAGCTTAGGGTGTCGTTTGATATCCTTGGGATTTTTTTGTTTCAGTTTGGCAAATAATATGAGGTTCGATTTCTTTGGTATAGTCTATTATCTCTAATAATTTGGATACCATTCCGTCTACATTTGGGTCCATTAACTTATTTATGTTGTTTACATATTTAACAACTGAACCTATTACCTTCCTTTTTCTTAGTCCCTGTTGTTTATGTACCATATTCTTACTTGTAATCCCACTAACTATCTATCTATCTATAGCCCGACTCCCTAATCCCGCAAAGGGTAGCCACAGACAAAACGCCTCCAAGTCGCTCTGTCACCCACCATTTGACTACCCTCCCCCCAACTCACCCCCCCCTCCCTCATATACTGTACCTCTCAACTCCATCCCTCCACCTCATCCTCTGTATACCTCTCCCTCTCCCTCCCTCCACTTCACCTACATACACCCTCTTAGTCTTTCATCCTCCATTCTCTTCACATGTCCAAACCACCTCAGTGTATTTCTCCTAATCTTCTCAACCACATCCACATCCACCCCACAGCGTTCCTTCAATTCTTCATTCATCAACCTGTCCCTCCACGTCACTCCACATGCTCCTCTCAAGTAACTAATTTCCACTGCTCTCACTCTTGACTTGTTCCCCTCTTGCAAGGTCCATGCCTCACTTCCGTACGTCAGGGTAGGGCTCACAATACTATTATGCAGTGACTTCTTAACCCGCGGCGTCCCGTCGATGTGAATTAACGTCCACACGTTTTGTCACTACCAATCCCGTCGACGTACATAAACGCGAATCAATTGCAAGGTCCCTAATTTGCACAATTTTCAATTTTCGTGAGTGATTTTTGGCACGTATACATGGAACACTTTCCTCTACAAGATGCCCGGCAGGGACAATGCCTTACCCAGCATGACCTCCTTCCACCTCCCTGCATGCCCTTTTCTCAGCAATTCGCCTGTTATCAGTGACCTGGCCAGTAAAGCCATGTCATGCCACAGTATGAAATTCAGGGTCAGAGTGATTTCCCAATCGATGACAATGTGGAGGACAAACATTAGAGGAAGAAACAGTCAGAAATGATGATCAGGTAATGTGGCAAAAAAAGGTCAGGAATGGTGATGAGTTAGTGAGTGAAACAATGCTTATAATGCCTATATTACAGTTTGAAAACCAATATACTCTCGTACTACATATAAATTCGTACCAAATAAATAAATAAATAAATACCGTTTATGAGTGGTGTGGAATAGTATTTTAAACCTCAGGTGAGCGATTTCTCTATGAATTTTCCATGTTTCTCACCAAAAGTGGAGGTTTGAGCCAAAAAAATTTTTTTCCAAAAATGGTCGGGATTGGGGGGAGTCAGTGGTGGAAAACTGGTCGGGATGGGGCAGGTTAACTTCCATACTCACCTCCCTATTTCTCATCACTGCTTTCACTGAACCAACAACCTTCCTTCCCGGCTGTACCCTTTCACGCACTTCATCCCCCAACGCTCCATCCTTACTCATCACACTACCCAAGTACTTGAATGCACTCACATTCTCCAAATCCTCACCATCCAACCTCACTACACACTCTATGACTTCATTCCTCTCAAACACCATAACTTTACTCTTGTTTACATTAACTTTCAGATTCCTCCTCCTACACACTGTCTCAAATTCATTCACCAAACCTTGCAACTCCCATTCATCTTCACTCAACAGTACAGTATCATCAGCAAACAACAACACCGGAAGCTTCCATTTCTCATCCTCATTCATTAGAGCCACCCCCACATCCACTGCCCTACCCTGCACCTTTTTTACAACCCCATCCATGTACATATTAAACAGCCATGGAGACATCACACAACCTTGTTTTGTTTCAGTCCCACATTGAGATCAAAGAACTCACTCAGCTCACCATCCACTTGCACCGTAGCCCTAGCTCCCTCGTACATACTCTTCACAGCACTCAACAATTTCCCCTCCACTCCGTATATTCTTAAAACCTTCCACATACCTTGCCTATCTATTCTGTCATAAGCTTTCTCCAAGTCCATGAAGGCAGCATACACTTTCCTTCCCTTCTCTAGATACTTCTCCACTAAACATCTTAGAACAAATATCTGATCTACACATCTTTTTCCCTTCCTAAATCCCCCTTGTTCTTCTCCAACTAACTCCTCTGTCATATGCCTAACCCTATCAATGAGTATTCTACCATATATTTTACCAGTCACACTAAGAAGGCAAATACCCCTATGGTTACCACATACTTCTCTCTCCCCTTTTCCTTTGTATAAAGGAACAATTATACCTGGTTTTCAGTCCTCTGGAACCCTTCCCTCTTCCCAAGCCAATCTACACAACTTCCATATCCACTCCACAACAATCTCGCCCGCATACCTAAGCATTTCACCACACACTCCATCAATTCCTGGGGCCTTTCCCAACTTAATTTTCTTCATCGCTTCCACTACTTCCGCCCTACTGATCTCCTCCTCCCTCCTCTCATCTCTTCTTCTCCCAGCCATTCCCCAACCACTTATACTCGCACTGCTCACACTCTCTACATTCAACAAATCCGCAAAGTGCTCCTTCCATCTCCTCAGCTTCTCTCTCTTCTCCACCAACAATCTATTAATCCTATCTTTCACTCCCCTACTATTTCCCCTTTCACACTGTCTTACTTTCTTTACCTCCTTCCAAAACAATTTTTTACTCTCTCTCCATTTCACACTCAGATTCCTCCCAAACTCTTCATCCACTTTCTTCTTACTCTCCTTCACCAGTCTCTTAACCTCCCTTCTCCTGCTCACATATACCTCTCTCTTCTCTCTCTCATCTTCTCCCCTACCTCTACTCGCTAACCATTCACTATATGCCTTCTTATTTTGTTCCACAGCTCGTTTCACCTCATCATTCCACCATGCTGTCCCTTGCGCACCCTTGCATCTCCTCCTCACTCCACAAACCGCCTCACACACTGTGCCTATCTCTTCCGTGAATATCTTACATACGTCTTCTACCCCTTCCATCTGCTCTAGCTCATACCTTCCCAATCTTTCTTCCACTATGCTCTTATACTCTATCATTTTCTCACTATCTTGCAATTTCTCCACTCTTCTCACAGGAGCTGCTTCCTCCTGTCTTCCCCTTCGTCTCCTCAACCACTTTCTTTGCAGCTCTACCTTGGCCATCACTAAGTGATGGTCCGAGACTCCATTCCCCCACCCTCTCCACACTCTTGCATCCAGCACTTGTCTTCTCTTTTGCTCATCCACACTCACGCAGTCTATCATTGCCTTTCGTTCAACAAGTTCACCCTCCATCCTCCTCATTACTCTCCATGTATCCCGGTGGATCATCTTATGTCGAAAGTAGGTGTTGGCTATTGCCAATCCCTTACAAGCACAGATGTCCACCAAAGCACTTCCATTCCCATCTCTGTCAGCTGGCACACCCCACTGACCAACCACTCCATCCACTCGTACATTCCCAACTTTGCCATTCATGTCTCCAATCAACAGCACTCTCTTGCTCCTCTCAAACTTGTCCACACACGCTTCTACTCTCGCGCAAAACTCATCCCACTACTTTGTAAAAAAAAAAATTTACTTCTCTCTTCCTCTGATCTTTCCTCATTATTTTGTTTTTGCTTTTCTCTTTTCCTTTAGTAATCTCCATTCTTCCTGAGTTAGGCATCTTTTTACCCATACTCTTTGTTTAATTCCTTTTTTTTTCGATGAGTTTTTAGCAATTTCTAACATTTCCTCTTCAGTGTTTACGCTTTGGAAGGTTACTTTCAGTGGCCTTGATTTGTTTCTCTCATATTTCCCTAGCCTTTTGTGTTCCTCTATATCACAGATATCCTTTGATAATTCCTTCAATATGTTCATTATATTAACCATCTCCTTTTTGTCTCTTGAAATTCTGCCTCTTATTTCTTCTTTATTTATACCAGTGATTACTAGAGATTTGTTGATATCTGCTGATTCTTTCTACCAGTTCTGGGTTGTTTTTAATTATTTCTTTCACTTCCTTTCTAATGTTTTTTTTCTTCGACTTTTGTTTCTAAGACTTTACTTACTTTCACCACTTCACCATGTGTGAGTGTGTGTGTGTGTGTGTTTGTGCTCTTTAACTTATCCTAAGCTATCCAACGAACCTGGGTGAAACTTCCCACGTGTGTTCGTCTGGTTCCTGCGAGGGTATTCAGCAATATACAAAATTATCTATCCAAGAAAAGCCAGCTCTCCTCACGAAATTCAAAATTCTCCGAAACAGTGGAAGGTCAAAATGGCTTCGATGTCTCAATGCAGGATGTACAATGGATTCTTATCCGTAATGTGATATTTGTGAAGCATGAACCTCCAATTATTCTTGTCAGTTCAGCTCCAGCCAAAGTAAGAAGACCAGAAATAGAGGAATAATTTGAATGAAACTTCCAAGGTGAACTCATCTGGTTATTCTTACACTCTTCCACTACATACAATATTCCAACCATAATTTTACAGGGGGTTTGCCTGTCCTCACCAGATTCAAAATTCTCAGAAATAGTGAAAGAAGGGAAATTATGGCTTTGATATATCACTACATGTTGTATCAAAGATTCGCCCATATTGTCATATTTGGTGAGCATGACCTCCCTATTAAATCTGGAACATCAGCCCCCCTCAGAAAAATATAAATGACATAAAATAGGAAAAAGTTAGCACATCTCATCGAAATCAGCATACCTATCTCAGGACCGGGTATGCAGTCTCCATGTTTTTTTTTTTTTTTTCTAAAGACACAGGAATATACGATCCATGAGCATTATTATTATTATTATTGTTATTATTATTATTATTATTGTTACACAGGTCTTACAAATTAGTCATTAGCCCTTAAAGTACTATGACTGACGATTGTCAGTTTGCTGGTTTGCCACTTAGAGTCCTATGACTGATGATCGTAGAAAGTCTGTCAAAAACTGCTGAGCACTAAGCCAGCCCCTTTTATGACGTAAATGGTTCCTATTCAATCAGAGCTAAGGGATGATGTGGTGGGAAGTAGATCCCACCCCTTCACCATGTCTGTGGGAGGACCCCCCCTTCCCCCCACAGCCACTTCTCCAGCTCCCTCTGGCTGGTTGGATATTGCCAGCTGTGTCCCCTCCCACCCAAACTACTCACCAATACCACATCTACATCGTATGGGGGGGAGTATCTCATTCCCGATCATTCCTCTTCCCCCCCTCGAGCCCCCCCTTCCTCCATCTCCCTCTAGTGCGCCCTTCATATCGAATGACATGACAATTTCCCTGCCATGATCTCCGTGTTTGTTTCCTCCCACCATAATACCCCACACACCACCTCCCCCACATTGGGGGGGGGTCTCATCACCCCTTACCCCCACCAAAAATCCCCAACCCTTCCTCCACCTCTCTCCACCCCTTCTTTATACCAAATGACGAGGCAGTTTCCCTTGCGTGAACGCTTTGTGTCTGTTTCCTCTCATCATAATACCCCCCACACCACCTGCCCAACATTGAGGAGGTGTCTTATCCCCCGCTCACCCCCACCAGAGACCCCCCACCCCATCTCGACCTTCCTCCCTCCTTATCCTCTGTCCTGAATATGACGTGGTAATTTCCCTGCCATGATCAGCCTGTCTGTGCACTCCTACCAAAACTTTGTTTTTCTTTATTATTTATTTTTTTTACTCATCCTTATTCTTGCACCTAGTTTCATCAATGGAAACACATTTTACATTGATTTCATTTATTTTGGTAAGGTTCTTTAGCAAAAATTAGTTTTTTTGCCGATTTTTTTGAGTTTGGATTATTTTTTTATTATTTTTTTTTTTTTACAGTCATGGCTGACTCCTACAGTACACCTAGTTTCATCAATAGAAACATATTTTACATTGATTTAATTGATTTCGGTAAGATTCTCTAGCAAAAATTAGGCTTCCCTTGATGTTTTCCTGTTTTCTTTCACCGTGAGGGGGGACTTTTATAATGTTTCATGGGTGGTTTTGCAGTAACCATTAGGCTTAGGGGACTGGAATTGGCATTTTCACGTGTGTAAATTGAAGCCCTTTTAATCTGTAAGAAAAATTTTATCTGGGTAAAAGTTGAAAAATTGACCCTGAATTGTGGCTGTGGGAGAAGTTAGCTTAAAAAAAAACGATGAGGTCTTTAGGGGTTAAAAATTTATTTGATTCTGAATATTTCTTTTGTAATGCACTTATGAACACAGTAAAAAAAAATACATTTAGAATGTTTTCATCACATCACATTTTCAAAGACAATTAAAAAGAAATTTGATTAAAATATAGCAAATTATAAATTTCTATCGATCTTTACAATAGTTTTCTATATTAATTGAAAAAGAAAATATATAGTCAGTGTTCTTTTTTAAACATATACTGTACATTAAACCGCAGCGTCCCATCGACGTTCTTTAACGTCCACACATTTTGTCACCGCCAATCCCGTCAACGTACATAATCGCGAAAAAATTGCAAGGTCCCTAATTTGCACAATTTTCAATTTTCGCGAGTGATTTTTGGTATTTATACACGTGACACCTTCCTCTACAAGAAGCCAGGCAGGGACAATGCCTTACCCAGCATGACCTCCTCCCCTCCCTGCATGCCATTGTCTCAGCAATTCACTTGTTATCAATGACCTGGCCAGTATAGCCATGTCATGCCACGGTCCGAAATTCAGGGCCAGAGTGATTCCCCAATCAATGACAATGTGGAGGACAAACTTTACATAGCATTAGAGGAAGAAACAGTTAGAAATGATGATCAGGTAATGTGGCAAAAAAAGGTCAGGTATTAGCGAGTGAAACAATGCTTATAATGCCTATATCACTGCTTGAAAACCAATATACTCTCGTACTACATATAAATTTGTACCAAGTAAATAAATAAATACCGTTTATGAGTGGTGTGAAATAGTTATCCTCCCATAGAACTCATTTTCTTTGGTGCCAGCCTGATAGAAAACTCAGTAAGGTAAGGAGGTACTCCTACCTGTATCGAGCATTTTAAACCTCAGGTGAGCGATTTCTCTATGAATTTTCGATGTTTCTCACCAAAAGCGAAGGTTTGAGCCAAAAAAAAATTTTTCCTAAAATGGTCGGGATTGGGGGGAGTCAGTGGTGGAAAAGTGGTCGGGATGGGGCGGGTTAAGGAAACCACTATATATTCCATGACCCACGTATAACTTCTCTAGTCTTTGCAACGTCTGATTTTTTTTCTCCAAAACTTCATTTCTTGGCCAGATGTTTGTTGGCCTACACTTCTGGTTGAGCCCCTATGAATCATCCAGTATTAGTCTGCTATCATACTGACATCTCAACATCCCTGGTATCTTTTTTTCATGTCCATAATATCCTGATGGAATCTTTCACCCTCTTCTTCTCTCACCTCTCCAAGATTTTCGAGGAAAAATTCCAAATTTGAATCCAAAAAATTAACTTTGAAACTCATGTTGCAACCCAACTTTAGTCCACACACACTAGGTGTCGAACGAGAGTGATGCAAAATAGGTTGAGAGACCCCACCAGGTGTCAGTCAGAACAGCAATTGATTTTGTGCCACAGTTTGAAGTGACCACCACTTAATCTCATCACCAAAGGGTTGAGGCAGACTCCCGCCACCCCAGCAAGCATACCTCCATCATCTTTCTGGCTTTGCCAGGTGTAGGACAACGTTTTCTTACGTCTTTCGACCGATCCCGATCTCACCTCACCTTATCCACCCCTGCCAGGCCTCTTTCCAAGGACATTTAGAAAGGACGCAGTGATAGTGCTATAGGGTGTGCCTTGGATGCAACTGTGTCTAGTTTATCTTGCAATAGAGAAGTTATCAAGCTGAGAGCGAATCCAAAGTCCCAGCCACACACACATGCATGAATAAATCCTGTCTCGAGTACAAAAAGTTAATCATCTTCTTCACATCATTGTTCATTGATGTGATCACCTACATACCTTGGGAATATGGTCTTTAATTTGTTTCCCTAACTGCCATACTTTCTGAGATATTAAGGTTTGAAAACAAGCAATTTGGGGAAAAGTGCCCATACTGAATGGACGACTGTGGTAAAAATAGCCCGGCGTCAAGGGGTTAAACTTGACCGACAAAGTTTTCACAATTTCTCTATAAGTTGGATCCTTTTTTTTTTTTTTTTTTTAACCCAAAAACTTATATATTACTTTTTGAATGATACCCAAGCCTCTCATTCCAGGTCGTTCATTGCACACTCAAATTCTGCAACAGAATTCTATTTTCAAATATCAGGTTCAGTAAATAGGCCCTCTTTCAATTTAGCTTCAGACAAACCAGGAATCTTGTAGACACAAATATATTAAACAGGCTCCATATTTTGATGGGGCTTTGACAGACTGCTCCATTAATCCAAGCTTAATATGAAGAGGTGCAAGCAACACTTTATCTGGATTCTCCATGCTAGGTCTGTTGATGTTTTTGGCACCAAGTTGTAGGTTTTTTCTGTTTGGCCATTCCTTCTCAACCCAATGTAAATCCTTGGCTCTGCTGTTCCACTAACAGAGAAAACATGGAAATTTTGTATACCCTTACTGTTGACCTAGAAAGATTTTTTTTTTTTTTTTTTTTTTTGGCTAAAACCTCCACTTTTGGTGAGAAACATCGAAAATTCATAGAGAAATCTCTCACCTGAGGTTTAAAATACTCGATCTAGGTAGGAGTACCTCCTTACCTGACTGGGTTTTCTAACAGGCTGGCACCAAAGAAAACGAGTTCTATGGGAGGGTAACTATTTCACACAACTCATAAACGGTATTTATTTATTTACTTGGTACGAATTTATATGTAGTATGAGAGTATATTTGTTTTCAAGCAGTAATATAGGCATTATAAGCATTGTTCCACTCACTAACTAATCACCATACCTGACCTTCTTTTGCCACATTACCTGATCAATATTTCTGACTGTTTCTCCTTCTAATGCTATGTAAACTTTGTCCTCCACATTGTCATCGATTGGGGAATCACTCTGGCCCTGAATATCTTTACTGGCCAGATCACTGGTAACAGGTGAATTGCCGAGACAATGGTGTGAGGGGGGGAGGGGGGAAGTTATGCTGTGTAAGGCATTGTCCCTGCTTGGCATCTTGTAGAGGAATAGAGGAAGGTGTCCCGTGTATACGTACGAAAATCACGCGAAAAGTGAAAATTGTGCAAATTAGCGACCTTGCAATTGCATGACGTACCAGTACATCGCCGGGACTGGCAATTGCAAAATGTTGCAACGTACTCATACGTCGACGGGACGGGGCGGGTTAATTCAGTGCCCAAATATATATAAAAATCATATGATATAATAAAAACAACAATATATACCTGTATTGTTGTTATTCTTATTCATATTCTTGTTATTCTTATTCTTATTCTTATTTTTATCATTATTATTAGCAGTAGTTGTAGTCATAATAGTAGTAGTAGTAGTAGTAGTAGTAGGAGTAATAGTAGTAGTAGTAGTAGGAGTAGTAGTATTGGTATTAGTATTTCAAACTTCCCACAACCCTGTGGGAAGCTTTCTTGTATTTGTCATTATTATTGTTGTTATTCTTACTTATTATAACACTGCAATAATATAACCTGCCCCATACCGACCGATTTTCCACCACTGACTCCCCCTAGTCCCGAGCAATTTTGAAAAAAAAAAAAAAACATTTTTTGGCTCAAACCTCCGCTTTTGGTTAGAATCATTGAAAATTCATAGAGAAATCGCTCACCTGAGGTTTAAAATACTCAATACAGGTAGCAATATCCCTTAACTTTCTGTGTTTTTTATCAGGCTGGCTCCAAAGAAAACGAATTCTATGGTAGGGTAACTATTCCACACCACTCATAAACGGTATTTATTTATTTATTTCGTACAAATTTATATATAGTACGAGAGTATATTGGTTTTCACACAGTAATATAGGCAATATATGCATTGTTTCACTCACCAGACACATCAAGAGACCTGACCTTTTTGGCGACATTACCTGATCATCATTTCTGACAGTTTCTTCCTTTAAAGCTATGTAAACTTTGTCCTCCACATTGTCATCGATTGGGGAATCACTCTGGCCCTGAATTTCATACCATGGCACGACATTTCATTACTGGCCAGGTCACAGGTAACAGGTGAATTGCCGAGACAATGGCATGCAGGGGGGGGAGGTCATGCGGGGTAAGGCACTGACCCTGCCTGGCATCTTGTAGAGGAAGGTGACCCATGTATATGTACTGAAAATCGCGCGAAAATTGAAAATTGTGAAAATTAGGGACCTTGCAATTGATGCACGTTTATATACATCAACGGGACTGACAGTGACAAAACGTGTGGATGTATTTATACGTCAATGGGATGCAGTGGGTCAATGCTATTTGGGCTACAGCCTTCAAATTTGGTCAACTTAGTTGGACCACTTCCGCGTCTTTTGGCCAAATATGGTGGCAATCCATTGACTGAATCTCCAGATTTTATCTGGAAATCATAAAACTGAGTCAAGATTGCTTTCAGTTGGTTGAACATTCTCTGAGACAGATTAAGGTGAAAATTTGGGACTTTTCGGATGTCACCTAATATTCCATGAAGGATTAAAGCAAGAGCCACAAAACTTGGTGGACTTGCAGACCCTGATGGCCAAAGGTGACATGCAGATCAGTGACCTTGACCTCAAGGTCCCTTTATAGCTCGGCTTCTGGTAGACAATGGCTGTGGGAAGCTATTCTTTATCAAAACTGCCTTTGGACAATTTTACATTGTTCTAGTTATCATTGTTGTTGTTGTTGTTGCTATTATTATTATTATTATTATTATTATCATTATTATTATTATTATTAAAAAAGATGAACGAAAGAAGAAATAACAAATAAATTCTGAAAAAAAGTACATCAAAATACAGGTGTCCTTCAATCATTAAGAAAAAAAAAAAAAATGCAACAGTTGGACTTCAACTACTGTGGGTTGAAGTTTGGGGGATTTAATTTGGGAATGTAAATTCCAGAGAGATGTGGTTTGGGAATAAAGGAGTTCTGATAGAAGTTTTACAATACAGCTGTGTAGAAGTCATTGGGGGAGGCGGTGGCTGAATCGGTAGAGAGGCGGCTTGCAGTCCTAATGGATCCAGGATCGAATCTCGGCTGGGGCAGGGAACAGTTTAAGGATTTGAATTTCCTAAAAGCAGACTTTCCTGATCTACCTGATGACCCGCCGACATGTCGTAAAAGTACCCCCGCTAATACCAATACACCAGTCCTGTATGAGACAGCCCTAGCATGTATTCAATATGGACGGTGGGTGTTAGCGCCGAAGTGGTGACATGTGGAGGTGTAGGAGGACTACTGGGCCTTGGGATAGGCAACTGCCCCCAAGAAATAGGCCCTGAGCCTTTGTCCAGAGTCGGACACATTAAAAAAAAAAAAAAAAAAAAAAAAACGAGATGTCTGTGAAGGACAGGGGAAAGTATAGAGAGATGGCACAATGCAGGCAACTTCATTTGAGGATGTGCCATAAAAGTATCAGAACACTAATGCAAAGGAGGAAACAATCCTTCTTATTTGTAGGGGATATACTTTATTTGCAATTGCTGAGATAGTGACACTACCCCCCTGCATCCAGCAGAACCCTTCTGCTTTCCCCTCCTCCCCACTCTCTCCTTCTTGTCCTGCCGTGAACTCGTTTTTTCTTTTCTGATCATATTTTCACCCAGAAATCTTTGGATTAGCAGATCTGTTTTTATATTATTAGAATGGTGGGACAATGTGGAATAAGGTGCAATAAAAAAGAAAGTGATATTGCATGAAGTTAAATAGTTATAGCGATTATAAGTTGAAAGAGTGGATAAAAATGTTTATAACAGATCTGCATGCTCGAGTTTTTTTTTTTTTTCTGTTATGATGGGTATAAGCTGAAAGAGCACAAAAATGTTAATACCACTTTTTTTTTTCTAACCGATTCTTGATCACATGTTCGAACTTCCCCATGAATGAAAACTGTATCACTGAACAGAAAATTCAGTCAGGCTAATATCGGACCAACTTTCAGGATGCTAGAAGAAATGCCTGATTATTGGTTAATATTATTTTGTCTGGATGCAGATACGGTCCAAACAGCGGGTTGCACACTTACAGGTTGGATGTGAATCCACGTCCAAAGACCGTGAAAGTGTTAATTATTCTTTCAGCTTTCCTTTGAATTCTGTCCAGTTGATCAATATTCGAGCTTATGATTGCTGACTGCTTCTTGGTGACATATTTACGGACTGTTCAAAAATGAAAATTTATCTGAGGCTGTTTAGCATGTGATCTATCATGATAGGACCAAGATTCGAGCTGAGAGCACTATTACAACACCAAAAATGTCAGTACTATTAGAGGTAGGAATATTGGTTTCACTTATGACAATATAAGAACCAGGCACTATATGTCTGCTAACAGACTAACATATATGGTTTTCCTAGTAACAAATGAGACACTGTTGTTTTTGTCGTCGTTCAGCGATCTTAGTAAGGCTTGAATTATGGAGATTGCTGAGCTTGGCTGGGAGTTAAAGATAATAAACTCTTTGAATGGGTCGTTAATTTGGGTCATATACATAGAAGTAAATGGGATCATGGATGACAGCCAAGGGATCATTAATGTAAATGAGGAAAATGGCTGAGCCAAGACGGATTTTTGTGTCATAGTGGATTAAATGAGCGGATATTTAGTTGTATATCATCAATACTCGCTCTTATCTTCCTGTTGCTGAGATTATGAGATCAGTGAAACAAAAGATGAGATGCTATACCAAAGAAGTCTGAATAACAGGGAATGGAACCATATTCCACCAAAATTTTTTAGAAATATAAAAGGCTACATCATAAGATTCTCCATGCTGACCATGTGATTAATGGATTGTAGATTATTGGGGCTGAATATGTCAAAAGCGGATCTGTCATGATAGCCGTATTGTTTGTCACCAATTAAATTGTTAGAGACACGATTCTTAACAGTGTGCTTATTATGACAATCACAATACTTTACCAAGAGAAGATGTGATACCTGTGGGTCTGTAATCAGAAGGATCAGAGGAACTTCCTTTCTTTGGAATTGGGTGGATTTTTTTTTTTTTTTTCAAGAATAAGGTAATGAAAAATTATGTTAGCATAGTTTACAATAATTTAGCGATAACAAGAGCACGTTCTCGGGAAAACTTTATCAAAACTGCAGGAATTCTATCTGGACATGATATTTTGTTGGCTGGAAAATTGTCTAGGAATGATTTTCTATGTCTAGTCTGTATCATTACTGGAGGAACATTCTGACTGATTCTCACGAAGGTAGAGTTTGTAGCAAACATACTGGCAAGAATGTTAACTTTTCCCTAAGGGTAATTTATAATGCTTTTTCCATATGAATATTTTAGAAGGGAATGGATGATGAATTATTAAAGTTGTTATTGGAAGAACCAAGAGTTGTCAAGAATATTCTGTTGTCATTAGGATTATTTAGCCATTCGATATCTTTTTTGTGAAGAAAGTCTGATTTAGTGAGACTTATTACTGCCTTTACATGGTTTCCTTGCAATTTTAACTCATCCGCCTTGGATGTCGGATTGATCTGATGCACACTGGATCCCGGGAGAACCCTTTGTGTCAAACTGATCTGACAATGTTTTCCTGCTACTATTTGAAGCTCCTGCCATTTTTTTTTTTTTTTACCCTACCACGCTCTCCCAGGTGCTGGTAATTAATTGAATCGAGTGCAGTGATAGCATGTGGACAATGAGCTGTGCATTATCATTCCCCCGTCTTGTTCGTGCCACTCCTGGAGATGACCTTGACGCCCTTGCAGCCTACCATGCATTTCGCTAGCCTTCCAATGAGTCAAGAGGGGTCATCTGAGGAGTCTGAGGGTGAGCAGGAAGGTTGGAAAGGCGAAAATCAAGAGGGAAATATTTGCCACGCAAGTCATGTAGAGAGTTTGTGCTTTCCTAGGTTTGCTCTTCCCTGCATCATCCCTGCCAGGTGTGCTTTTTCAGTTATCATTAGCCGACACCCTACTAAGCACAGGTGTGTGGGGTTTTGGAAACAGTGTTTATGATAGTGTGTATATACATGTATAGTTTGTGTAAATACTATGTGTAAGTAGAAAAAATTGTCTCGCAAAAATTCAGTGAACTAACAATAAGCAAAATAGAAATAAGGCTGCTGAAAAGTATAGGCAAAGAAAACAGAAGCGTTAGGAAGTGATTTGTATGATTGAATTAGCATATACAATTAGACAAGGGAGCTGTATGATAAGTGAAACTACTTCAAAGAAAATTAGTTATCAGTGAACATGTGATAAGAGTCATGCTATAAATGTTTTAGGTTGATAAATGTTTTATATGGTAAGTGCAGCTACAGTGAAATTTATATAAGTTTTTGCCCCTCCCCCACACATCATTGTGCAGAGTGCACCTGGGAACGATCGGCTAGGCAGTGCGCCAGAGACAATGATGCGATGATGCCTCGGGACACAGCAGTGCATGACACCAAAGTTACCCTTGTTTATAGTCCCCTCATTCTTCAATGCCAGCGCCAGGCCTTCAGTGGTT
This sequence comes from Coenobita brevimanus, assembly GCF_032717465.1. Classification (NCBI taxonomy): domain Eukaryota; kingdom Metazoa; phylum Arthropoda; class Malacostraca; order Decapoda; family Coenobitidae; genus Coenobita; species Coenobita brevimanus. The sequence continues at coordinate 22,724,753 of NC_136975.1, forward strand.
ATTTGCAGTGGAAAGACGAAGGATTGATGAGTCACCTGAATGTTCATTGAATATTCTAGGTCTAACATTAGCCAATATATAAGGCCTTTAAAACAAGCGATTTTGTGAATTTCACCAGCATGGAAGAGCGGGCAGAGTCGAAATATAGCCGAGGTCAAAGGGTTAAGGTGATCGTGGGATTTGACAGTTTTTAATATTTAGTAAAGCGTATATGCTAACAATATTTAATGGTTCCTCTGTCACAACTGCAGTCAAAACATTTGGGGAAATCTGACCTCAGAGTAAACAACTGACAGGGTATGGAAAATACCATATTAACCTGTATCATATCAGAAATGTGGGACAGGGTAGAACTGACGTCAGTCAGAGGAAGGACTACCATCGAATATCAGCTGCACAATTTTTAAATCCATCCCTGTCTACCCTAACAAAGTGTCATTTGGTCACATTGACTAGTACAGACAGGCATGTTTTGGGCGACTGAAGAATGAGGCTATGATGAGACTGTGACTGGAGGATACTAGTGGTGGTGCTACCTCAAGCTTATATTGATTTGGGTTATTTATCATATCTCAGACCTCTCCCCAAGCCAACACAAATATCGTTTCAAGGACCTTTCATTTTTAAAATACACGTTTAGCAACTAGGTGGTATTAGTCTCAACATCTATATACATGGCTTCCTTCTCTAATATATTCAATATCACGTGTAGGCCTGTTGCAGGAGCTAGAATAACTATATCATCTGCATAAGCAATTATATTACTCATCTTATTACCACGTGCACATCCTAGTTTAGAATTCGACACATTGTCAGTGAGAGTATCAACATACACATTAAGAAGTAATGGTAATAAGACTTCATCCTGGTGTACTCCATTCATGATTTTCCATGGTTCAGATATTGCATCCTTATGCCTAGTTACAACCATCTGATTTCTGTACCGATAAAATAACACATTATCATAGAAATGAGGGATACCAGCATCTAAAAGCTTACCAAAAAAGTTTAAAGTGGTTGACTTTATTAATGGCCTTCTTAAAATCAATAAAAGTAGCATAATACATTAGAGTCTGAAGATCTGTATTTTAAAACTGTTCCTTTTTTAAACCAAATATGCTGTAGATGTAGAATGATTAGGTCGAAATCCAGGCTGTCTTTCATTAAAATGTACATAAAGTAATATTTTACGAGTATACCTCAAACAATATTCACATATTTTTAGGAAAAAAGTAGGATATATAATGGGCCTCTAATTTTCTACTGAACTTTGATCATTAGTCTTATCCTTGACAAGAGGTAAATTAATACCAAAAGAGAGAGAGAGAGAGTGCTATTTAGCAGGGATAAGCAGGCTTAGGTACTGCTTTGACTTAGTACGGCCAGACTAGGTAGGTGCAACCATACCAGAAGGGCCTGCAAACAGCAGTCATAATAAAAGCACTCCTCCCACCTGGGTCATAAGTCAGCCTGGATAGGTAATTATTCTTTTTTCCTTTCCCAAGTCTCCTGAGACCTTTTTGAGTTAGAGCCCCAGCCATAAAAGATGACGACCCTTTGGGGGTAGGGACGAGCATGAAGCAGAAGATGGTACTGACAGCTCATGTACCACCTTTGCCTACATCTTCCTAAGACAGAGACACAGCCAAAAGAGATGGAAACCCTTCGGGATTAAGGATAAGGGGGACATGAAGGAGGTTAGAAAGGCCACCTAAACCCAAGTCTCTCCTGAGACCCTTTTCAGCCAGAGCCCTAGCCAGAAAGGGTGGTGACCTTCAGGGATAGGGACAAGGACAGCATTGTGGAGGATGGAAAAGCCACCTCATCTCCCACCTTCTCTGAGACTCTCTTAAATGCAAGCCCAACCAGAAAAGGTCATGGTGGCCATATGGGGCTGGAACGAGACTGCTTATGATGCGCTACATTACAGCGGTCAGAAGGCTTGAGCACTGTTTTAACCCAACAACTGCTTCATTAGATTTTCAGGTCCACCCCAACATGTGCAAGAGAATAATACATTTTTTTTTTCTCAAAAATAATTTTTGCTCATATGAAATGAAAGAGTGCATGGAAAAGCAGGGGAAAAATATATGTGAGTTCATTACAGTATTTACCTTAGTTCAGCTGTGATGAAGTGATGAAATTGTGCATCTGACCTCTCCCCTCCTTATTAGTAATAGGGAGATACTGAGGATGAGTGGGTGGTGGCGGGACATGCTGGTTGTGACGGCAACAGTTGCGATGCCAAATGGCATTACAAACCTGCCCATTGAAAAAAAAAAAAAAAAGCTTGCTTCTATGATGTATGTAGCAGCAACACGTTTTCCATCATATGAAGAGTGTAGCAGCTATCAAATTAATTAATTGAGCCCTTAATAGGGCTTATTTGCAATGTTCAGGCCGAAGGCACTCCCTCACCAGGGTCTTAAGCATGTTAGAATGGATATATTGGCTCTTTTCCTCACAGCCAAAACTATGGCAACAAAAGGGAGATGCCTATGTCTTGCAGTGACTTGTTACTGACTGATGTTAATATATATATATATATATATATATATATATATATATATATATATATAGATAGATAGATAGATAGATAGATATAGAGATAGATAGATAGATAGATAGATATAGAGAGATAGATAGATATAGATAGATAGATGTGTGTGTGTGTGTGTGTGTGTGTGTAGCTATAATATTTACTGCAGAATGGTGTAAGTTACTAAAAGTGTGATTACATAGATTAACGAGGTTTTGTGAAGAGCAATTCATGAATCAGGGTTTGGATGAGATATCAGGAGGCTGAAAGAGAGAGAGAGAGAGAGAGAGAGAGAGAGAGAGAAATGGAGAAATGAATTCCCCGAGCTAGGCAACTAAGGCCATATAGCCCTGCTGGGTTACAGGAGGGCGCTACCCCTCCCGGCAACAGAGAGAGAGAGAGAGAGAGAGAGAGAGCGTTTACAAACGGACCCTCAGGGCTCTACCATGGCCAAGTGAATAACCCAGCGACACTTAGCTATTCTCCTGCCATGCGCCACTTGATCGGGCCAAAAAGCGACAGTAATGAGCCTAAGAATTTTAAACGTTTCCTAGACGACATTTTTTAACATGAGGGTTGGACATAAATTATTTTAAGGAAGGCTGCAGAAGTAAAATTTCGGAGCAGGATGGTCCGGTAACAATATTTTCTGTTGAATTCATGAGAAACTCACCAGAGAGAATGCACTCTTGATTATGAGTGTGACAACCTCGGAATAACATGACAGTTCCACAGAGGGCATAGGAGTGCCAAATGCTCCTCATAAGACTATGTAGGCTATCTATCGATTCGTATAGGCTATTTATCAAATCTTTTTGCCTCTTTTTATCCACCCATCCTTCTATTTTTTGCTACTCCCAACAAATCCATCTATCTTTCTATCTGTCCGAGTACCCTTCAATCATTTCTGCTGAAAATCTTTCTTTCTAACCCCGACAGTTGTTCCAGAATATTTTTTTTTTTTCCACTAAACATGTATTTTTTTTTCTTTAGACCGCAAAAATATTGTTTTTGTTTCACGAGTTAAAGCTAAATTTTAACTGAACATGAGCAGATGTTCTAGATTAAAATTTTTCCACTGGGAATTGGCATACTGTTGGAAATTACTTTTTTTCTTTTCTTTTTTATTACTGGGCAAAATATCTATCCAACCCTTACAAGCGTTACATATTAAAAATCCCAGACCAAGATTTTTATTTATTTATTTATTTATTTATTTCTGAGATGGGAGAAATTTGAAAAAAAAGAAAGAAAATTTTACTTGATTCAGATCATATTGGTGCAACACAAAACTATTTAAATTTTCCTTTAAATTAACGAGTGTACAAGTAATATAGCTATGTTTGGCAACTCCTAGGATCAGACGAGAGTTGCCAGACGTTCTTTACCGTCCAGAAAATAGGTAGAAGATGAGCCTTAGAAGTATTTCAGAGAGGCAGTCATGCTGCTAACGGCTAATGTCAAAACACAAGGTCTAGCTAAAATTATTGATCTGCGTCCTCTCAACAGAGATTGAATCTGATAGTACGGGAATGTAGGGTAAAGCGTGATATTGGGGATCGGGCTGGTTGACCTACGAGCTAATCAGTCCGTTGTAACTCAATGACAATTATTTCTAGAGATTTCCCTGATACAGTCCAACAAAAACAGTGCAGAAACTGTTGTGTTTTCTTGCGTTTACCCCTATACTACACCATCATCAACATCGTCATGATCACCGCCATCATCATAATCAACTACATGATGAGTATGGACGAACATTATCTAACAAGACACATTACTGTGACAAACTCTTTTACCTTTATTGTACACCTGCAACTTGTAGAGGTCCAGCAGTTGATATACAATATACCAGTTTTGGTATGGTTTGTTCTCTGACGGAGTGCTTTGACCACTTGAGTGCTGATGAAACAGCTTTATTAACCCCTCAATGGACGCCGGCGTCGAATGACGTTTAGCCGATATATGGCTGCAGGCGTTATTTGAGTGCGACCTACAAAAAAAAAACGCAAAAAAATTTGGGAAGTAAACGAGTGTTCTGAACGTCTTCAGACTGACCTACACTACACTCCCATGCACCTCGTCAAGCAGTTCAGTGACATGGAGGGACAGGTTGACGAATGAAGAAGTGAAGGAACGTTGCGGGGTGGATGTGGATGTGGTTGAGAAGATTAGGAGAAATACACTGAGGTGGTTTGGACATGAGGAGAGAATGGAAAATGAAAGACTGACAAAGAGGGTGTATGTAGGTGAGGTGGAGGGAGGGAGAGGGAGGGGTAGACCGAGGATGAGGTGGAGGGATGGAGTTGAGAGGTATATGAGGGAGGGGGGGGTGAGTTGGGGGGAGGGGAGTCAAATGGTGGGTGACAGAGTGACTTGGAGGCGTTTTGTCTGCGGCCACCCTTTGCGGGATTAGGGCGTCGGGCTATAGATAGATAGATAGATACTTGTAATACTTGCCCTGTGAAATGCACACGTGGCAGGGTGAACCCAACACCACCACCCCAAGAGGAGAGAGTGAGGAGGTGATACCCATCCCACTAGGAGATGACAGAGGGGCTAATTTACCTGACCCAACATCTCGGCATCAACAACATATGTCCCTTGTGACTTGGAGCCCCTCTTCCATGCAGCCAGACCACCTGACAGTGTACAGGGAAAGTACACTACTCTCCAACAGAGGGAACGCTCACCAGAATTGGGGTGGGACTTGCAAAGACAAGCTCCCAAGCACACCCTCGGATGCCGAGTCCTTTGGACTGGCCTCCTGTTTGACTGAGAACTCAGGAGGAGCCTCTAGGGTTGCTATCCCCCTACCTCGACAGATGGAGGGCACGCTCCACCAGAGCTGTGGCAAAAGCCAAGAGAGTATGCTTAGCCTCTTCCTCCCAACGTTGCAGGTACAGAACCTTCCCTAACGGAAGGAGGGCACACCTCACTGGAGCTGTGGTGTAAGCCACGAGAATGCATCCAACCTTCGTCCTCCCGACGTCCCAGGTACAGGTGTTTCCTCCCCAACAAACGGAGGGCACGTTCCACCGGAGCTGTGGCAAAAACCAAGAGAGTACGCCTGACCTCTTCCTCCCAACGTTTCAGGGGCAGGAGACTCTAGCCCTACGGCAGGCGTGTAGACTCTGCCAGAGCCACGACGACTACAGGGATGGCCCTACAGGTGCCCACTCCCCGTCGCCAGTACCAGCGGTGTCTGGGAGAGGCTCCCCTGACCTCTCCCACATCCCTGACCCTTGTAGGAGTGCAGGCAGTGCCCGATGGGGCTGTCTGATGGAGGGGGCCACCTCTGGCTCGACCTGTCACCCCTGTGGTAGAGTGAGGCACCCCTCCCCTCACCTCTCTCCCTGAGAGGCGGGAGTCTTTCCCACTAAAAGCTCCCCACCCGAGTATGGACCCAGCGAGGCGTCCCTTAGGCCCAGTGTCCAGTCCTTCCAGCCCTGCCCTCCCCCGGTGCTGATGGGCTCTGCCAGGACCAGAGGCCGCAGCCCACCCCTGACAGCCTCCCTCTGCTGCTGAGGCCACAGCCCCCAGAGTCAGCGGGCCACCCCAGGTGTCCACCGTGGCAGCAGGGCTTCTCCTGGAGTAGGTTGCCGCAGTCCCTCCCTGTCGGCCACCCCTGACGGGCGTGAAGCCAACCCCGCCCAGACGCTGCCCTCCTCCCGGCTGACCTTAGGCCAGGGCCTCCCTCGGTCCCTCCCCCAGACCCTGACAACGACGAAGGGCTGATGAAGAGCTGCTCGTCTACTGGCCCTCTTCGCCCCCAGCGCAGAGCACCCTGCCTACCATAGGGCCGACTCAGCTGGAGAGTCGTCCCACGCACTGTCCCGCTCCTCTCGGATTAGTGACCACTCCAAGGGCCACCCTTTCCTGTGCAGCTCCCTGGACAGCCTGCCTCCCATGCCTGGCTGCCACCTGGAGCTCCTGACATAGGCCCCTTCACCCGTGGGCTGTTCTCCCCTCTGACCGAACTGTGAGTAACAGGTCTCGTGACTTTCCACTCCCGCAGCGTGGTGATCCCAACCCCTAATGAACCAACCAGTGTGATGTTGTCCCCCCCCAGAGTGTCTCCCCAGTCCCTCTACCCTCCCTTTGGTGTCCTCCCCCTGGTGAACCAAGACCTGTAACTTACAAGCAGAGTATCTCACCCCATCCATGGACTGGTTTCCCTCGGACAGTGCAAAATCCCCCTGTGTCACTCGCAGAAAACAACACCCCAGTGCATCCTTGTTCAGTGTTGTTACCCACCCTTCTCTTCCCCTGGCCCCCGTCCCCACGGAAAACAGTCCCTCCCTTTCCTCACTAATACCTCCCCGACTCCCCCCCTTCAGGTGTGGCATACGGTATACTCTCGTCCTGTGTGATGTGGCATAGTCTAAGTCTAGCTTGGGTTTCCATCTATGTCACGCGAATATATTATAATTACTCGTATTAGCTAGACTTCATCTATGTCCCGCGGACCCTTAGGCTTAAGGACCTGACTATACGAGCTGTTTCTGTGGATGTACTGGATAGCGTTGTCTATGAATATGCCGATGGTGATATACTTGATATATTTGTGAGATATTACCTGTGACACTGTGTGTATGCCAGTTAGACGCCAGGAAAGTGTAAACCTATATACGAGACGTGTGCTGAACTAGGTGGACAGTGATTGTCAAAAACATCGGTGCAAGTTGCTGTGGAATCTCAGCTTTGGCTATAGCATTGTGTGTGTAATCGCTCTCTGATATTGTAACAGTGATTGTCATAAACACCAGTACAAGTTACTGTGTATTCTCAGCTTTGGCTATAGCATTGTGTGTGTAATCGCTCTCTGATATTGTAACAGTGATTGTCATAAACACCAGTACAAGTTACTGTGTATTCTCAGCTTTGGCTATAGCATTGTGTGTGTAATTGTTCTCTGATAATATAGCAGTGTATTTTTTGACCCGTGGTGTTTGTGTTTTTCCTTGTTGATACTGACCCGGTCAGGAACAAAGAACCCAGGGCTGCACCGTGCCTGGGCCCGAGAAGTCGAGGCACAGAATACGCAGCATAACACCCTAAAATTTCTGTTCAACAGCACTTATTATGTACTTCATATCACTGTCTATCTATTCCCAGATGCCACAATCAATTAAGGTTTATTGCACTTGAAAATGTAATTGTTCAGCATATTAAGTGTAATAAAGGTTGATTATTAGGTTTGCACTTGTACGTAAATTTTGGCTTTTCTTCTATTCTTTGCAAGCATTGTGAAAATATTACTGATGTTCTACACAGCTATACTACTTGTACTTCAGCTCACAAATATGCTTGATATCACATCTCTGCAAATATTTCAAAAGTAAGTAGAGAAATTTTTTTGTTATATCCAGCAAAGTATTGCACTTGTAAACATCATTGCTCAACATATTGAACGCAGTATGGTTCACTATGAGGTATACATTTGTACATTTTTTTTTTCTACTATTATCAGGCTTTGTGAAAATATTACTTATGTTCTACACAACTTATAATATTTGTACTTCATCTCACACATAAGCTTCATGTCACATCTTCGCAAATATTTCAGAAGTGAAAACAAACTATAGTTCTACCCAATAAAGTAATTTTCTTACATGCACTCTTGGTTTTCTTTCATTTATCAGGTAGGGTTACTCAAGGTATTTTTAAGCATGGTATCACATTATCACTTTCCTCATAAACCCCCCCCCCCAGAAAAAAAAAAGTGCATACCTGTTCACTTTTTACATTTTCCCACACTCTTTCTCAATAATCATGTTTAGAATGATGCTCAAAGATTCATTTAGAACATAGCAGGCCCTTGCGTTCACTACATTGATAGGGTGTTTCCGTCTGTATGAGGGAGAGGCATTGTCTTGCTGCAAACATGGCAGTGCCTGTTGGTTGACTGACTTGCAGGCGTACAGCCTTTGTTTTTCTCTCTTTTTTTTTTTTTATTTATTAAATAACAGAACAGAGGAAGGAAAAAAACAATGAATAAAAAAAGTAATCCATACACCAGATTACTGGAGTCCTCCATTCATAAAATATCTGTAACAGTTGGCCTTGAACTGCAGTAGGTTGAAGTTTGGAGGAAAACAACTCTAGGAAAGCTAGTTCCAGAGAGATACAGTTCGGGGAATGAAAGAATTCTGATAGGCAGAAGTTCTGCAATATGACCGAATGACGTTCCAGTCATGAGTGCTACCAGATGCCCGTGTAGCACGAGGGAAGGCATGGAGAGGTGGCACAATGGACGCAACTTCGTCTGAGCATTTGCCATAAAAATATCTGTAAAATAATGCAAGGGAGGCAACATTCCTTCTTACTTGTAGGGGAGGTAGTTTGTTTACAATAGCAGGGTTATTAATAATTCCTATAGCTTTGTTCTGAATTTTGTCTAGTTGTTTTAATGCAACTTCTCCACATCCATTCCACAAGGGTGAGCAATATTCAAGCTGAGAGCGCATATGACTCATATCAATTATAGCTAACTGCTTGTCAGTGAAGAAGCTACGGACTCTGTACAATAATCCAAGATTCTTTGAGGCGGTTTTAGCAAGTGGTATGACATGAGAGGTCCAGCTGAGGGCACTGTTAAGTGAGACGCCGAGAATTTCAGTACTTTGGAGATGAGAATATTAGTAGCACTGAAGATAATATACGATACACTCCCTCTTCTGTCTTTCCTTTCTACATTCTATCCTCTTCCTTCTGCCTGTGGGTGACTCTGCACTGAGTGACAAGCCAAATGGTTTCCTGTACACCAGGAAACCATTTACTACGCTGGGTGGTAACCATATAATCAAATTTTGGCACCTGGTGGTTTAGTGGGCAATTATTGCTCTCCAATCGGATTGAGCTGGTGAAGGTTTATATCCAAGGGTTGGTTGGGGTTGATTGCTCATTAATGCCACTCAGGGATGAGTGAGGCTGGTCACTCTCATCTTAAATGTCGGGACCAACTGCCTAGCCCCGGGCTCCTACGCTCCTCATGGGGCAATGTAGGATTGGATAATAGATAGATAGACAGATCTGGCAATATCTGTATATTAGTAAATTGTATATATTTGGTTTAACTTGCATTAGAATGAGACAAGGTTGTTTTGTCCCCATTCACTGATCGTAGATAAGTCTTGATTTATGAAGATGGCTGTACTGAGCTGAGAGTTAGAGATATTAGATTTTGTAAATGGGTGTCTGAGTGTGAATGAACTACGAAGTGTTGAGTCATGTGAGTATGAATGAATGGGATTGTGGGTGACAGATAAGAGATCATTAATATGAAGCAGGAAGAGGGTTGGCGCCAAAACTGATCCCTGTGGCACGCCGGCGTTAACTGAGTGGAAATTGGAATATACATCATCTACTTTTACTCTTATTTTTCTGTTGCGGAGATATGAGGAAGCAGAGGAACAAAAGACCTTAGCCCATAGCATGGGAGTTTGGACAGCGGGGAATGGTACCATACTCTGTCGAATGCTTTAGAAAAATCAAAGGCTACTGCACGAGTTCTCCATGTAGGTCGATTGATTGATGGATCGCATAAGTCACGAGATTGAGTATGTCAACAGTGGATCTTTCGTGACGAAAACCATATTGTCTATCACTAATTAAGTTGTTGGATTCAAGATGTTTATCTCTGTGCTCCTTAATTAACATTTCAAATACTTTACCAATGGGAGATGTGATAGCTATAGGTCTGTAATCAGAGGTCAGAGGAACTTCCTTTCTTTGGAATTGGGTGAATGTTGGTTTCTTTCAATGAGTTAGGGAATAAGAAGTATGTATGCACAGTCTGAATAATTTAGCTAGAACAGAACCAAGTTCTGGGTAACTCTTTTTCAAAACAACTGGAGGAATTCCATCTGGGCCTGGAGCTTTGTTGGTAGGTAAATTTTCTAGGATGGATTTTACGTATCTTGTCTGTATTTTAAGTGGAACATTTTCGGGAGAGTCAAGTTCTAGTACTGGGACATTCTGGCTGACTTCCTGTATGTCAGCAAGACGGTGACTTTGTAAATACTGACCACAGTTCAGCCTGGTACATCTCCCGCCTCCAAACTGTCAACTATGCAGTTGCATACTCTGCAAGTAGCTCCCATGCTAGCTCTATCTCGAACTCTGGTGGTGAAAGATTCCATCGCCAAACCTGTTTGAAGAGAACGTAACTGTTCAAGATGGCAATATAAAGGTGTAAGAATGCCTTCTCTTACCATCGACAGGATTTACAGAGGCAATCAACTTCCCCTATCTGCATGTCCAACTTATCAATGAGTCGCATGTTGATGTAGTAATTGCCAGCATCGGCCTTGAACAGGGGTTCCCTGGTCCTGAAGTCTCTCCTGCCTGTGTCTTCCATAACCCCCTTATGAACTGTGGTCAACATGTTAACCTTACACTTGTTGTGCCACATAGGGCTATCAAGTTACCACATTTCTGGGTCAGGAGGGAACCTTTCTCTGTTTTCTCAGGGAAAGATGGAAAATTCTTTTTTCCAGCACAGACAGTTCCATAGGACCCAGTACCATGTTCAAGCAAATACCTGGTCAACACGGGGGAGGTATAATGATTGTCAGTGAACAGAATTTGGTGCCTGTTGAAATACTCATCCATGAGCACTTTCACAACTGAAGCTGAAAAACCATGGGGATCATCAGTAGGTATATCAACATTTGTTGCTGAAAAAACTATTACATCAAGCACATATCCAGTTTTGCAGTCACGTAGGACAAAGAACTTCAGTCCAAAATGGTGATGCTTTGAGGGAATATACTAAATAAATGCTAAATGGGCCCAGAACAGCACAAGTCACTCGTTGGTAACCACTTTCTGAAATGGCCGGAAAAGCCTTGCAAAAGACTCCTTGAGTATGGTCAAAATGGACCATATTTTCCATAACCTGTCATTGGGTGCTGGCCCATAATTCCTGTTGAAATGCAAGAACCATAATATGGCCACATACCTATCACGGTCGATATATTTTCCAAAGACAGGTGTACCCATAAGTTTGTCTGTGGTCCAATAATCATGGAGCACATGTTTTTGTACATGGCCCATCATCATGATCAAGGAAAGCCACAAAAATAACTCCCTCAGGTGATGGAGTATGGGGTGATGACTCACTTGATGAGGGCCGTCCCTGGGGAGATGCTGGTGGCCCAATCACACCACGTGAGGGCTGAGTGGAAATTTCCATATGTGACGGGCCAGGCTGGAGAGATAATACACTCAAAGTGCTTGGTTGTGGTGATGAGGGATACTGGAGGGAGAGACTGCAGCAAACTGGCCTCGAGAGTTGTGGTGAGATACGTCTGCGGCGCTTATGTAGAGATGACCATCACCATCTCCCTCGCTTTCTCAGTGGCCAGGGTCATCCAAACTTCCTTTGACGTGAATTTGTCATTTTCATAGGCCCTGCCCTCCTCCTGTTGCAATTGGAGTGGCTTTTCAGGCGTCTCAGGGTGGGTTGGGGATGGAGAGCACGAGACTTCGCTTTCAACATGGTAGCTTCCCCCTCCTTTGGAGGAAGTCTCGCAACTAATCATGGAGGATACAGTTTTCTCCAGGGCACGGCCCGTGGAACTGTCACTGAGCCCTTTCCCTGCCGATATAGGTTGAATTTTGGCAGGGGTAGATGATACAATTGTCCTGGCAGGTAGGGGGACGGAATTGGATGAGAAGACTGTAGAAGACATCACTCTGTACTGTTACAAGACCATGTACAGACTGAACTGCACATCAGTGGGGTACCTTAGGAACCTCCCTACCCTATGGCAATGAAAGAAAATGGTTGCGGGTTCAAATGTTCACAGGAAGACACTTGCATGTATAGCCGCTAACCAGTGGCCACGTAGTAGCCTGATTGTGAGGTACATACACATTACCTGGTAGATAAGGGTTAATGAAATGTGGGTGGCAGGGTGCACACAGTCAAAGATAGAGACGATTTTGTAAATAATAATACTGGGAACAGTGGTAAGGATGATCATGGTGACGATAATGGCCATGTATTTTTTTTTTTTAAATCTTTTGTATTTATATATGCTGTGTGGATAATCTACTTCATTGTGCCCTTTTATGGCTTAAGAAGAGTGTGTGTGTGTGTGTGTGTGTGTGTGTGTGTGTGTGTGTGTGTGTGTGTGTGTGTGTGTAAACGAATATTAGCGTATTTCTGAGAGAGAGAGAGAGAGAGAGAGAGAGAGAGAGAGAGAGATTGTAGATTGGAGGGTACTGCATGCTTCAGAGTATATATCTGTCTATCTTTCTGATCGTCAGTATGGGTTCCATCACGGATGCTCCACTGGCGATCTTCTCACCTACTTTTCAGACTCCTGGTCATCGTCCTTTTGGGACTTTGATGAGAGCTTTGCCATTATACTTGATATCTCAAAGACTTTTGATCGAGTCTGGCATAAATCTTTAATTTCCAAACCGCCCTCTTGCAGTTTCTATCCATCTATCTGTGCCTTTATCTCTAGCTTTCTTTCTGGTCGTTCTATAGCTGCTGCCGTAGATGGCCACCCTTCATCTCTTAGAGTTTCAATAGTGGTGTTCCTCAGGGCTCTGTCCTATCACCAACTCTCTTTCTTTTGTTCATCACTGACCTTCTGAGTTGAACACCTAACCCAATCCACTTTTACACTGATGACACCACCCTTCACCTTTCCATTCGTTTCGCACAGCGCCCATCTTAGCAGTTACTTCAACAGACAAGGGATGAGGCTATGGCACATCTAATCTCTGACTTGGATCTTATCTCCGACTGGGGTAGAAGTAATCTTGTCTTTTCTAATGCATCAAAAACTCAGTTCTTACATCTGTCAACCCGGCAAAATCTTCCACGGGAGTACCCTCTAATTTTCATCAATATCCACCTTAATCCCACACCATCTTTAAACATACTTGGGGTTTCATTCTCTCGGGATTTAACTTGGCAACTCGTAAAATTTGCTTCCAAGAAATTAGGTGTGCTAAGCCAACTCAGTCCATGCCTTCTTTACCCCAGCATAGTTGTCGACTTTATACATGGGTTTTGCCCCTGCGTATAGTACAACTCTCATATGTGAGGAGGCTCCCCACATACAGTTCTTCTCAACAAGGAGTCAAAAGCTGTTCGTCTCATCAGCTCTCCTCCTCTTACTAGCTTCCATCAATCTCTGTATCTTTGCCATACTGTTGCATCTTTATCTCTTTTCTTTCGCTGCTTCAATGATAACTGCTTGTCTGAACTGTCTGCTTGCATCCCTCCTCTACTACAGCAGGCACACAGCACTCGCCTAGCAACAAACTCTCATCCGTTTTCTGTCAAACTCTCCAATGCAAGACTTAACTGTTACTCCCAGTCCTTCATGTATGCAACAGGTCAACTCTGGAACTGTTTCCCTCTGTATGTGTTTCCTACTGCCTATGATCTCCAGTCTTTCAAATGCATTGTGTCCAGGCATCTCGAAGTGAACGGTTCTTGAATTTGGCTCTCTTGTCTTGTTTTTTGCATGGAGGGAATATATATATATATATATATATATATATATATATATATATATATATATATATATATATATATATATATATATATAAATATATTGTTACAGAACAGAGAGTGATAATGAACACTTCAAGTGAGAATACTAAAATCCCTACTGTCCTGCAAAGTTCCAGGTTCAAAACAAAAGAGTTAGTTAAATTACAAGTTAAAGTTTAATGCTCAAACTAACAACTAAACATTCAGGACTCATAAGGATAATGTAATGGCAAAACAGGTTACATATATGGTTAACTCCAATAGCCGGTATTAACACGAAATTAGCAAGAGTAAATTTATCTAAGTCAGCCCTGATAAAATGAGAAAACCGGATAATGCGCAGTTAAAGCAAGATATATTACAGATACAAAATATTATTAATATTGGCTGACATTAAAAACTCTACACGAATCACAAAAAACCTTACCAGGCCCACGAATTAACGCCTTAGGCCATACAGTACAAGAAAAATGGTAACAACACTTATACTCAAATTATACAGCAGCTAGATGGCTGGAGACTTCCTGAGCACTCACAAAAATAATAATACACTATACAGGGGAGGACAGAGATGTGAACAAAATGAGGAGTAGATCTAAGTGGCCCTAATGCAGAGACTGAGCTCATTATATAGGGGCCGGCAGAGCTTGATTCAACTTGCAAGAAGGACGCGCAAATGAGGGCACAGAGGACGAAGAGTTGACACTCCTGCTCTGAACAACAGAAAGAACGACTTACTCTACTATAAGGGAAGAAGGGGGAGTGAGGTAGAACACGCAAGCCTGGTCACTATGGAAGCCACGAGGCGAATCGTAAAGATGCAGCATACTGTACGTTAGAATTATACAAAGGATGATGAAATCATAGGCTAAGTAACAATATATATATATATATATATATATATATATATATATATATATATATATGTGTGTGTGTGTGTGTGTCAGTATCGCTGCGTGTCTAAAAGTGCGTGTGCATGTGAGCGCGAATTGAATATTTTTTAAATGACTTATTTTCCGATGGTCTTGCCTTTCTTCTTCTCTATTGTACAGTAGTGAAACTGTCACCACTTATAATCTAAGAGTCTTCTCCCCTTGTTGGTTCCAGGTTGTGTGCAAAGGTGCAACACGTCGGGAACCTGGTCCTCTGATGAGTCCCATCCCTGTGGAGGCATTGGTGGCACTTAACCCTCTCGCATCTGTGGTGGTTGCTACGCTTAAGTTCTCAATCCTGGCTAGCCACAGGTGATTTTGTTAAACTACGAAAATTCCTAGTATTCGAAGGCAACAGTCAGACGAGGACTGCACATCAGTCGACATAAGACTTTCTAATACATGATTTGTTCAGTTGAAAAAAAAAAAAATCTAGCTAGTCTGAGACATCATGTGGGCTAGCTACAGACCATTTTGTTAACTGAAATAATTCCTACTTCATTTTGGGTTTTCAGCAGAACACATTCAGTCATGAGAACTCCCAGAAGTCAAAAGCTTTGGCAGACATTTTTCCTTAACTGAGAGAAATATTATAAGTTAAAGGCTTTACTTAGCTAACGTCAGACGATTTTATTCAGCTGAAAGAACCCTAACATCGGACGATTTGCCTAACTGAGACAAATGGTAACGCCAGACTTATTCTAGCTGTTTCAATAGTAGCTTATTACAGTGACATATCGCTACTGAAATCTAAATAGCAAGAGCCAAAAATCCTCTTAAAAACTGACTGAAAATTTATTTATAATTTCCTCTGTCACAGTTCTATAACTCATCTGTGAGACCAAGCAATGATTATAAGCAATTTTTTGATACCAAGAAAAGATTATATGCAAATCCTACAAATAATTGTATTGACAGAGGCCTGTTTTAAAACTTAAAAGAAGTACACTGAAAGTCCTTTCGAAAACTGACAATAAACTGTTTAATCCTATGTACTAATCTCAAAGTGTCATATGGGACGGCCGAGATAACTGATACTGACTGATACTGAGGCTTATTTTATGAAGTAAAATATAAATATAACAAATACTGCGTTATTACATTTTTCTTCAAGAAGTGATTGATAGATGGTGTATATACTCCTGTGTCCAAATTCCAGAGTTTGTCCAGATATAATACAGAGACCAAGGGAAATGTGATACAGATGAGTAAAGATATATACACTGAAGATATAACACTGACTTCATAGACCAGTGTTAAATTATAGAGCTGAGTGTGAACAGCGATTATGCAACAAACAGTATTATATAAACTGAACATTGTGGTTTATTACAGATGCGTGTGGAAATGTGGAACAGAGTGATTTTATAGAACAATATGTGAAGTTATAAAGCTTGTGGTGTGTTAATTACAAGTGTGAAGTTACCAAACAATGGGTGAAATTATTAAACAGTGAAATTTTTGGCCCGTGTGATGTTTAAGTAACAGTAATAATTGAACTTATTAAAAGTCACTGTTTAAAGCTACTGGGCTGCATAAATATGAAACTTTGTAATGATATAAGTTATAAAAAGATAAGTTATATAAAGTATTATAAAGGAAAAGCGAAATTGTACAGCAGAGAGTGAAATTAAAGAGAATTGTGAGTGCAAGCAAGCGTACTCACTCCACCACAACCTTCACCATGTTATGGCAACACACTTCTATCCTAACTGTGCTGCTTCTCCAAATGGGATGTAAGTACTCTGTTGATATCCTATTGTTCTTTGCAGCTGTGAAAAATGTTTACTAGTTCTGTTAAACAAATCGGGGCCCTCTTTCTGGGCACCAAAATGTGAAAAATGTTTAATGTATCCAAGTCTGTATCTCTGCCGGGACACCGCTATGCAAGAATTTTCTGGTAAACAACTCGTAGGTCGTTACTCTTCCCTAAAGTTGTCTAAGTAAATGAAACAAGTCTCATAGAGTTAGGAGAAACGTAACTTAAACTTAACTCACCTACAATAACTATTTCTCTTCTATCTCATAGATAATCCCCCCTTGAATTAGCCAATTCGTAAAGGTTACTTAGCTAGTGAAGAGGGAGTGATCGTTAACCGATGACGATGAGGCTGCTTGGTGTAGTTGCTTGAGCAAGCAAGCGTCCTTATGGTGCTTATGTACAACCTAGCTTGAGAATGACTAGGAACAAAGTGTGTTCACTCCACAATGTCTGGGAGCAGAGTGTGGTGCGCGGCAGGACCCACCTCCCTCATAGAATGGTAGGTTGCCAACTATTAATTATTTACAGTACTAAATACAGTTAAATTACATCATGATATGTAAAGGGCGAATCTAACAAATTAATCTTAGTTTTACTTAAACTAAAGTTAGACCAAATATTCCCTTTAACTGTGTAAATATCTTAATTCCACATCTGCCTTAACAGGAGAATCTTTCCCTGCTTGCCACGTCATCTAACGCGCAGACGCAGTTTAGGTCAGTGGAAAATACCACATAATTACATGTATTTACAAAGTATAGTTGTCCATGGGGGTTAAATGCAGTAGCATTTAATTTATCAATGACAAGAATTATTAAAGAGAACGTAATTTCTGGGTTATTAAAACCGCTTGAACAATTAACAACGGTCTCAATTTTCCTCTGCCTTTAACCAGGGATAACTATGATAAAAATAGAGAGCACAACTGCTC
Source organism: Coenobita brevimanus (assembly GCF_032717465.1). Taxonomy (NCBI): domain Eukaryota; kingdom Metazoa; phylum Arthropoda; class Malacostraca; order Decapoda; family Coenobitidae; genus Coenobita; species Coenobita brevimanus. The sequence goes on from NC_136975.1 coordinate 22,742,441, forward strand.
TGGGGGAAAATATTTCCCACAGTTTTGGGGCCGGCGGAAAATGATACGTTGTATCATGTAATATGACCCTTAGCCAATAGTTCCCTCCATGGTTCTCGAGAACCCTTTGCTGAGGCCCTACTAGGTCGCGCCTCTTGACCCGTTGGATCTTCACCATACTCTGGATCTGGAGTGGCTGCTAACTCAAGGGGTACCAGTTTATCAATAGTTTTTATACTGGTATGTCCCCTGCATTTTATTTTTACGAGTCTCAGCACTCCTTCAGAATCTGGGTGTGTGGAGATCACTTTAGCTAATGGCCACTGGGATCTTGGCTGTTCAGTCTTCACTAAGACCACATCTCCTATGTTCATAACCGATTTGTTGCTGGCAGCTTGAGCTCCATAAAATCTCTCATGTAGGCTCAAAAGATACTCTTCGCTCCAATGTCTATTCCAAGTATCCAGCACCCTTTTCAGACGTAGATATCCCTCCCGCAGATGTTGTCCTAAATCATTATTTTCTATGTTAGGATCATCAACTTCTTCCTGGATATCCACAGAAGGGATCAGATGGAGCTTCCTGCCATATAACATGTGAGCCGGTGTTAAGGCCTCTAGCGTGTCGCTAGTGTCATCATGGTAAGTCAGAGGTCTGTTATTAATCCTGGCTTCAATTTCAGTTATTACTGTTCTTAAATCTTCTCTCGTGATCTTAGTTCTATGTAATGTTTTCCTCAGGCAGTTCTTGACAATACCAATCATTCTTTCGGTATATCCATTTTGCCATGGAGCTCTTGGAGCTGTGAACTGCCAAATACAATTTCGGATTCCCAGCGCCGACTTAACCTTTGGGTCATTCATTATGTTCAACAGTAAAGGTGCTGCTCCAACGAAATTGGTTCCGTTGTTGCTTATTAACTTGCCAGGACAAGACCTTCTAGCAGCAAATCTGCAAAAGACATTGAGAAATGTCTCAGAGCTTAGGTCTTCCGCTAATTCTAGATGGACTGCCCTTGTGTAGGCACAATTAAATAAAGAAATGTAAACTTTATGGGAGTTTCCTCACCCGTAACAGTTATAGCCCCTGTGTAGTCCACTCCTGTTATATGGAAGGGCCGACTTATGCTCACCCTTTCTTTCGGTACGGCTGGTGATCCTGGGTAGATATAAGGTCGCTGCTCATACCTCCTACAAATGATGCAGTTTTTGAGATATTTTTTAATAACCTGTCTACCCTTAGGAATCCAGTACCTTTCCCGAATTTGGGCTAAGATCTGAGGTACATCTCCATGGAGAGTGGAATCATGGGCTTCCTTTATAATAAGTTGTACAAAGCATCCACTTTTAGGTAATAAAATGGGATGTTTGGTTTGGATGGGCAAGTCACCCTTTACCAATCGGCCTCGACATCTTATCAGACCTTTTCCGTCTAAGAACAAGCCTAAATTCTTCATCAGCTTATTCCTTTTTCCAGTGTCTTGGCCTAAAAGTTTATATATTTCCCCGTAAGAATTTCTTTGTACTCTTTTCAGCCAGTATTCTAGGGGATCTAATTTCTGAAACCCCACCTTCTTATTCAAAAATTCAACAACCAATTTAGTAGTATTTAGAAGTTGTCTTATCGATGAAAATCGGCTGATGTCAATTACTTCTGGCTCAGGTACTACAGGATCCAAGTTCACTACACTAACCTCGGCAATACTGTACTGTTTCTGTTCAGGCCAATCCTTAGTGAGTAACCATTTAGGACCTGACCACAAGTTATCTTTGATCAGTCTCCTTACGGTCGAACCTCTCGAGAGCAGATCAGCTGGATTTTGTTTGGAGGACACATGCACGAAATTAAATTTGGAAGACAGCTCTTTAATAGTCTTCACTCTATTACGGACGAAAGGAATTTTACTGTCTTCCTTCCCTATCCAGTAAAGACAAATCTCACTGTCAGTCCATATGTAAATATCCTCAAACTGAGTATCAAGAGTAGTGGTTATATACCTGGCCAGTTTAGTTCCTACTTCTATGGAAGCCAATTCCATTTGAGGTAGGGTTCTTCCTTTAATTGGCGCAACTCTGGCCTTGGACATAATAATCTTACTATCCTCTCATGTTGCGCAATAAGCTAGTGCTCCATAGGCCCCTTTGAGAAGCATCACAAAATATGTGTAAGTGCGACTTCTCATTACTGTTTATTTTCCTGGGAATACATATGCTTGATGTAGTTTCAAACTCCTTTCTAATCTGTTCCCATTGTTCCACATATGTCTCACCTAATTCAGTGTCCCAGTCTAACTTTTCTCGCCAAGCCTCCTGTACTAAACATTTGCCCCTAATAACTATAGGACTGACAAATCCTAATGGATCAAATAGCTTGGAAACCTGACTTAACAAGGACCTCTTGGTGAGAGTGACATCAGAGAACTTAATTGGTTTCAAACTTATTACATCAGCTGTTGTATCCCAGTTAAGACCTAACACATTTTGAATTTTGGGAATGTCAGAATCTGGATAGTCCTCTTGTATTTTATTCCTCAAAAGCGGTGCATTTGTATTCCAGCTCTGTAACGGCAAATTTGCCTTCCCACATTCGGAATTGGCTACTTCATAAGCCTTCAAAGCTTCCAACTCTGTGTCAGCAACACCTTGCAAATTATCCATATAAAAAGCCTGCCCTATTTCTGGATATTTGGCATTTTCAAAATGATGCTTTAGAGTGTTGCAAAGTAGGAAAGGACTAGCACAAGAGTCAAAGGTCACCGATCGGAAACAGTAAGTTTTCAATGGACTATCCTCATTTTGAGGATCATGAGGCCAGAGGAATTTTGTAAATTTCCTATCCTCCTCTCTCAGTCCTATTCTGAGAAAAGCCTTACTAATGTCTGCTGTGTAAGCGTAAGGTTTCTCTCTAAATCTTAGTAACACATTCCCTAACTTCTCTGTTAGTGTAGGTCCAGAGTATAGGCAATCGTTCAAGCTAGCTGATCCCTTGGACGCTTTACTACTACAGTTGAATACTATCCTTATGGGAGTAGTTATTGAATCCTTGCTTACAGCATGATGTGGTAAGTAGTGTCCTCCTTTGTGGTTAACAGGGTATTCTACCTCTTCTATAAATTTATTCTTCAATTGATCCCTTATAATATTATCGTATAGGGTCAGATGTTCTGGTTTATCTCTCAACTTTCTTAGAAGAGAATTTAACTGAGCTTTAGCTGCTTGGTAATTTGTTGGTAACTCTGAATAGTTTAGTTTCCATGGTAATCCTACCCAATACTGTCCATCCTTAAATTCCACAGACTGATTATACAAGTCCAATGTTATTTTATCTTCGGGGGTTGGTTCCTCAGAGTGTATTCCTACACTGTCTAGGTCCCACAGTTTGTGTACAGGTTCAATATTTTCATCCAACAAGTCATTTATCTGCGTAGGTTCTAATTCTGCACCTATTCTAGCAACAATCAATGACTGTGTGGGGGTAACAAAGACTGAGTCTACTAGTTTGGCCTCTCCTTTAACTTGTTTTGGAAAAGGCAACTGACCCATAATAAGGTTACCTCCTGGACTCTTGATCAACTGTACCTTATTCCTTTGAAAGTCCTATGTAGGAATCTTCCACAATAATCAGAACCAATTATCATTTTTATGGGACCCACAGTATCTGATTCCACATTCCGTTTAGCCAACTTTATCCCTGAGCTTTGTAGATGATCAGAGGTTTCCTTCAATCCCTTTATGTATATACTTGTCTCCATAGTATCAAGCACAGCTGCTGTTATACGGCATTTATATCTGCCTAATTGTATTACAGGTCTAACTAAATCAAAAGACTGAGCCTTCCTATTGTCAAGAATCCTGTAATGGCTAGATTTAACTTGCCGATAACTGGTAACTTTAATTTCTTCACAATGTCTGCAGAAATGAAGGTTTTCTGAGCACCCGTATCAAACAGGGTACATACCAATTGGTTTCTATTCTCAAACAATACTTTCACATCTGCTATTGGTACTGCAGTTGGCATTACTAATGAAGCATTCCCTTTTGCAATTGTCATATTGACGCTTGCAGGTTTAGGAACCTCAGTTTTCATCCTAGGGCATAAAGCACTGTGATGATGATCCTTTTGCATTTTAAGCAAAGATTTAATTTAGTCTTACAGTCCGCGGCAGTATGTTCGGAGTTCATACAGATTATACAACACCCCAGTTCCTGAAGCTTCCTTACTCAAGAAGCATAATCAGGGTACGGTTGACAAGATACACTGGAATGTTGCTCACCACAAAAGACACAAACTTTCTTGTCTTTTACCATGGAAGGTTTTACTTCCTTAATATCCTCAGCATGTCTATTCCTTGGCTTTAATACTTTATTCTCAGCCTTTAAGGAGCTAAGGAAAGTACCTATCTCTTCTTTAGGCACAGACTTAGTCTTCTCTGACTTAACTTTCCCAATCTGTTGGTTAGTGGGTTTTTTCTTTACTTCAGTCTTCTGTTTGACCTCAGTAGTGTTTAATGTTCCTTGCAAATGTTTACAGAGTTGCATCAAGCCTTCCTCAATCTCTTCACAGGAGAAATTATCCTTCTGGTACCTGCCATACAAAGCATCCTTGGTTTTCGGTGGTAGCTTTAAGGACACAATTCTTGAAAGCACCCAATCTGATGTCTTAATATCTTCGTAAGTACCTAAGGCCTTTAAATTACAACTTAGTGCAATTCTAAATTTTTGCAAGGAATCAAAATCGTGCCTAGGCATGGGTAATTCTATTAGAGCCTTTAATAAATGATTTATAACTTGCTCCCTGTCTTCGTAATTTTGTCTAAGGATGGTCAAAGCCACCTCGTAGTTATTTTCTTCTACTGGTAATTCTTTTATCAGTTGATATGGTGTTCCTTTGACGTGTCCTAACAAATACGTAAGTTTGGTGACTTTAGGGAGATCTGTTCTATCGTGTACCAAATATTTGAACTGGTCCCAGAAGGATTTCCAGTTCTGCTCCCCATCAAATTCCGGAAGCGTTATTTGTGGTAACACAGCTCTACTTTGCTGTGCCACAACTTGTGTTTCCGCGGCAGTGTCAGCTAATTCTGACTCCAGTGTCTTTACTACAGTTAAGTATTCTTCTAATTTGTTTTCAAACTTCGTAGTTTCTGACTCTAAGAGTTCCTTATTCTCAGCCTTTACTATAGCCGCTTCTAAAGTTAAGTAACTCTCTTCGTACTTACTCCATCGATCTTTCAGGATATTTAGGAGACTATTTATTCTCTCCTTGGACAGAGGTATTTGGTCCAACGACTTGTTACAATCATTTATGGCTCTAGTTACCCATCCTGCCTTACTGCTAGAAGATCTTTGCAATAAAGAAACAGACATTTTGACGGAGTTCTAATTTAATAATTTAATTATGAATTCCAACCACAATTTTACCTCAACTTAGTAATGATTTATTTTAAATTTTGAAGAGGGTAGGGATTAAGTCCTCATTGTGCAAATTATCCACCCTCCCAATTTCGTAATATTCATTACAGCTCAGCTAATTATTTAATTTAATTTTTGAGGAGTGTAGGGATTAGGTCTATAATTTCGACCTATCCCCCAGGGCTATTAAACCTCTAGGGTTTTATTTCATCCCCAGACTCAATTGCCAAAACACCCATATTCCCCGAGCTCAGAATTAATTACCTCAACACTCCATAGGCCCACCCATTGCTTGTACAGCATAGAACTCTCCTTTCTTATGTTCTACATAATTTATAAATTTCTGCAGAACCGCTTCCCTACCGTGATGGTTCCAATGTATACCATCAGCTTTCAACATTGCTTGGAAGGGCTTGGCATTAAAATGTACGAAATCCCTTCCCTTCTTGGCCCGTTGCAACTTTCGGTTTACAGCTCTGCTAATTAATTTATATGTTCCATAACAAACTGGAGAGCCATATGGCAGGTCCCTTGGCTCGAGGAGGGTTATGGCTACTGAGGATTTGCAAGAGCCCTCTATGGCTCCTACCACTGCTAAAATATTCTCCACAACTTCATTGCAACCGAACGTGGTAGTAGCTATGCCCATTAAAAGCAACTTTAAACACATTCAGCGCTTCGGCACACATCGGTTATCCTCACTCGGTCGGGGCACCAAAAATGTGAAAAATGTTTACTAGTTCTGTTAAACAAATCGGGGCCCTCTTTCTGGGCACCAAAATGTGAAAAATTTTAATGTATCCAAGTCGGAATCCCTGCCGGGACACCGCTATGCAAGAATTTTCTGGTAAACAACTCGTAGGTCGTTACTCTTCCCTAAAGTTGTCTAAGTAAATGAAACAAGTCTCATGGAGTTAGGCGAAACGTAACTTAAACTTAACTCACCTACAATAACTATTTCTCTTCTATCTCATAGATAATCCCCCCTTGAATTAGCCAATTCGTAAAGGTTACTTAGCTAGTGAAGAGGGAGTGATCGTTAACCGATGACGATGAGGCTGCTTGGTGTAGTTGCTTGAGCAAGCAAGCGTCCTTATGGTGCTTATGTACAACCTAGCTTGAGAATGACTAGGAACAAAGTGTGTTCACTCCACAATGTCTGGGAGCAGAGTGTGGCGTGCGGCAGGACCCACCTCCCTCATAGAATGGTAGGTTGCCAACTATTAATTATTTACAGTACTAAATACAGTTAAATTACATCATGATATGTAAAGGGCAAATCTAACAAATTAATCTTAGTTTTACTGAAACTAAAGTTAGACCAAATATTCCCTTTAACTGTGTAAATATCTTAATTCCACATCTGCCTTAACAGGAGAATCTTTCCCTGCTTGCCACGTCATCTAACGCACGGACGCAGTTTAGGTCAGTGGAAAATACCACATATTTACATGTATTTACAAAGTATCGTTGTCCACGGGGGTTAAATGCAGTAGCATTTAATTTATCAATGACAAGAATTATTAAAGAGAACGTAATTTCTGGGTTATTAAAACCGCTTGAACAATTAACAACGGTCTCAATTATTCCTCTGCCTTTAACCAGGGATAACTATGATAAAAATAGAGAGCGCAACTGCTCTGGGGAAAATATTTCCCACAGCAGCCAACCATTCCAGAAAAAAGACACAAAAATACATGGATTTTTTTGAGAATATCGAAATATTTAGATTTTCGTATCATCTTCCTTTTGTTCATTTTTCTCCTCCTTCCCATTTTCTAGTGCTTCTCCTACACTTCGTTACTCCTTTTTTTTTTTTTTTAACCCTGGCTGACAAAATCGGAGAAGGGTGTTGTTATCCCTGGGGTCATTAGGTGTCCGTCGGTATTGGGCGGGAAGGCCGGCTGGTTGGGTGTAGAGATTTCTTTTCCGGGCCAAAACTCAATATCCCCTATACAGTCACGAAATTTCACATAGTAATGTGTCTCATAGTGAACTGGTGTCTTTTGACAGGTAAAATGCTGTATTTAGTTTTTTTTTTTTTAAATAATGGTTAAGTGTCCTGAAGGTGAACTCCTTACGGCCACCTTTAAAAGAAAAGAGTGTGGGGAGGGGAGTGAGGACCGTTATGTACTAGTAGGGAGTGAAGGGAAGTGGGGACGTATGTGCTTGGTCAGATGGAGATTTGCAACAGCACAGCATTTAAAATATTTTTTTATTATTATTATTATTATTATTAATATTATATAGAAATGGGCTTTAGACATTGATCCCACATTTTATTGTATCCCTTGTAGTCCAGTCTGATGAGTTTAGTTGGATTCTCTTTATCTTTGAATCCAATAGACCACAGCAAGGATGAGTTAAATAACAAAACTGCATAATCGAACGAAATGTATCTGTATCTATCTATCTATCTATATCTATCTATCTATCTATCTATCTATATATATATATATATATATATATATATATATATATATATATATATATATATATATATATGCAAACTAACCACAGAAGAAATGAAAGGAGCGACAGTGAGTACTTTCGTATATTACATCTTCAGACAGAGTGAGACAGAAACATAAAGGGTAGAGGTCTTTTATGCACACCCGCAGCAGGTAGTGGCACACAGAACAATGGGTGACCTGAATTTTTACCTGCAGATTAACTAAGGGTCACCTGCAGCAGGGAGTGGAACTCAACAAAGGATGACCTGAATCTAAAAAATGCACGTGACAAAGGAGGAGGGAGTAGGAGGGGAGGAAATGGGGAGTGGGAGGGAGGGGGAAAGGGGAGAGGGGAGAGGGAGGAGAGGATAAATACTGCTGCTTAACTTAAGACCTAGAGGATTAATGCTTGGTGTGTCCCACACAGGTGTGACTACACCACAAGGAGATGACAGGGAACAATCACGTGTTAGTCTGGGGGATACTGCTTTAAAATTAATTCAGTTAACAATTTATCATACTTAAAATGACCATAGCTCATGTTTACATTCTTTTCATGTGTGCCAGAAATTAGACAAGATTCTATTACATTTCTTTCATCTAAGCTTTTTGATCTTGCTAGAATCTTGGAGCCTGTCCAGTCAATATGGTGATCACTGTATATATACAGTATATATATATATATATATATATATATATATATGTATATATATATATATATATATATATATATATATATATATATATATATATATATATATATTAAGAATGCTCTCATGACCACATGGATGCACACATGATTTAGACATTGGCAGCTGATGGGCTATGTAATTGTAAGGAAGCAAGATCAAACAGAAGCTCTTACAGCCCGAGCTATGAAAGGAGCCGAGTCCTCACCAAACCATACACCCACAAATGTGCAGTAGATTATCTTGCAAGAAAGTAAACAGTTGTATTTTAAGGGATGCGGCAACTTGTAACACTTTCTGTAGCACTATTACAGACAAGCTCTCTCAGTGTTCACCACTTCACCCAAACAACACTGTAACAAACCTTGAAGCAGAGTTCTTGAACATTAAGACATTGCTTCAAAGCTCTGCATAAGAAACCCTAAACTTCTCCACATGTCACCATAAAGACTGGGTTGATGAAAATGCTGAGGGCATACAGTACATGACCTTGCAATCAGCAGTTGAGCAAACAACAACCGGTTGGCTCATCCTAGCTACTTAAACCTATAAACTGAATTACAGAATCTCAGAAATGACAACCAGAGAAAACAGCATGACATGGAGAACAATTAGTGGACTGAACAAGCCAATGAGCAGCAACAACTGGCTGATGTTAATGACCAGCATGGGTTCTACAAGTCCATAGAAACATTTATGAGCCAACGAAACACAACATAACCCCTATTCGATCAGCTGAAGAAGAGCTCCTGAAAGAGAATCAAACATTTTAAAACATGGGCACAACACTTCAATTCTTCACTGAATCGATGACACCTGGTGAAACACAATATTCCTGGTAACATCTCAAATGTTCCTCAAGTGACTGATCTCGATGTCCCACCAACACTTGTAGAAATTTGCAGGTCATCTGATGTGTAAAAAATACCATCTGGTGGCATACCATTGAAACTCATCAAAGAGGGTGGCCAGTTACTCCACCAACACCCCCATAATCTCATACTTACTATCTGGGAAGTAATCCATCTTACTGGCTTACTTCGAATACTGTAACCATCTGCAAGAAGACAGGGAACCACGCAAACTGTGATGACAGCAGAGGCATCTCCATACTTGTGAATGTTCACAAAGTACTTGCCAGGAAAATGTAACCCAGACTGACAAAACATCTGAGCCAAAACTTCCTAGTTTTGGATTGAACCAGGTACTTATGATATGATCTTTAATGACCAACAGATACAAGAAAAACGCCACGAGCAGAACCGTGATTTATATATTGCATTCATCGATCTTGTTGAAGTATCTGACACTGTCAACAGAGAAGTTTTATCAAATGTTCTATCAAAAGTTGGAACTCCAAACAAATTTCATCCATACTGAACAGCTTGCATGACAACAACAATGCTCACGTGTCCTTTTGTGGGAACAAATCCAAACCCTTCAACTTGGACATGGGCTTAATGCAAGGATGTGTCCTGGCCCCTGTCATTCTCAACATCTACTTCAGTCACATTTTTAACACCCGCCACAATCATTGCCTCATATGAGGCAATATAGAGGCCACCCCTGGTTGCACTAATCACCTCATATCAGGCGTTGGGCCTCTTTGCCATAATTCCAAGCTCGAGGAAGTGTCAGTGATTTTAAAGGGAATGTTGACTCTCCCTCTATGCCATCAGAGGTGTTGCCAAGCCATGTCATACCACAATTGCCAAATATCGCACATTAGGTAATTCAGATATGTAGGCCACCCCTGGCCGTGCTGATCACCTCTTCGTATGAGGCGAAGGGTCTCTGTGCCATAATTTCAAGCATGAGGAAGTGTCAGTGTTTTCTATGGGAATGTTGAGTCTCCCTCTACACCACCAGATTTGTTGCCAAGCCCTGCCAAACCGCAGTTGCCAAATACCGCATATTTAATAATTAAGTTCTCATTTGTAGCCTAGCAATGGCGGATTATCGCCCTTCTACCTCCGATGGTGCTGGCGACTTAACGCCGCCCTCACACCCACCCAAGAGACGTAAATTACAAAAAGACAAGGGTGCTGATAAGTTCGAGCTCAGAAACACTTGATCTGATGACAAAAAAATCAAGTTGCTATTAAAATAAAAAGTCTGAAAAAATGACTTTCGCTCTGTTGAGCACCACCTCTCCTCCTCTAAACCTCACCTTCTTTTCCTAACTGAGACTCAGCTGTCTGAGGCAACTGACAGCAGACCCTTTTCTGTATCCTCCTACTTTCTCTATACTCATTTCAAAGCCAAAGGTGTCTGTTGTGGATATATATATATATATATATATATATATATATATATGCAACGACTTATCTTGCTCTTGTGTTCCTGAACTCGATTCTTCTGAATTCTATACACTATGGCTTCGGCTTTTCTGTCACTCTCTGACTAAATATATCTGTGCTGTTTACTTATCTCCTAATTCTACTGACTATCGAAAATTCTTCGACTATCTTACTTCTACGGTGGAACACATTCTATCCATTTCTCCTTTCTCTGAAATATCCATTCTAGGAGATTTCAATGTTCACCACCACTTTTGGCTTTCCTCTTCTTTCACTAATCCACCTGGTGAACAAGCCTACACCTTTACTATCCTCAGTGACCTAGAGCAGCTTGTACAGCACCCTACCTGTATCCCTGGACACCTTGGAGAGAGCTCCAACATACTTGACCTCTTCCTTACAACTAATCCTTCTGCTTACACACTTAATCTTTTCTCTCCAATGGGCTCCTCCGATCACAACCTTATCACTTTAACCTGTCCTATCGCTCTTGTATGGCCTGTGGACCCTCCAAAGAAATGTCTGTGGCACTTTGGAGCTGCGGACTGGGAGGCCCTCAGGCAGTACTTCTTTGATTTCCCTGCAGTGATGATTGCTTCCATGGCCGGGAGCCATATGAGTGTGCCTTGTGCCTTACGGAAGTTATCCTCTTGGGCATGAAAGCATACATTCCTTTCTCATATCCTTTGACTAATGCAAGAAAGCCTTGGTTTAATCACGTTTGTTCTAATGCTGTCCGCAACAAGAAGAGGACATATAATAGGTACCGGAGCCAACCCACCCCTGAATCACATCTTTTATACTTTTCTGCCCGGAATCGTGCTAAGTCTGTTCTTCGCTCTACTAAAAATAATTTCATCCTTACTAAATGCTTTCAACTCTTCAACTCGAATTCTTCTTGCTCTTTCTGGCACCTTGCCAAAAACCTTTATAACAACTTTACCTCATCATTCTTCCCTCCTCTTTTCTACTCTGATGGCTCTGTAGCTATTTCTTCTACTGATAAAGCAAATCTCTTTGCTCAGACTTTCTCCTCCAATTCCACCTTAGACGATTCCGGTGCTGTTCCTTAATTATTTCCCCCCTCTGACTTCCTCATGGCTGACATTAAAATTTCTTGAACTGATGTATTTTCTGCCATCACAGGCCTCAATACTAACAAGGCATATGGGCCTGATGGAGTCCCTCCTGTGCTTAAACCCTGCTTAGGCAAACTGTTTCGTCTTTGTCCATCAACTTGTACCTTTCTTTCTTGCTGGAAGTTTGCTCTTATTCAGCCAGTCCCAATGAAGGGTGACCATTCCCAACCTTTTAACTATCATCCAATTGTTTTAACATCCTGTGTCTCAAAAGTTTTCGAGTCAATTATTAATAGAAAAATTTTAAAGCATCTTTCTTATCACAACCTTCTTTCTGATCGTCAGTATGGGTTCCGTCATGGACGCTTCACTGGCGATCGTCTCACCTACCTTTCAGACTCCTGGTAATCCTCCTTTCGGGACTTTGGCGAAAGCTTTGTTATTGCACTTGACATCTCAAAGGCTTTCAATCGAGTCTGGTGTAAATCTTTAATTTCCAAGCTGCCCTCTTACGGTTTCTATGTGACTCTCTGTTCTTGTAATAGGTGAGTCTTGAGTTTTTATTATTATTTTGATAATTGAATAGCAGTAGGAGTTAAAGATGAATACAGGGAGTTGATCTTGATTTATTATCTTCAGAGAAAGTCTTAAGTTGAGCAACGTATGTATTACAGAGACTTAGTATACTAAGTAAGTCTAATTGGACCCCTCTTCTTATTCACTCTCTCCACTACCTGTCGGTTCTATAGCTAACCTCCTTCTGAGCCCTGCTTCCTAAATTCTGGTGTATCAGGGGTCGTGTCACGTGTGTTACACTGTTGTTGAAATGTTCTGGAAGCCTGTGTGTGAGTATGTGTGTATGTCTGTGTATGGTCACTAGGCATTGTTCGTATGCTTATCTCGCTGACACACTACCTATCTCATCCCCTGACTTTCTGCTTCCAGTGTATTGTCAACATTTCCTCACTTACACTTGCAAGCTCATATCCTGTTCCCAGGCTTGTCTGGTGCTGTGTCTGTCTATCTATCTATCATGTTTTCTATAATTAATTGTATTTATAATATGGAGTCCTTACATTTATCCTTCTCTCTATGCCTTCATCTCTAGCTTCCTTTCTGGTCGTTCTATAGCCGCTGTTGTAGACGGCCATCCTTCTTCTCCTAGATCTATCAATAGTGGTGTTCCTCAGTGCTCTGTCCAATCACCATCTCTCTTCCTTTATTTCATCAATGATCTTCTAAGCTGTACATCTAACCCTATCCACTCATACGCTGATGACTACACCCTTCACCTTTCCATTCGGTTCCCACAACTTTCATCTCAGTAGTTACTTCAACAAACACGGGATGAGGCTATGGCACACCTAATGTCTGACTTGGCTCGTATCTCTGACTGGGCTAAAAATAATCTTGTTCTTTTTAATGCATCAAAGACTCAGTTCTTACACCTATCAACGCAAGAAAATCTTCCACAGGTGTACCCATTAATGTTTATTAATATTCAGCTTAATCCTGCATCATCCTTGGACTTGCTTGGGGTTTCATTTACTCGGGACTTGTCTTGGAAAGATCATATTACATCTCTTGTAAAATCTGCTTCTAAGAGATTAGGTGTGCTAAGCCGACCCCATTCCTGTTTTACCCCTGCACAATTGTTGACTCTATACACGGGTTTCGTCCACCCCTGTGTGGAGTACAACTCTCATGTGTGGGGAGGTTCCCCACATACAATTCTTCTCAATAGGGTGGCGTCAAAGGCTTTTCATCTCATTAACTCTCCTCCTCTTACTGACTCCCTTGAACCTCTGTCTCTTCGTCTCACTGTTGCATCTTTATCTCTTTTCTATCGCTACTTCAATGGTCACTGCTCCTCTGAACTGTCTGCATGTAATCCTCCACCTCTACGACGGGGGCGTGGCACCCGTCTAGCAGCAAACTCTCATCCCTTTTCTGTTCAACTCTCTAATGCAAGTGTTAACCGTTACTCCCAGTCCTTCAATTATGCAACAGGTCAACTCTGGAACTGTCTCCCTCTGTCTGTATTTCCTGCTTCCTATGATCTCCAGTCTTTCAAACACAGTGTGTCCAGAGCTCTCGATATGATCGGATCTTGAATTTGGCTCTCTCTTGTATTTTATTTTGCTGTTGAAGGGAACAGTTATTGCGGGATCGTGGCCTTTGGTTCCTTCTTGCTTACATAAAAAAAAAAAAAAAAAGAATAATTAGCGTGGCGGGGGTCAAGGCACCAACAAATGAACCCTGATGATGGAATAAAAATCCATTTCCATCAAGACAGTAACTTATCTGATCTCCGACGTCTTTAAGCACAATAAAAAAAAAAAACTGAAGTGGATCATTTCCTCGGACTACAATACACTGATGACTGTGCTGTTCTAGCACATACCCCAGGAGCCCTACAACAGAGTCTCACCATCGTTTCCAACATATACCACACAATGGGTCTCCGAATAAATGCCAATAAAACGGAAATAATATATTAGAGAAACATTTCAGCAGGATCTCTTGCATTTCAGATAAATGACGAAAATATGAAACAGGTGGAGAATTTTACCTCCGTTGGAAATGTGCTCACAGGTAAACATAACATTGATGCATAAGTCCTTGCACAAATCAATCACCCCTCAGCTTCTTTGGAACATATTAGTTCAAAGAGACTTTGAAAGCACTCATTTGAGAATTGAAACGAAGGTATCAGTATTTACGGCTGTGTGCCTCTCCACCCTCTTATATGGTGCTGAATAATGGACTACATATCATCGTTACATCAAACAACTTAAGCTGTTTCACATCTGAAGGTTACAGTGCATCCTAGGACTCACATGGGAGGATAAAGTCCCTCACACACAAACTATCCATTGGGCAATGTCAGCCAACATAGAAATCATGCTGGTCAAAAAAACACCTGAGATGGGTCAGACACGTGTTCCATATGCCTAAGCACTGCCTTCCCCACCAGATTCTGTATGGCCAACTGCATACTGCATCTCAGGGGGACGGAAGGTGAGATAATATAGACCATATAAGGACAACTATGAGGAACTGCAACGTCACACCAAAAGATCTTGAAACCAATGCGTCTAACAGAAAACAATGGCAAACTTTCTGCAGCGAATGAACCATTCATCTCAAAGAAGCTCGAAATGTGGCCAGAGAAGAGCATAGACAACAGAGACAACCAGAACAGATTTCCCAGCTAACCCGGACTTGACATGCCAATTGAGTGGTAGTGTTCGGATCCAGGATTGGTATGCACAAACACACAAGCTGACACCAAAGACAATGAGAGTACAGCAGGTGTCGTCTTCTGTAGTAGAAGAACAGATAAATGTGTGTGTGTGTGTGTGTGTGTGTGTGTGTGTGTGTGTGTGTGTGTGTGTGTGTGTGTGTGTGTGTGTGTGTGTGTGTGCAGATTATTACAGGAAGTCTGAACCTACTTTATATTTTTCTGCACCTATCCTACAGAGAAGACTATTTATCTTGTCCAGTGTACAAGGACATGATGAATGTGTTATAGATTTCAATGTTGGTAAATTCTTCTAAAAGAGAAAAAAATACATCCTTGGTATTGGTGTACGTCGTGGTTGCGTAGTCATCATCATGGAGGGAAACGCCATGGGGCTCATAGCCTCACTCACCCACCAACTCCAACCACATGGATCCCTTCGTGCAACCCCCAGGCAGCAACTCTTCCCCGTTTAAGCATCTCTCGACATGAATGATCAATCTACTCCAGCCATTAGGTCCGTGGCCTTTCCCTTGGCATCTCCACCCCAGGTTAACTCTGTCAAAGATCACCCTGTGAGAAAGGTAAGGCTCAGGAAAATGTGCCACGTGCCATACAGCTGGAGTTGATGCTGGCGTGTTGTGTGGGTAATAGGCCTCGACTCGGTCTCACGGAGTAGTCGCTCTTTACGAACCCAGTCGTAACAGCGATATCTCACGATACTGTAAAGCCATTTAGTATAAAAGTAGTCAATTCGCCCCGTATAGTCACTATTTAGTGTTCATTTCTCACAGCCATATGTGTGTATGTGTGTGTGTGTGTGTGTGTGTGTGTGTGTGTGTGTGTGTGTGTGTGTGTGAGAGAGAGAGAGAGAGAGAGAGAGAGAGAGAGAGAGAGAGAGGGAGAGAGAGAGAGAGAGAGAATATGCATTCCTAAAGACATAATCAGCACCCATGAATTCTGACACTGGTGGTAAACAAATTAGTCCCTCCGGAGATAAGAGACCAAAGCCCTTCATCCCCTCTGCTTCCCTTATCTGTCTTTGATGTTTTGATTCCCTGCAGTGTTGGCCCAGTGTGGACGCATCTATATTATTAGGGAAAATTAGGAACTGGCCAGAAATGATTGCATTAATGTCCCTCGTTTAAGTGATAGGCATTACGCTTCGTATTCCCATTGTCATGGATGACTTTGTAGTGGATCATCCTAAGCATTTTACTGCAGCATGTTTATCACAAACTAGCATTTTCTCACCAAGTTCATTACTTCGATCATCTATTTTTTTCACTCTGCAAAGTAGGTGACGGAGGGTACTTCTCCAGGAGGGGCAAGAAATTGGGAGAGCACGTTTTCAGGGAACCAGGAGCGTGCAGAGGCTCCTAAAATACTGAAATTATATATAATGGTAAATCTCTGCCTGCACCAGGGTTTAGTTAATGTGCAACTCTGGAGAGTCGCACTCCACAGAGGGATAGTGACTGGGAGGTTCCAGTCAAAAAACGGTATGCACAAAAAGGTTTTTACTATGAAATATGAAGTTTTACACTGTGACAGACCTCCACCCAGAACCGGTACAAGACAGGGTGAGACCCCCCAAAGTCTCCTGTTCTAAATAGAGATGTTCAGTTTTGTTGTGCTTCTTTTTTTGTATGCTGTTGCTAATAGACGACAATTTTTTGTCATTTAACCAGGTGTATTCATTGAAGATTTTAATTGAGAATTTACCTAACTCTTTATAATCGAGAAGTCCTTCGTAAGGTTAACAGAACTGTGTGGAGACAGCAAGAGTACCACGAAGAAATCAACATAGACCAGACTGGAGGAGTTCAAATTTTTTCAGTTTACAAATAATTTGAAATTGTAATCTACAAGAGGATACTTTAATGCAGTATTTTATTGTTCAATAAAGAGAGTAAGAGCCCGGAACAAGACTACTTGATTCCCGATTTGAAGGCAAAGATGACTGATGCTTCTTCCCTTGATGTATTAAGCAGCCAGTAAACCTCTACCATCCACTTGACCACCAGGCGTCCATTGCGTTAAAGTTTTTTTCTTTTCTTTTTTCTTCATGTGTCCGACTCTGGGCATAGGCTTCACAGCCTGCTATCAAGGACCAGCAGTCCTCCTACATACCATACACCTCTACATGTCACCACTTCGGCGCTACCCCCCGTCCATATTGAATACATGCTAGGGCTGTCTCATACAGGACTGGTGTATTGGTATTAGCGGGGGTATTTTTACGACATGTCGGCGGGTCTTCTGGTAGATCAGTAAAGCTTGATTTAATGAAACTCAAATCTTTAAACTGTTCCCTGCCCCAGCCGGGATTCGAACTTGGGTCCTTTAGGACTGCAGGCCACCTCTCTACCGATTGAGCCACCGCCTCCCTCATACAGCTATGGACAAAAATCCACTTACAATTCCCTGCCAGCTGTGGCAATGAAAGATTTTCATGACAAGTTTTATGTCATCGTAATATCACGCACACAATAACAGTATGAAAAGCAAGGATGCTCCCTGGCATTTTGGGAAGTCTGAATACGTAGCAGGCAGCACACTACGTTGGTAAGGTATTGTTAGTGGACTTTGGTTCATGGTTGTACATGGTTTTCTGGGCCTGAGGAAGCCACTTGGTTTGTTACTTCAGTGAACAGTGACCTGAGGTCATACAGCATCGACTGACTTGATGATGGACTCCATTACTTTCAACATCAGAAAGATTTCACAAACAAAATCTATTTTGGAATATTATATGTTACGTAAATTCAAATGTCGTTGGAGTAAAAGAGTTGAGAAATTATTATTATTATTATTATCATTATTATTATTATTATTATTATTATTATTATTATTATCATTATGATTATATTATTATTATTATTATTATTATTATTTTTATCATTATTATTATTATTAATATCGTTATTAATACTTTTTTCAATCAACATCATCATTATCATCACCATTGTCATCATCATCATTTATACTACATTTAATATAATGCTATCTACAAAGGAATCTACACTGAGCAGCTAGGTAAATGTTTTTCAGGAAACCGGGATATCATTTACTACGTTGAGCGTTAGCCATATAACCCCGTATCCCCTGTAGGCCTTTGGAAAAGGAATGGGTTGGCAGAGATCAGCGGTTCCCCACCCTCTGTTTTCTAGGAATGACATGCACATACAACCATCGAATGTTCTGTACCATCCCAGGACATCGGTAGAAATGGACATTTGTTTGTATGATCGCGTATAATCAGTGGCGTAGTCAGGATTTTTGCCAGGGGAGGCAAACCCTTGCAATATTTCCCCAAATTTTCCTAGATTTGATGCTATATAACATCAGAAATAAATTCACATCATTACTACCGCATTTGTTCCAGCGTCTTAAAGAAAAATTTTCTTTTCCCCACATATTCACAGATTTCTTGGAGTAACTTTGTGTAAATAGCTAATAATCCTTTCAGAGGAGAGGTATGTAAAACACTCAGTAAATAATGTTACCAGAAGTTTATTCTTTCATTAGAGAGAAAAAGGAAACACCAGCAATAAATTAGAAGGCACTGGAGTTTCCATAGCAGATATCTTGTTACTAGTATCATTGGTCATCATGGTCACTCTCGTAGATGGTATTATTATCGATACATGCTGACTTCCGTCCATTCTACCACAAACCATTTTTTTTTTTTCTCGGTACCACAAATTTCTTGTGCAATTTTAATACTGAAAAAGCAATGTCAACACTATACTCAGCGTATCATTTACCTGCTGTTTTTATCTCTCTGTACATAAAAGGAAGTACAGCTGTTTTGCGTAATAACCTACGAAATTATGATGAGATATCCCACACATGGGCACAGCACCTACCACATACGAGAGGCAATGGCGTCCATACTGTCTGATAATATTCGGAAATAAACCCTGTATTTTCATTAGCTGCTTTAAGAAAAATGGCAGCATGGATAGGCCAGTGAAAACTCGAAATCTGGCGGAAGTGTCCCGAACACAGACTTTCCCACATTCGTATCGTTTTTTTCTATTTTCCTTTGCGGTTTTGTCTGTCTGTCTGTCTGTCTGTCTATCTGTCTGTCTGTCTCTCTGTCTGTCTCTCTCTCTCTCTCTCTCTCTCTGTCCCCACTTAGCACATATGCATAAACTAAAATTCGCTGCTGCTGCCATCCCCAATCTGGTATTCTGTTTTGTACTACTCCTGTGGTGGAAGGCAATACAAATTCTGTTTTCCACTATTTATTCTTTTAGTTTGATTCTCACTGGCTCAGGCATCAGGGATGGTGCATACGTCAAGACTGACCTAAGTAAATAAATCTGGTGGGATTAACCTCTTAATCTTTTACTCAGGTGACCAATCGACCTGCCTCGCTCAGCAGGGAATGATTTTCATATCACGTGAACTGTATTGTAATACATAGAAAGGATTTTTCCGTTAGGGAAAAAAAAAAAGAAAAACGGCATAAAGCTATTCATCCTGAAAATTCTCACCTAGAAAAGTGGGGGGGACAAAAGATACTCTGTCCCCCAGGCTCCAAAAAGTGGGGAAGGGGGGGCATGTCTCCCTGTCCCCCACTCAAACGAGGCCCCTGGCACACATATTTATATCTGCTTACCTTCTAAAATGTAGTCTGAGGTGATCAAAATGGCTTTATGCAGTCTTCAAAAATTCTGCTTCTTTCAGCTGTTTGTAACAGTAATAATGCAGCGTTTGTCTGCAACTGGCTACAGGGTGAGAGGATATGGCTGTAGGGTGAGAGGATGTGGCTGAGGGGACAGGAAGGCCATTTTCACACCTCATCAGGATTCAGGTGCAAAACATCATTAGAACTCTAATATTAACCACATAATCCAAGGTGATAAGGGAAATTGTTAAATTATAACTGGTCATTTTTTTCTCAAGAGTTTTATTATATTTAGTCTAGCTTTGAATTTCAAAGAAAGTATTACTCCCAGATCAATATTTTTGGAAATAGATAATAGTGTTTAATATACCAATGGAAAAATTAGGAAAACTGTATTGTCATACAAGTACTATGCCAAAAATCCCTTTCAGTATTTCCCCCAAATTTTCCTAGGGGGGGGGCAAACTGCCCCCCCTGCCCACCCAGTGGCTACGTGTATGCGTATAATTCGAGAAGCATAAATGAGGAAACCAAAAGTTTAAAATGCCAATGTGTTCTAGAATGAAATGTGTGTCGTGATGGTACTGCGGAAATTAAAAATGAAAGAGTCTGAGGTGGAGGAATGGGTGGATTTAAAGTATTTACTGTAATATCTGGCATGAAAGCACGCGGATGCTGTAAGGAAAGAGTTGTGTTACTTATGAGCAATAAATATCCAAGGGAATGAAAGAATATACTGTATAATATGTCAGCTTGAGATATATGGATGTCAATCTGCAGTCTGAGAAAGTGAAAATGGCCATGATTAATACACATGCACCTGTGAATATCACGAGGAAGCAGTATATGAGAGATTCTGGGACCAGATGGTTGGAGTGATAGGACAGATGCCCAGGAATGACAGCGTTCATAATTTATTACATGAACGTCGAAGTTGGCTCTGGTCATATGATTCATGTAATGATTCGTCATAGCGTATACCAAGGGTGAAAGATAACGGAACGCAACTGTGCGGAGTAGACTGTAGCACCAGTCGAGCAGGGCAGTACTCCCGAGGTGGATGGAAAACTGATGACAGGGAGTGCTGGAGCTCCCATTTCATCAGTCCTCTGGACTAGTTCCTGACCATCCCCCTTTGATGAACTTTCTCAGTGTCTCAGTTACACAGAGAGTAGGCCAGCATGCTCTCCAGTACAAATTTCTCTAACTATCTACACCAAACTACATGCACAGTACACACTACACTTCCTATTCAAAATTAAATAAAATGGCATCTCTTCACCAAGCCTCGGAGTCCCCAGGGGGGGGGGACCATAAATGCCCCCACCATCCGCCCCTCTCCCGGTGATGACTCGAGGTGCCTTGAACCACTGTCTGACTCTCTTCTTCTTCATTTCTGCAACATTCTCGGCCTTTCCTCTAACTTTCGCTCTGTTGAGCACCACCTCTCCTCCTCTAAACCTCACCTTCTTTTTCTAACGGAGACTCAGCAGTCTGAGGCAACTGACAGTAAACCCTTTTCTGTATCCTCCTACTTTCTCTATACTCATTTCAAAGCCAAAGGTGGCTGTTGTGTATATATACTCAACGACTTATCTTGCTCTCGTGTTCCTGAACTCGATTCTTCTGAACTCTCTGCACTCTGGCTTCGGCTTTCCTGTCATTCTCTGACTAAATATATCTGTGCTGTTTACTTATCCCCTAATTCTACTGGCTATCAAAAATTCTTCGACTATCTTACTTCTATGATGGAACACATTCTATCCATTTCTCCTTTCTCTGAAATCTCCATTCTAGGAGATTTCAATGTTCACCACCACCTTTGGCTCTCCTCTCCTTTCACGGATCCACCTGGTAAACAAGCCTACATCTTTTCTATCCTTAATGACTTAGAGCAGCTTGTACAGCACCCTACCCGTATCCCTGACCGCCTTGGAGAGAGCTCCAACATACTTGACCTCTTCCTCACAACTAATCCTTCTGCTTACTCTGTTAATCTTTTCTCTCCGTTGGGCTCCTCCAATCACAACCTTATTACCTTAACCTGTCCTATCACTCCGGTACGGCCTGTGGACCTTCCAGAGAAACGTCGTCTGTGGCATTGGAGCCACGGACAGGGAGGCCTTCAGGCAGTACTTCTTTGATTTTCCCTGGAATGATTATTGCTTCCATGGCCGGAAGCTATCTGAGTTTGCCTTGCGCATTACGGAGGTTATTCTCTCGGGAAGGGAAGCATACATTCCTTTCTCATATCCTTTGACTAACACAAGAAAGCCTTGGTTTAATCACGCTTGTTTTAATGCTGTTCGCAACAAGGAGAGGGCCTACAAAAGGTATATACCGGAGCCAACCCACCCCTGAATCACATCATCTTTACGTTTCTGTCAGGAATCGTGCTAAGTCTGTTCTTCGCTCTACTAAAAATAATTTCATCAATACTAAATGCTCTCAACTCTCCAACTCGAATTCTTCCCGCTCCTTCTGGCACCTTGCCAAAAATCTTTCTAACAACTTTACCTCATCATCCTTCCCACCTCTTTTCTACTCTGATGGTTCTGTAGCTATTTCTCCTACTGATAAAGCAGATCTCTTCGCACAGACTTTCTCCTCCAATTCCACCTTAGACAATTCCGTTGCTGTTCCTCCATCACTTCCCCCCTCTGACTTCCTCATGGCTGATAATAGAATTTCTTCAGTTGATGTATTTTCTGCCATCACTGGCCTCAGTACTAACAAGGCATATGGGCCTGCTGGGGTCCCTCCTGTTGTTCTCAAGAATTGTGCTTCTGTGCTTACACCCTGCCTAGGCAAACTCTTTCGCCTTTGTCTGTCAACGTGTACCTTTCCTTCTTCCTGGAAGTTTGCTCTCATTCAGCCAGTTCCAAAGAAGGGTGACCACTCCCAACCCTCCAACTATCGTCCAATTGCTTTAACGTCCTGTATTTCAAAAGTTTTCGAGTCAATTCTCAATAGGAATATTTTAAGGCATCTTTCCTATCACAACCTTCTTTCCGATCGTCAGTACGGGTTCCGTCAGGAACGCTCCACTGGCGATCTTCTCACCTACCTTTCAGACTCCTGGTCATCCTCCTTTCAGGACTTTGGCGAAAGCTTTGCCATTGCACTTGACATCCCAAAGGTTTTCGATCGAGTCTGGCATAAATCTTTAATTTCCAAACTGCCCTCCTAAGGTTTCTATCCTTCTATCTGTGCCTTCATCGCTAGCTTCCTTTCTGGTCGTTCTATAGCCGCTGTTGTAGACAGCCATCGTTCTTCTCCTAGATCTATCAACAGTGGTGTTCCTCAGGGCTCTGTCCTATCACCAACTCTCTTCCTTTTATTCATCACTGATCTTCTAAGCTGTACATCTAACCCTATCCACTCATACGCTGATGGCTCCACCCTTCACCTTTCCATTCGGTTCCCGCAATGCCCATCTCAACAGTTACTTCAACAAACAAGGAATGAGGCTATGGCACACCTAATGTCTGACTTGGCTCGTATCTCTGACTGGGTTAATAATAATATGGTTGTTTTTAATGCATCTAAGACTCAGTTCTTACACCTATCAACCTGACAAAATCTTCCACAGGTATACCCACTAATGTTTAATAATATTCAGCTGAATCCTGCATCATCCTTGAACATGCTTGGGGTTTCATTTACTCGGGACTTATCTTGGAAAGATCATATTACATCTCTTGTAAAATCTGCTTCCAAGAGATTGGGTGTGCTAAGCCGACTCCGCTCTTTCTTTACCCCTGCACAATTGTTGACTCTATACAGGGGTTTTATCCGCCCCTGTGTGGAGTACAACTCTCATGTGTGGGGAGGCTCCCCACATACAGCTCTTCTCAATAGGGTGGAGTCAAAGGCTTTTCGTCTCATTAACTCTCCTCCTCTTACTGACTCCCTTCAACCTCTGTCTCTTCGCCGCACTGTTGCATCTTTATCTCTTTTCTATTGCTACTTTAATGGTCACTGCTCCTCTGAACTGTCTGCTTGCATTCCTCCACCTCTACGACGGGCGCGTAGCACCCGTCTGACAGCAAACTCTCATCCCTTTTCTGTCCAACTCTTTAATGCAAGTCCTTCAGGAACAACTTCATCTCTGTTTCTTAGTTAGTCTATGAATTCAGCCAGTTAGGAGTCAGAATATCGGATGCACAATGAATGTGACAACAGTTGTTCAATGGCAAATAGGTGACAGCCAGCTGGTCGACAAATGAACGACAATTACTTTGGTGTTGCCGAGTGGCAAACCATTAGTACAGTTCAGAATTGGGATGTCGACTACTTGGTGGGTATCCAGTTGTCCTGTCACCCAGCTGGCCGTTATCAACATGCCATCAAACTGAAGTCAGGATTCTCGTGGCTCGAATGTTAATTGAATGAGAAGGTATCCAATTTGATTTGGCAGATTTGGGGTAACTCTCTGTCTGTCTGTTTTTTTTTTTCTTGCTCTCTAGAAGGCTCTGCCACATCCCATCCTTAGTTAGGGAAAAAGATCAGGATGATGATGATGATGATGGTGATGATGATGATCATGATGATGATGATGATGGTGATGATGATGATGATGATGATGATCTATCTATCCATCTATTGCCAGACGCCTCAATCCCGTTTGGGGTGGCCACAAACAAATCGCCTCCACGTCTCCCTGTCCCCTGCCATTTCACTGCCCTGCTCCCAACCCACACCCCCCTCTCTCATATACCTCTCCACCCCATCCCTCCATCTTATCCTCGGCCTCCCCCTCCCTCTTGCCCCCTCCACCTCACTCACATACACTCTCTTCGTCGGTCTCTCACCCTCCATCCTCTCCACATGGCCAAACCACCTCAGTGTGTTCCTCATAACGCTTCCTATCAGATCCACTTCCACACCACAACGCTCCTTCATATCCTCATTCGTCAGCTCATCTCTTCCTGTGACTCCACAGGCTCCTGTTAAATAACTCATTTCCACTGCTCTCACTCTTGACTTGTGTTCTTTCAACAACGTCCAAGCTTCACTTCCGTACGTTAGAGTTGGTATCACAATACTGTCATGTAGTAACTTTTTCACTTCCATGCTCACTTCTCTGTTTCTTATCACTACTTTCAAAGAACCAGCAACCTTTCTTCCCTGCTGTACCCTTTCAAGCACTTCACCCTCCAAACCTCCATCCTTACTCATCACACTACCCAAGTACTTAAACGTACTCACATTTTCCAATTCCTCACCATCCAAGCTTCACTTCCGTACGTTAGAGTTGGTATCACAATACCGTCATGTAGTAACTTTTTCACTTCCATGCTCACTTCTCTGTTTCTTATCACTACTTTCAAAGAACCAGCAACCTTTCTTCCCTGCTGTACCCTTTCAAGCACTTCACCCTCCAAACCTCCATCCCTACTCATCACACTACCCAAGTACTTAAACGTACTCACATTTTCCAATTCCTCACCATCCAACCTCCCTGTACATTCACAGACTTCACCTCTCTCAAAGACCATCAATTTACTCTTCCCTACATTCACCTTTAGATTCCGTTCCTTACACACTCTCCCAAACTCATCCACCAAGCCTTGCAGCTCCCCTTCGTCTTAACTCAACAACACAATATCATCTGCAAACAGGGAGTTTCCAAACACTATCATCTCTCACCAGGGCCACTCCAACATCCACTACCCTACCTTGTACCTCTTTTATTACCCCATCCAAGTACAGATTGAACAGCCATGGAGACATGACACAGCCCTGTTTCAAGCCAACCTTCAAAGAGAAAAATTCACTTAGTTCACCATCCACACGCACTGCAAGCTTAGCACCATCATACATACTCCTCACATCATTCAACAACTTCCCATCTACTCCATATATTCTTAATACTTTTCACAATCCTTTTCTATCCACCCTGTCATATGCTTTCTCCAAATCCATGAAAGCCGCATACAACTTCTTTCCTTTCTCTAGAAACTTTTCCACTAATGATCTAAGAATGAATATCTGATGTGCACAACCTCTTCCCATCCTTAAGCCTCCCTGTTCTTCTCCAAGTAATTCTTCTGTTCTTTCTCTAACTCTGTCAATAAGTATCCTACCATACACTTATCCTATTATACTAAGAAGACAAATGCCCCTATGACTACCACACACTTCTTTTTCCCCTTTTCCTTTGTACAAGGGAATAATTATACCTGACTTTCAATCCTCCAGGACTCTACCTTCCTCCCAGGCCAATCTGCACATCTTCCACATCCATTCTACTACTATGTCTCCCCCATGCTTCAGCATTTCACCACACACTCCATCAATTCCTGGGGCTTTCCCCAATTTAACTTTCTTCATTGATTTCACAACTTCTATCATACTTATTTCTTCCTGTCTTCTCACCTCCCTCCTTCTCCCAGCCATTCCCCAGCCACTTATGCTTGCATTACTTCCATCCTGTATGTTCAACAGTTCCTTAAAGTGTTCTCTCCATCTTCTCACTTTTTCTCCCTTCTCCACTAGTAATCTACCATTTTTATCTTTCACTCCCCTGCTAACCTCACTTCCACCCTGTCTTACTCCCTTCACCTCTTTCCAGAACATTTTTTTACAGTCCCTCCACTTGACACTCAAATTCCTTCCAAATTCCTCATCCACTCTCTTCTTACTCTCTCTTACTAATCTTTACACCTCTCTCTTTCTTTCTGCATATAACCCTCTCTTCCTCCTCTCAACTTCTTCCAAGCCCCTATTTCTCATCCATTCATTGTATGCTTTCTTCTTATGTGCCACAGCCTGTCTCACCTCTTCAGTCCACCACGCTGTTCCTTGCACCCCCCCTCTGTCTTCTCTTCCTCCCACACACCACATCACATGCCGCACATATTTCTTCTGTAAATATTTTGCACAGACCTTCCACGTCCCCCATCTGCTCCAATTCATATTTACCCAATCGTTCCTCCACTTCTCTCTTATACTCTGCCTTTTTCTCATCCTCTTGTAACCTTTCCACTGTCCTTGCAACTACTCCCACCTCTCGTCTTTCCCTTCTTCTATTCCTCCATCTTACTTGGATCCTAATTCTGGCCACCACCAAGTAGTGGTCAGAAAGTCCACTCCCCCAACCTCTATAAGCTCTTGCATCCATTACACACCTTTGCATCCTTTCATCCACACACATATAATCAATCATTGCCTTCCTTTCATTCAGTTCACCACCCACCCTTCTCATCACTCGCCATGTATACCTGTTGATCATTTTATGCCTGAAGAGGATATTGGCTATGTCACGGGGTATTTAAGATTATGCAAAATTAAAGAATAATATTCAATAATACTTCAGAACAGGACAAAGAATTGACTTGTGAAAATCAAGCAATGATTACTTTATTTCGGCTTACTTCGCCGATTCTCTAAGGACGAGAATTTATAAACTTTCTCAACAGTACACAGCAGATACTAATTATTCACACGTGCTGTTTATTAGTACTGTTGGCCTCTGGAGAAAGTGACTCCACCCCTGACAATCAATAACTAATGCTATTAATGATAAACAGGTTCTTGCTGGTGCAATTAACTCCTAGATGGCACAACGGATTTTTAAATTAATACAAAAGGACTGGCCTAAGTACCAGTTATGAATAATGCACAGCGTTTATGCAAACTAGGAGCTATAACTAAAATAAGCTTAATGGAGAAATAAAATACGAGTTTACATTAAGCTCAAGAAAAGAACTGAAAATTTATTAATTACAATGAAACACAATTTACGTTACATGTTTCAAAATGAATTCAAAATAAGAAGAACACACTCGCTCACTCAAAAGCTAACTCTTAAGCCTAGGAAAAACGAAAAGAAATACTGGTCAGAAAAGGGGCTAGGCGGGATCAGAACCCACCTATACCAGATCAGCCAGCCAGAGGACGAGAATAAGCCCGTCTCGCGCAGGCTAGCTTAGTGACGTCATCTTCGCCTCTCCTCTCAGTGAAGGGAGTTACAGGTTCCACACGCTCTCATTTCTCTTTGATCAGGTGTTTTACTATCACTTATTTTTTTTTTTTTTATAAAACATAAGGGTAATAAAAAAACAAGTTATTAATAAACTTATAAAATTAACAGTTTATTTCTATAAACTGAATACAAGGAAATGCAGTAAGAGAGTGAGACAGCTACAATGAACAGTTAAGCTGAAACTAACCCTGTTCATTACTCATGGCTTATAAGACAAAATAATTTACAGAGAAAAAAAATACAAACATTAATATAATCCTAATAACTAACCTAAGAATGAAAATATATGGTCTAATAATAATGTGAGCTTGTACTGGTTAAAATAGCACAGTATTAATGCCGTGGCTCTGTGTCACAAGATACTTTATGACATTATTTTGCTCTTTTTTCCTAACAGGCTTCTACAGGCATCCTTTTGTTTGTTGAAGGTAATAATTTTATTTAAATGTCTTATCCTAAAGAATACTGATATTCTAGCAAAAAATTCAACTACGTCTGATGGTAAACATATCCCAGTGCTTTCTATCTCTGAGGAGAGAGTCTTAACACATCTGGGACCTTCCCTCAGATCTTCACCTTGAGTAGATTTGAATACTTCTCTCATTATATGTTACTGAGAAGAAAACTCTTCTGATGGCATATACAGTTGTCCTCTGCTAACCACTTCAGTCTATGATTTATCTTTTCCGCAGTCCTCTGCCCTATATCCTAAAAGAGGATACTTGTGGGAGAATTTCCTAACAATGTAGCCACCTATATATGACAAGGACTCATCTTCTGTAACACTGCCAGTGGATATTGCATTTACCTTTCCAGGTGAGAGAATTTCATTATCTTCACTGATTTCTTCAGATATATCATCATTTTCCTTATCAATATCTAACTCCAAATTCTTGAATACTAAACTCGTTAGGCAAATTTCCAGAGCCAGTTCACGGTCACTTGAATCAACATGTTTGGAGGTTTCACCTGGCAGAGTCTTATTAAACAAACATGTATCGGTCTCATCTCCTAGACTTATATTTTTTGCTTCACTGACCAACTAAACATCCCTTCCCAACACATACTTTCTCATTCTAGATTTAAAGTTGACTGCATCCGGGTGATCCTGAGGTCCACTCATTTGTCTTACACACCCAAAGAAATGTTCTAGGCAGTCCTGATTCAGTCTTCTGGTCATTATGAATTCAAGATTGTAGTTACTTCTCAACATATGGAACAGTCTTTTATGTGAAAGGCTTGACAAAACTATTCCTCTCTGAAAATTGTACAATGACTGAGTTACCTACTCTCATAGTTTCCATGACATCAATCATTTTATCTAAAATGTTTACCTGTGTTACCAAATTCATTCCATATGCACAACGCTCTTTTTTGTCACTGTACATAGACGAGTTCATCACATCAAACCATTCATCTATCAATGAAATAAATTCGGCAGTTGTTTTCCAATTCTTGCTTTCCAAAAGACCCTTGTCACCTAAATACTGTAGAGACTTTGAACATTTCTTTGAGAACAACTGTGCAGCATACTTAACTCTCTGCCGTTGCAGTCCATGTACGTTAAGATGAAGATCACTTAATTTATAAGCCAATCCATACTCAGTTTTAGTCTTTGCGAGCATCTCCCCTATGCATGCAACAGTAACAAAGTCTCCACTGTCCAAAACAAAACCAGAATCGAGAAAATTGTTTCGGACGAGCTTTATCAGTTGAGGCTCATCAGCAAAAAGAAATATTTCCCTTTCAGCACATGGATTTTTGAAGGATACCCTCTTAGTTTTTATAGGATCAATACCAAATTCTTTCCATACCCGCATATTACAAGGTCCCAGATCATGCACTACTGCTACAACAGGGTATTCTGCTGACTCTACTCTCTTAATTATTTCTAACAAAATCTTATGCATATTTGATTCATCTATTGGCAAAATATATTGGCTGCTAAGCCTCTTAGCATGACAACTTGTACATTCTTGTGCGGCTTATAGAGTGTGTATGTTGGTTTATCGTAGCTCCACTGCTTAACAAGGCTCATTTCATCAAATGATAAGACAGTAAGCTTTTCTACTGGGCTTAACGTATCTGACTTTGATTTCATAAGCGACAGGACAGAAGATAAAAGGCCAGGCTCACATACAAAGTTCTTTGCTCGGTCTTTCAATGTGCTAACAGATGGCATGGGGAAGTCTTTAACATCTCTCATATACTTATAACATTTTGGACTCAAACTCCTTAATGTCATTGCAAATGCTATGTCTTCCTTTGACCAAAATTTCACAGTTTTACTGTTATTTACAATAGCATTGATTTGTGTTTTGCTGAAAAAAGGATCCAGAATGATGTTTACTTTCTCAAGAACTAAAGCATTTATAACTTCTTCAGAGGTCTTTTCTTTCAAGGAGAAATATTTACCACGCCAAAGTTGTACCTCCTGTTCTAACTTTTTTATTTTGTGTTCTAGTGTTTGTTGGATAACGGGACAATTAATACAGAGGCTTGGTGTTTTATCAGGCTCCTCTTGCAAAGCTTCTGGATCATGAACAGCATTTTGCGGTATTTCTGTGTCACTCCTCATTGCAGCATGCACAATATTCTCCTCACTATCAACATCACACTGACTTGATGAACAACCCTGGTCATGCAACAATTCTTCCACACATCTCTTTTGGCCATGTCTTTCTACCTGTCACGTCTCCTACTGGACATCTCCCCTGGACTCGTAACTGAAACGGAAGTAATTATATTTCAAAATGGCAAAGGAGAGAGAGAGAGAGAGGGGGGAGGGAATAATAGGAAGGAGATGTGGACAGCTGAGTGAACATGAATGATTGATGGAAATGCCAATGGGAGAGATCCCTTGCATAATTGCCCTTTCTCTCCCATTGACATTTCCTTCCAGAGACTATCAGAAGAGTATTGATAATGTAAATTCTTCAATATCAGAATTATTGCTTTCAAGTTAACTTACCATTATGCAGAAAAACTGAGGGCACAGCTTCATTCTTCAAGAGTCTTTTAGTCCTAGGACTCTCAATTCCAAGTAGTCTGCTCTTCATGTCATCAATGTAGTCATCCTTAGTAAAGTGATCAGAACAGACAACAGCATTCTTTACATTAAAATCATCAGCACGACGACACAAGTTGATCCATATGTGTCTGTAATGTGCGTCCTTTGAGAATCCAAAATAACGAATTCCTGAACCTTTTGTCTTAACTTTGTTGTTGTTGCATCCATACACTGCACAGACATTTGGCATGTTCCCAGTTTTACACTGTTCCTCCACCAGTATCCACTCACCCTCTAAAACAAAAAACACGACCGCACTCAACACGTGTATACAGGAATCTGAGCTGCTTTCTGCGGCAGTGCTGGTGACCGAGAGGCGAAGCTGACGTCACTACACCTCACTTCCCCATTAATCCCCTACACGAACAGAGCAGGCTGGCTGACCTGGTATAGGTGGGTCCTGGGCAGGATGGACTGAGCGTCGTTGCTGAGTAAGGACGCTGCCACACACGCTACCTCTCGCCGGCTCACACTAGGTGGGAATTCGGGAACTTGCTGGACAATGGTGGCACTGCTCCACACTGGGCCCATCGAACCTGCTTCCACAACGTTCAGATCCTGACTGAGTTCAAATCGTCAGAGAGAGGCGAGTGTCGAACCACACTTGCTAACGGCTAGAATGAGCGAAATACGCCCATAACAAATCACTCAGCAGAGGTGCTAATGTCGTGCACAAAGACGATCACTTATGAAACAGTGAAAAATGATTCTGAAAACACTCCCGATCGGGTGAATACGTGGAGGTTGACTGAGTGATACATACTGGGATTCCACTAGAATTCGCGGTTTCCCACCAAAGTTTAATGTCACGAGTTTCTTTAAATATATGATCGCACCAACTCGTGACAGGCTATCACCAACCCCCTCCCAGCACAAATGTCCACTAACGCACTGCCATTCTCATTTATCTCAGCAGGCACATCCCACTCCCCAACTATTCCATCCACCTTCACATTCCCTACTTTACCATTCATATCACCAATCAAAAACACTCTCTCATTCCTTCCAAACTTTTCCATGCACACTTCCACATTTGTCCAGAACTCTTCTCTCACTCTGCTAGCACGATCTTTCGTTGGCGCATGATGATGATGATGATGAGTATTAGTATTATTATTGCACCTTTGCTTGCAAAGAGAGAGAGGGTGTTGTTGTTTTGATTGGTGTGTGTGTGTGTGTGTGTGTGTGTGTGTGTGTGTGTGTGTGTGTGTGTGTGTGTGTGTGTGTGTGTGCGTGTGTGTGTGTGTGTGTGTGTGTTCTTACCTAATTGTTCTTACCTAATTGTATCTTTACAGGAATGAGTCAAGCTCATACTGTCCCTTGTATTTAACCAATTTTATCATACATATCTTTAAAAATATGAATAGTTTGGGCACACACTATTTCATTCGGTAGTGCATTCCACTAATCAATTGCCTTATTTGGAAAACTGAATTTCCTTATGCGTTTATCGCCTTTCTTTTTATGTAGTTCTTTTTCAGTGTCCTCTTGCTGATGTTTCCCCATAGGTTATAATTATGTCTACTTTCTCTTTCCCTGAGATGCGTTTATATAGCAAAATTATGTCTCCTCTTTTCCTTCTCTGTTGTGGTGTTGGTAGATTCAGTTTGTCTAGTGTTTCTTAGTAGCTTAGATCCCTTAAGCTTGGTACCCATCTTCTAGTTGCCCTGAGTACCATTTCAATCTTACCTATGTGTTTTTTAGATGAGGATTCCGGACTACTGTTGCAGTCTCCAGGGTTGGTCTGATGGATGATGTTATCTTTCCCAGCATGTCTTAATTTATATATGTGAATGCATTTCTCATATTAACAAGCAATGTATTCATGTTGCATACCTTCTCACTGATGTGGTCAGCCGGAGATAGTCTGTTACTGATAATCACCCCTAGATCCTTCTCCCTTTCTGATACGTGTAGGGTTGATCTTCCTAACTTGTAATCTCAATCTGGCCTTTTTTCGATTTTACCAAACTTAATTACATGACACTTGTCCACATTTAATTCCATTTGTCATTTTTTGCACCATTCACGAAGTTTGTATAATTCTTCTTGTAGCTCTCCGTAAGAATCTGTGTTAGTAATTTTCCTTTGCATTTTTGCCTCATCCGCAAACATATTTAGAAAGCTTTCATTTCCAGTTTTACTGTCTGTGTCATATATATATACTAAAAACATTATTGGTGCCAGCATTGAGCCCTGTGGAACTCTGCTAGTCACTTCTTTCCATGATGAGTAATTTCCCCCATAGTACTGTTCTCATTTCTCCTTTTCTGAGAAAGTCCTGCATCCAACAGTACAGGTTGCCTTGGACTCCTCCTTGATGGTACAGTTTCCATAAAAGTCTTCAGTGCTGTACTCTGTCAAATGCTTTCTTGAATTCTAAATAGATACTGTCCACCCATCCTTCTCTTTTCTGTAATGTTTCTGTAACTCTATCATAGTAGCTTAATAGATTAGTAACACATGATTTTCCCTTTCTAAAACAGAACTGCCTTTCTGTTATCATACTGTGTTCTTCTAGATGGTTTACCCAAACTTTTCTTATCAGCTCTTCTAGGATCTTACAGCAGTGGTCGGTGATACTGGTTGGTAGCTGAGTGGATTCTGTCTATTCCCTTTCTTGAATAGGGGAACAATGTTTCTTTTCTTCCAAATATCAGGTAGTTTACCTTGACCTATGGATTCCTTGAATATTAAATATAATGGTCTGTTTAACTATTCTGCATATTCATGTAGCACCCAACCTGAAATTTCGTCAGGACCATATGCTTTTCCTTTGTCTAAATTACTTAACTCTTCCAGTTTTTTTTTTTTTTTTTTTTTTTTGTATATCTGGTAATATGTGTGTGCATCCATATTGCATAACATATCTTTCAGAATTATTTTATTTTGTAAAAACTAATTGGAAGTTTTCATTTAGTACTTCGTATATATCTTTCTCTTGTGTATAGATGATCCTCTCGTCCGTAATGGACTGTATTTTATCTTTAACTTTGGTTTTGCTTCAGACGTAACTGTAAAATAGCTTAGGTTGATCGCTACTTTTATTTATATTGTCTTCCTCAAACTGTCTTTGGGCATTCCTCCTTATCCTTATATAATCATTGCTTGCCTGTTTATAGTTGTTCTATGCTCTTTCACTATTGTGTCAGTAACGCTAGGTGAAAAAGGCCCGACTCCTTGGTCCTAGAACACCTAACGTGTAGCAGGGTCCTCTTTCGAGACCGAGGCTTAGTGCAATAAAGAGAGGTAGGACACAAAAACTCCAGGCAATAACTTTTACACATATATTACCACAGTCAGACACAAGATAAAAACAGCAGATGTTACAACACAGTATGTGGCAGAAAAATAAAACCTTAACTAGGATATTAGTATCTCGCAGGATACTGGCTTAACAGATACTGATGCCCACACAGTAATTTTAGTGCACAGGTGTACAGGGAATACAGGATTGTGGTGCACGTAGAAGCGCGGGGAGTGAGTCTCATATGGGGGAGAGGGGTGATGCGCGGCAGGTCAGAACAGAATTATAGTAATATTGGGAGGGAGTAAGTATCATTAATTCGAACTTAGTATTTTCTGATAGAAAAGGGGTTTTGACAATTGATTCTATTCCTCTGCCAGGTTCTTACGTACACACTAACTGCTGGGAGGAGATTCTTAAAGGGAGGGTGGAGGACACTGGGAAATCACTGTGTTTATGGTAATACAAGCGGGAGAATATTATTAACACTTTTTCTCTACTGTTTCCTGGTAATAAAGGACATTTGTGTATTTTACTATAGAGAATTTCTCGGGGTAGTAGTCTTACTGATTTTCTGCCAGGGCGTCACTCGTGAGTCTGATTCACCAAAACTTAGTTTCTGCACTCGTCCTTATTCATCTGCCCGTGATTTCACTTGCCCCGATATTCAACATACATTAAGTCACTGTATCACTGTTACACTAATTCTGGGGCAACGTCACAATGAGCATAAGTCACTTAACTAATTCTGGGGCAACATCACACTTAACATAATTCACCCATATAGTGGGGGCGGCGGGGAGACACGCCGGCGACAACTCTGCTGGAATAGGGGCACCGCCAAGGGAGGGCATGCCGAGAGGGCACAGGACAACTCGCAGGGGCATCCTCTCTCGTCCAGGGCTGCAGGTGGCGAAGGGGCCCATAGTCTCCGGGCTAGGTTCAGGAGTGTGGCCTTCAGGACTGGGACCAAACAGGTCCAGGAATCTCTGGCTCAGGTCTTGGCTGGAGATGAAGGTCTTACGCCGTCTTGGGGGAGTGGAGGGATCATGGCCGGGCGTCCAGGGGAGGGCCTGGAGTGACTGAGGGCTGTGGCCCCCGGAGTCAAGGGGCGCCATCAGGGAGGGGCTGCAGCACCGACCCGAACTAGGGTCCGTCAGGTGGGTCTTCTCCAGTGCCAGGGATAGGGAGCAGAGGCTAGGGGAAGCTGTAGGACCTCGCTGGGGTGCTTCGATGTTGGAGGTCCGGGCTCTCATCTCATGCTGGGGCGATGACACTTCTGACACCTCTCTCTGGCCATGGGGCCTGGCTATCGACCGTGGCTGCCCAAGGGTGCAACTATGAGGCACCAAGGCCCGACTACTGGCCGTGGCCTGAGTGGGGGAATCAGCGCACCTGTGGACACCTTCGGAGCGGCTATCGGCCGTCTGGCGAAGGCGGGAGCGACTACAGGCCATCTCCTTCTGCCGGAGGGAGGAGCGGCTACAGGCCGACTCGGGGGCAATACCTTCAGAGCGGCTACTGGCCGTCTGATGAAGGTGGGAGCGGCCACAGGGAGTCTCCTTCTGCCGGAGGGAGGAGTGGCTACAGGCCGACTCCTGCAGGAGGGGGTGTAGGGAGGCTACAGGCCGTCCCTTGACGTAGGGGGGAACGGCAACCGGCCATCTCCTGATTACCCTCAGGTCGATGAGACACCAATTCCCTTAAGAGGGGCGGGTGGCTACCGGCTGTCCCAAAGAGGAAGACACCTTCGGAGAGGCTACAGGCACACTCTGTTGAAGGCGGGAGTGGCTACAGGCCAACTCCTGAGGGCCGCTGTTTGGAGCTGGATAGGCAGCTCCATCCCGATCTGATCTGGCGGTCCCACTCCCCGAAGGTAGTGTCATCTTCCTGCTAGGGCGACGGTACAGCGTCTGGGTGCTATAGGGATGCACGGCCCGGGCTGACTTATGCCATTGTCGCACGGCATCCCGTGGTTCGGCTACAGCTACTCCGTGGGGTCCAGGTGAGGGTGTCGATGAGTTTCTGGGGGCACTATGCTGTAAATCACGCATTTCACCACTATGCTGTAAATCACGCATTTCAGTGTCTTTTGTATCTATTCCACAGGAAATCTCTTCTCCCTTTTGATTTTTTACATTCTGCATGAAACCATTTCTTTATTTTCATTTCTGTTTGTTTGTGCTGAGGGATGTAATTTTGGACTCCTATTTCATGAAAATTACAGAATCTTCTATATATAACATTTAAATCTTGTCCTCTAAGCTCCTTTTCCCAATGTACAGTCACGCGTACTAATTTCTGCTCAGGGGTTACCCCTTCCTTCCCCCCTCTACCCTGGACAGAGGGAAGGGGGGAATCGCGAACAAGTCTATCCCGCCTTCTGCCCCCAACTCCCCCACCCTCCACCTCCAGCTGCCAGTTACTGATTAAACGCAAATTTTCTCATGTCCTGTAAACATGACTAAACTGTCGTCGCACACGCTTTCAACGGCCCAGATTTGGACTATATTTTTAGAATAAATTATTACCGTATTGATCTGGATTCTCAGATTGAAAATATTCACCATCATTGTAATCCAGTGTCGTCGGCTGCACAATTCTGGGTTCCAGTGCTTACCTTTTCACTTCCCCCAGCTCTCTCTCTTTCTCTCTCTCTCTCTCTCTCTCTCTCTCTCTCTCTCTCTCACTGAATTTACTTTTCCCACTCGCTCTTTCTTTTTAAATTTATATAACTTTCTCTTTGCTTCTCTCCCCCTCTCCCCCTTCTCTCTCGTTCTTTGTCTTAAGTCTTCCCCGCCTCGCACCCCTCCCCTCCCCCCACCTTAGGCCTGATCAGCAGTCAGTTATACCGTCACCGCTCCTTCATATATTGTGTGCAGGCAACATATATCACACACACTTAGGTCAGATGTATGGAAAGCTCATTTTTTTTATATATATATAATTGTATTTCTCATTATGTGCCATGTTCAAATAGAGAACACCAGACCAATATTCGTAATTTTTATTAGAGTGACCGGTCCACTTCACATAGCTGTGTAGCTGGTCTTATAAACTGCACACACACACACACACACACACACACACACACACACAACACCGCTCGCTGGTGCAGTGGTAACGTTCCTGCTTGCCAACTGGTGGACGGGAGTTCGCGCCTCGCTCAGGTTGCGAAAAGATTCACTGACGAAGTGGGTGGTTACTGTCCCCCTTGAGCAAGGGGACGGTTGTGTGCGTATGTGAAGGTCACAGCCTTGCCCTTAGATCGGACTATATGAGCTCTCAGCTCCCTTCCGGGAGGGTAAAAGCTGACGATCACGACCATCAAGTGATCCTGACCTACCCTGTGCATTACACACACACACACACACGACTTAAATTTTGCACTGACAGCGTGGCGACTACAAATATAGTCATTCTAACAACTGGATCTGCTGGCTCCAAACCTTCCCTGTCCCAGTCAAACTCCTTATTCAACAACCGGTTATTGAAAGAGGAGTTTGACTGGGACAGGGAAGGTTTGGAGCCAGCAGATCCAGTTGTTAGAATGACTATATTTGTAGTCGCCACGCTGTCAGTGCAAAATTTAAGTCGTGTGTGTGTGTGTGTGTGTGTGTGTGTGTGTGTGTGTGTGTGTGTGTGTGTGTGTGTGCAGTTTATAAGCCCAGCTACCCAGCTATGTGAAGTGGAACGGTCACTCTAATAAAAATTACGAATATTGGTCTGGTGTTCTCTATTTGAACTTGGCACAAAATGAGAAATACAATTATAAATATATATATATATATATATATATATATATATATATATATATATATATATATATATATATATATATAGCTTTCCATACATCTGACCTAAGTGTGTGTGATAAATGTTGCCTGCACGCATATATGAAGGAGCGGTGACAGTATAACTGACTGCTGATCAGGCCTAAGGTGGGGGGAGGGGAGGGGTGAGAGGCGGGGAAGACTTAAGACAAAATACGAGAGAGAAGGGGGAGAGGGGGAGAGAAGCAAAGAGAAAGTTATATAAATTT
Source organism: Coenobita brevimanus (assembly GCF_032717465.1). Lineage (NCBI taxonomy): Eukaryota > Metazoa > Arthropoda > Malacostraca > Decapoda > Coenobitidae > Coenobita > Coenobita brevimanus. The sequence goes on from NC_136975.1 coordinate 22,780,584, forward strand.
AAAAAGAAAGACCGAGTGGAAAAAGTAAATTCAGTGAGAGAGAGAGAGAGAGAGAGAGAGAGAGAGAGAGAGAGAGAGCTGGGGGAAGTGAAAAGGTAAGCACTGGAACCCAGAATTGTGCAGCGGACGACACTGGATTACAATGATGGTGAATATTTTCAATCTGAGAATCCAGATCAATACGGTAATAATTTATTCTAAAAATATAGTCCAAATCTGGGCCGTTGAAAGCGTGTGCGACGACAGTTTAGTCATGTTTACAGGACATGAGATAATTTGCGTTTAATCAGTAACTGGCAGCTGGAGGTGGAGGGTGGGGGAGTTGGGGGCAGAAGGCGGGGTAGACTTGTTCGCGATTCCCCCCTTCCCTCTGTCCAGGGTAGAAGGGGGAAGGAAGGGGTAACCCCTGAGCAGAAATTAGTACGCGTGACTGTACTTCTAAGAAGTACTTCTTCAGGTCATGATAGTTGCCCTTTTTGTAGTTTACACTCCTGGTATCTATGTCGTATGCAGTCCTGAAGTTGCAATTTAATACAGCATTGTCGTTTTTGCGAAATGGAGGATGATACATTATTTTGTCAGTATCATTTTCATGCCTAGTAAATATAAGATCTAGTACTGATGGATCATCAGGTCCTCTTTTTCTGGTGTTTTCCTTTATTTATGAAATGAAGCTTTCCATTCCCCCAAGAACTCACCTAACTCTGCCTAGGTAGACATTTTTCATGTTTTTGAAGGCGTTTTGTCTGCGGCCACCCTTTGCGGGATTAGGGCGTCGGGCTATAGATAGATAGATAGATTGAAGGCATAATAATCACTCTCCTAGTCACAAAAGCGAAGTCTGACGAGAGTAATAGCCATTTTTCATGGTTCTGAGACCGAAGCTATCAGAAAATAACACCCGCTATCTAGGAACAAAAATCGTGTTACATAGTGTTACCTCTGATACTGCCTTCAGTATGTTCATTATATTTGTCATCTCCTTTTTATCCCTCAAAAATGTGTTCATTATTTCTTCTTCATCTATACCAGTGATTTTTTGTTATTTTTTATGCAAGGAAGAAGGAACCAAAGGCCACGAGCCCACAAAACAGTTCCTTTCAGGGGAAAAAAAAAAAAAGCCAAATTCAAGATATGTTCATTTTGAGATGCCTGGATATACTGCGTTTGAAAGACTGGAGATCATAGGAAGCAGGAAATACAGACAGAGAGAGACAGTTCCGGAGCTGAACTGTTGCATAAATGAAGGACTGGGAGTAACGGTTAACTCTTGCATTAGAGAGTTGCACAAAAAAGGGATGAGAATTTGTTGCTAGATGGCTGCATGGAGGTGGAGGGATGTGAGCAGACAGTTCAGAGGAGCAGTGACCATGGAAGTAGAGATAGAAAAGAGATAAAGATGCAACAGTGCGGCGAAGACACAGAGGTTGAAGGAAGCCAGTAAGAGGAGGAGAGATAATGAGACAAAAAACCTTTGACTCCACCCTATTCAGAAGAGCTGTATGTGGGGAGCCTCCTCACACATGAGAGTTGTACTCTACACAGGGGCGAATAAAACCCGCGTATAAAGTTAACAACTGTGCAGGGGTAAAGAAGGTACGGAGTCGACTTAGCATACCTAATCTCTTCGAAGCATATTTTACAAGAGATGTAATATGATCTTTCCAAGATAAGTCACGAGTGAATGAAACCCCAAGCGTGTTCAAGGATTACTATTCATTTGTTGATATCTGCTGAATCTTTGACCAATTTTCGGTTGTTTTTGATAACTTCTTTCACTTCTTTTCTGATGTTTTTTTCTTCAACTCTTGTTTCTAAGTCTTTCCCTACTTTCTCCATTTCAGCATACGTAGTTTCCACATTATCTTTATAACTTTGCCACACTTTGTTCACCTGGATTATCTTCTCTTCAATATCACTGCTTTGGTCTATCAGATTGCATGCTTGCCTAATTGTCTCTGTATCATTTCTGAACTCCATAATACTCTCATGGTTGACAACTGTGTTTGCCATTTCACAAATTTTCCTTCTAAGTGAACCCACGTCAACTCACAGTTCATCTATTGTTGTGTCTTTTTTGTTTAAATCCTTTACTAACTTTTCATTTTCTTCCTTCTGCTTGCGTAATTGCTTCTTAATTTCATCTATTTCATATCGAAAAATTTTCTCCAATTTGTTCACTTCATTAGTTTATTATATGATTCCATTGCAGCCAGTTCTTGGTACAAATCTTCATCCTCTTTACTACCTTTATTAGTTTTCTTAACTCCTTCCACATTCACTTTACTAACGATAATGCTCATCTTGTAGTATTTCACCTTGAAAGGTCACTTCTACTTACAAGTATGCATTTCCCTGCTACCCACCTGGTGACATACGACATCCAGTTGATGATGCGTTGATCAGCGGATTCTTGCACTGGTTGGATATATTTTGTTATTTGAACAACACTGTTGCTTATACCTGCACTACTATATTAGAACATCATTTAGTTTAACCTAGTACAGATCTTGACACATATAAAGATACTTTTTAGGTGTGGCCAGTTGTGCCCAAAGGTGGCCAGCACCGAGCTAGGAGACAGATGTTTGTCCCAAGTTAGTGTGTGTGTGTGTGTGTGTGTGTGTGTGTGTGTGTGTGTGTGTGTGTGTGTGTGTGTGTGTGTGTGTGTGTGTGTGTGTGTGTGTGTGTGTGTGTGTGTGAATAGAATAATTCAAATAGTTTGTATTTGAATTCATCCCTATTTCGTGGAAGGATTGAGGATTAACGAATTAGCATTTTTTATAAGAATAATTTACCATGGGTGATGCTTACAGAGAGAGCGAATTCAACTAAATAAGTCTTATCCTATTTAGATCAAGCTTTCTGGAAGATTAGGGGTATAGGCAAGAATAACAGGGTTTGCATTTGAGTACAGTCAGTCACAGGTCAAGTTCAGATAAAAAGGTTAAAGTCCAAGGTTAGAGGACAAGTTCAGTTCAATCTTGGTCTGATTTGAACCAGAGTTGGTGGAAACGTTGAGGGTCAGGCAAGAAAAAAGAGATTCATTGCTGTGAACAATCAGACAGCCATCTACTGTAGGTCACAGAGCAAGGTCAATGTTCAACCCAAACACCTGTGTGTGAAGAACTCTAAAACCATTATATTTTGATTTAGAGCAATAGATCAAAAAACAACATTACACAATATGATAGCTTGATTAGTTATTATCCAATGTAGAATAACCTTTGTGAAACTGTTCCTGTTAATATAGTGATAATTAGATTCGTCTTTTAGAACAATCTCAGATCAAGGGCAAATAAAAGGTCAGAGGACAGGGTCACTGCAAATAATCAACTCAACCCGTTTCGATTTGACCTTCTCAAAATTAGGGCAAAGGCTCAGGCAAGAATGAAGCAATTTAAATTTTAGAGTATCCTGTCGAAGGTCCACTTAACAGTCTAGAGTCAAATTACCAGCCCTGGGACCAGTTGTCGTAATGCAGTTTGTTTTTGCTATGTGTATGTGGGAGGTGTACGTGGCTACATCACTCAGACTTGCTATCACAAAGGAGTCTCTTCACTTATATGTTTATTTGTGCTACCTGCAGATAACATTTTTTTTTTTTCATCTTGGGGAAACACCTCATTGTAAAGGGGCTAATACAGGGTACACAATGACCATTCCCCCCCTCTCTCTTTCTCTCTCTCCACCCAAAGCTCAAGGTCCACCTCGGCTCAGGATACTAAACTACGCATTGACTCTCTGTTTACCTAAGCATTTATGCTGTTACGTTCCCGTCCCACACTGCCACAAGCTACAACAGCAGTAGTTTAGTGTAGGAAGGAGATTGCCCAGTGAGTTCTTATGGTCAGCCTTTCAGTGTACATCAACGAGATCAGCTCAGGCGTTGTAAATAAACACTGGCTTAAGTTCGTGGTCTTTATTCGCCAAATAATTACACTTCATGCTTGCCAACTACACTTCACTGTTTTCACAAGTACCGGAGCTATACAATCTTCACAAACTGCACTGACACAGAAGTAACACTAATCTAAACTCAAACTGAACTGAAACGTAACTGACTACCCTAGGCTCTTCAACCTTCTCATAATCCTTGCATTACATACGAAGTTTCTAGTACACTCTAGAAGGGGCAACAGTACCAACACTGAGACATTCAAAACATCGAGAGCTTCCTTGCAATTCAGTACATAACACTAAACTATTTAGCATAAAAAGTTAAATAAAATTACATATTTTAACAATCACAGAAATAAAGTATCATAGAGAAAAAGACCACAAAAATTAATGTACAACTTAAAAAATAACTCCACTCACAAACAGCAAACTAACTGGCGACTCTAACACGTAACCTAACTATGAGAATCATCGGGAATACTCAAGCACTATACTAACTAGCAAATCCCGCTTCTCAGCACTACCCCCTCCCTAGTCCTTTATCATCCCGAGAAAACTACACAATGTATACAGACATAATCCTTAACCCCTAAAGGGCGGTCAATATTCCCGAGTGTCCACTAAGGAAATGGTGGTTGACGTTCTGGAACGTTTTTCTATTCTGCGGGCCTATTATATGAAGAAAATGGGAAGTATGGTAACAGTGCCCTTTAGGACGTGAATTTCACGACACCACCTTGAATCACTTCCAGTTGATGCAAGTGGCTGTAAACAACAGAGGAGGTGTGTTGTGTGCAAGAATTCAGTGAGATGCCCAGGTAAACACAGAGATGAGACTACGTGATGCCCTGAGTGTCGTGTGGGTTTCTGTATCAATTGCTTTACAGAATACCACACTCTTAAGACATATTAGTGTGTACAGTTGTAACATACAGTTGTACATAATATTTGCATACTGATGATTACATCTGGAGAGACATAAGATAAGAAATATTTTACATTATAATGTGTGCAGTGTTCAAAGTGCACTATGAAGAAACAGAACAGTGTACATAATGTAGAAATAATATATTTTAGGCTGCTGTTGGTAATAAGAGCAGAAAGCAAGACTCTTTGCCTGCCTGCTCTCAGTCGCAGCCACTGAGAGTGACACAGATGTGGTACCACCCTTCTCACTCACCCCTCAACACCAACCACCCTGCATGCAATTTGAAGAGAGTAACATCAAATTTGTTTTTTTAGCTATTCTGATCGATTTATGTATGTTTTGCCTGGTTTCATAACACTTTATTTTTTCCATAATAATTCGTCCGACATGGACGTGAATTTGGGAGGGAAGTACCCTGCCGTTTAAGGACTAATCCAAACTAAACATATAATTATACACAGAATATTCCTTCCACTTATCAGGACTTTTTCTCTGCTGCTTCCGACAACGTCCCTGTTCTACCACATAGTCCACTCCTCCTGGAGTGTCTTGGTCCTTTTCCCGATGCACTTCTCTTGGGAAACTGTCACCATCCTTGTGTACTTCATCTCCTTGGTCCTTCTCAACATCCAAGGCTGCAGGAGAGCAGGATTCCTCAGAAACGTTCCAGCTATACTGTCCTGGCCCATTGTACTGCCACAGACGATTCATGTGTACCGCCTTTGGGTGACGCTTCTTGCCTCCCTGAATCCAGTACGTTACGACTGAGTGGTGGTCCAACACAATGTAAGGCCCATCAGATGGGCTCTGCAGCTACTGTTACTGTCCCCTCTTCTGCTGAGGATTAACCAAATTTTGTCACCATCCTTGAAGCTCATCTCCCTTGCCCTGGCATCATACCGGAGGTCACCATAGGCTGCTCTTCACCAAGTGGTTTTCCCATTAACAAGTCAACGGGTGAATGTAACTCATGGCCCAACATTAGTTTTGTAGGGGTGTTGCCGGTAGACTTATGGTACACGGACCAATATACGTACCATCAGCAACCCAGGTAACTTCTGGTCCCATTCCATTTGTCCCTCTATGTAGTACCTGGCCAGTTCTAGTCCCAGGGTCCACATGAATTTCTCCATCGTTGCATCTGATTGTGGCCTTAGTGGGGTCGTCCTTGTCTTCTTGATCCCCAGTAACTTGCAGTACTTACAGTCACAGCAGAATTGAAGTTTCTGCCTTGGTTTGAATGTAACTCTTGTGGCATCCTCAAACAACAGAAAAACTGGTCAACAAACACCTGAGCTACAGTTGCAGCCTCTTGATGAGGGATGGCACAGGCTTCTGGACACTTTGTGAAGTAGTCCATGGCAACACATATATATACACATTTCCTTTTTCAGTCAGTGTCAGAGGTCCAGCAATGTCCACTGCAACTCTTTCCATCAATGCACCCACTTGGTGGAGCTGTAGAGGGGCACAACCACGTTTCTTGTGTCCCTTCTTGGCACAGCATACACCACAGGCTTGACACCACTCTTCAACATTCTGCCGCATGCCAGTCCAGTAGAACCTCTGTCGCAGTTGGCTTAGAGTTTTCTTCACTCCCAGATGCCCACAAGTAATCTGGTTATGAGACTCATCCAAGATCGCAGACCTCATTTTCTTCGGACCCACCAGTTGCTATTTCTTGCTGAGGCCATGAGGTGTCTCCCACTGAGGCTCCAGTAGTCTGCTCTTCAAATGAAGAAGGTCTCATTGATTCCAGTCACTCTTGATCACAGGGCTGAAACTGGAAACCTCTTCCCAAGATGGTCGCACTGTACTCTGCTGTAGCCACTCTAGCACTGGTTATAAATCTGCATCCTCCATCTGCATCCTCCTCAGGTCTTCCTCAGCTGACCCTGGCCCTGTCACTACAGTATGGAGGCATCTCTTGCTAAGATTCCCATTTCTGCTACACTGCTTACCATCTTTTCTTCCATCTTCTTGTACACTATCCATCAAGGTTATTTTGCATTTCCTCAGTGGTGGGGCTTCTTGGGAAAAACTGGCTGGTTGTTGCCTCTTGTCACCAGCCTTTACTAATTTACCCTCATCCTTCTCGTCTTCAGCAGTCTTCTTCTTGATGTCCTTCTCATTTGGACAATTATAACTGAAGTGTCCCACCTTACCACATGTCCAGCACCCATTTGTTGCAATCGTGGGTTTCCTTGCACTGTTCCATTCTTGCTCCTTCTTCAAATTGTAACAATTCTACTTCTTGTATCTTGGCTTCCTGCAGAACCAGCAACCTCCTTTGATCTTCTCCTGTTCTCTCTTCCACTTGTTGCAGTCCACTTTCCGATGTCCTGGCTTCCTACAATACCAGCAATTCCCTCTGATCTTCTGTTCCCTCCTCCATTTGTAGCAGTCCCCTTTTCTATATCCTGGCTTTTCATGGTACCAGTAACTTCCTTCAAATTTTTCTTCTTCATGTACCAGCCCCTTTCTTCCCTTGAATCCCGCACTACGACCTACCAGAAATGTGAATGTACTGGATCTGATGTAGGACTCAAATTCTTAAGCCCTGGCTAATGCTTCTTGCATGCTTCTGGTTTGTGCTTTCTTCATTTGCACTTTCAACTCTGCACTATCAAGAGTGTCAATGAACTGGTCCCTCAGAAGAATAACCAACAGACTAGGTGCCTCTCCAGGATACACCTTGTATCCCATACTCTCTAGGTACTGAGCAAGCTGCTGTAGGGGTTCACCTCGAGCCCATATATGGCTCTGGAATCTCGTTGTCTGGAATCTCGTTGTGCAAACTTCAATCTGGTACATGGTCCCGTATCTGCACTCCAGTACTTCTACTAAGGATTAATAACTGTTCCTCTTCTCTACTGACATCTGGTCCAGAATTTCCATTGTGGCGCCCTTCAGCTGTACTGCCCTCTGATTATCATCTCAACCATTCTGATCAGTAACTAGCTCAAACTGCGCATGTTAAGCTTCCCAAGATACTTTGCCATCAAATTCCTAAGGTTCCTTTTAAATTGGGCCCCATGTTAGCCATGCACTTTGCTGGTTTGAGGCCTAAAAGTTTGGGCATCATAAATAAGTTCAGGACCAAAACTTCAGCATTCTGATTATTCAACCCAGTTATGTTACTGTTATGCTAGGTGTTTTTAGGCCGGCTTCCCATCCTACTGTAAGAGAATCAGGGCACAAAAACACAGAGCAACAACCTTACATGTATATCATCAAATTATGGATACAGAAAGCTAGACTTTGTCCAAATGCAAGTAACTGAAATGAACAGGTATTTATGAGTTAAAGGTATCTCGCAGGATACCGAAAGACAGACAAACTGACACTGCTCTTGAGATAAGTTGTGACTACACTTTTATTCTAGAGATGCTGGTTTCTTATAATATCTCTACACTTGTACTTATATTAATTCTATGACTGTCCCTTGGTATGCACTGGCAGTGTCTTTCTCACCTTTCACTATATTCAGGCGATTTTACCACTGTCACTATACTTTACATCCAGGTAGTCACGTTTACTTTCACTGTCCCCGTACTAGACACTCGGGTAGTTACTTTCACTTTCACTCACAGGCAGAGAGAGGGGTCACAGTCACTATAGGGATATGGGGCAGGGGAGCAGACCAATCGAGAGGTGGGGGGGCAGCAGCTCACAGGCGGAGACCCGGTGTTGGTGGCGCTCTTTCAGGTGCGCTCTTGGTGTGGGACAATGGGACTATCCATGGGGACGTCGTCCTTTGGGATGGGCTGCGGTCAGGGGTGTTGAAGGGCCCCACACTGGAGGGGCTTGGTACTGGGGTCTGGCCCTCAAGGCTTGGGCCAAACAGTCTCTGTAGGCACTCCAGCAGGTGACTGGTGGGGGAAGGGCGTCGCCTTCGTCGGGCAGGGGAGAGGTCTCTCCCCGGGGTCCTGGGGGTGCCATTCAGGATCTGTCGGCTGCAGTCTCCTTGCTGCTGCTCTGTCATCAGGGTAGGACTGCGGCGTTGCTCCTGGCAGGAGTCCATCAGGTGTGGGTCCACCCCGTGGCACTGACTGTATGGAATACAACCCAGGGGACAATATAGGACCTCTCCACCAGTCCTCGAGTTGGAAGTTCTCCTCTTGAAGGCTGCCTCGATCCTGGTGAGTGTAGGTGCAACCGATGCCACCACCAGTGGGCAAGGCTGAGTGTAGGAGCGGCTACAGGCCATTGCCGAGGTCCCTTGGGCAACAGGAGGAGGGCGACTACAGGCCGTCCCTTCCCTGTCGGTGTGGTTACCGGCTGTCACAGGAGCCTGACGGGACCGCAGACAAAGTGTGGCTACAAGCCATCTTTTGCCTACGTGCGCAGCTACAGGCCGTTGCCAGAGTCCTGTATGAAGAGCGACGTGTAGGTGAGGAGCAGCTACAGGCCATCGCCGGAGTCCTGTATGAAGGGCGATGTGTCGGTGAGGAGCGGCTACAGGCCGTCTCCTGTCTACTGGTGTGGCTACAGTCTGTCACCAGTGTTGTGCCCTTCGAGACAACTGCAGAAGGAGAAGGGGCATACCGTTCTCTCCCCACGTGCGGTTGCAGGCTGTCACGGGTTCTGCAGGGGGGGTTCAGCAGCACTTGGAGCAGCTACAGGCTGTCGCTTTTGGGTGCGGCTACAGGCCGTCACAAGGGCACGGCTACAGACCATCGCTTTATTAGAGTCGCTACAGGCCGTCTCTGGGTTTTCGCAGCTACAGGCCATTGCTGGGTTTTCAGCACCACCCCAATCCTGACACAGGCTAGTCCAGTGAAAGGGTAATGCACCCGGACTGAGGTGTTCATGGCGGGTGCATTCCAGGGAATAGGGGCATGTGGCTCTATTGGACTTACGTCAATATAGCATGAATGTTGCATGCTCCCTGTTTATCCCTCTGTTGTCGCCTCCTGGGGGTGTCATGATGCCCTCAGCTGTCACTATTTTAGTTACCTCTAGATGTTTGGGATTTGTCAAGATCCACGATATACTGTCCATTTTTTAAGTGCTCCCTGTACACTAACCTAAGGCTCAGCGGTGCAATATTTCTTTACAGCCTCAATTTGCTCACTAATTATTTTCACATGGTTGACTATATGCTTCAGCTGGTTATCTACATGCTGTCTGCACTCCATCACTATTTCCTCATTAAGCTTTAGCTGGTTGTCTAAATGCTGTCTGCACTTTGTCACTATTCCCTCACTTATCTTAACCCGAGGTGTTCCGTTGATGTATGGATACGTCACCACGTTCTGTCACAGTGACACCCGATGATGTATCCATACATTTTGCAATTGCGAGGTCATCATTTGCACATACAGTTTTTCAAGTTTCGTGGATGATTTTTGGTGGGCATATGTGGGAGACCTTCCTCTACCCGTCGTCAGGTGGGGATACTACCTGGCCCTGCCTGACCCCCTCCCTCCCCTTGCATACCATTTTCTCGGCAACTCACCTGTTAGCAGTGACCTGACCAGTAAAGATATGTCACACTACGGTCTCTCTGATGACGAAATTCAAGGTAAAAGTGTTTCCCAAGGTGAAGGACAAAGGAAGAAACAAGCCAGAAGAAGAAACAAGCAGAAGTGATGAGGCGGTAACGTTGTAAAGGAAGGTCCAGTGTGTTGATGTGTTTGGTGAGTGAAACTGTGTATATATTGCCTATATTATTGTGTGAAAACCAATATACTCTTGTGCTACATATAAATTTTTACCAAATAAATAAAGAAATACCTGTTCTGAGTGGTTTGGAATTGCTAACTCTCCCATTGAAGATGTCTTCTCTGGAGCAGGGTCCACAGAAGACGGTATCAGGTATTCAGAGGGACACCTGTATAATGCACTTACAAGCTCAGCTGAGCATTTTTTTTTGGGGGGGCGTTTTCCAATGTTTCTCATAAAAAGTGGAGGTTATAGCCCCCCCCCCCCCAAAAAAAAACGCTTTCTGAAAATCTACCGGGATTGGGGGGGGGGTCATTGGTGAAAAATCTGTTTGGATGTGGCGGGCTAAGCTGGTTGTATACATGTTGCTTGAACTACATCGCATTATTGCTTAGCTCATACTTCTGCTGCCGTAGCTCAGCATTTATATCCTCCATCAGCTGTTGTTGTCCTTCCTTCATTTCCCCCATAAAGGCATCTAGCTGTCCTTGTATCCTCTGTTGTAATTCCCTCTGTTGCTCCTAATGCCTCTTGAAGCTCTTCATATCATTCTTTCTCTTTGTTTTGTGTCTGTAATTGTTCTTTGATTTCTTTCTGTCCTTCATTCTGTGCTTGTAATAGCTACATGATTGCAGCCAACGATGCTTCCTCTTGTCAAGTTTGGCCTTTTGTCTATACACCTTCTGCCTCCATGTCGAAGGTCTGACTCACTGCAGCACTTCTCTAATGATCACACACCTGACACCACTGTTACATCCCTGTCTCACACTGCCACAGGCTCGAACAGCGGTATTTCAGTATAGGAAAGACAGTGCTCAGTGAGTTGTTCTTCTTATGGTCAGCCTTTTGGTGTACATGAACGAGCTCAGCTTAGGCGTTGTAAATAAACACTGGCTTCTTAATTTCGCAGTCTTTATTCACCAAATACTTACTTGCCAACTACACTTCACTGTTTTCATAAGTACCAGATCTATACAGTCTTCACAAACTGCACTGAAACAGAACTGACACTGATCTAAATTCAAGCAGAACTGAAACGAAATTGACTGCCCTAGGCTCATCCACCTCCTTATTATAGCCTTGCATTACACTCGAAGCTTCTAGTACACCCTAGAAGGGGCAACAGTTACCAACACGGAGACATCCAAAACATCGAGAGTTTCCTTACAGAACACTAAATTATTGTGTTAGGAAGAATACTGCCACCGTATTCCCTGCGTGTCGTAAAAGGCGACTAAAAGGGGCGGGGTGAGGGGACTAGGGACCCCCTCCTCTGTTTTTTAGTTCCTAAAAAGAGACAGGCCAAAGAAAGGGATGGGGGATGGAGTTATCCCCGTACCCTGAAGATTGGATCTATGAATGTGCGTGGATGTAGTACGATTGAGGCTAAAAGGGAGGAGATTGGGAGAATGTTTGTGAGAAGAAAGTTGGATGTGTTAGCTTTGAGTGAAACGAAGATGAAAGGGAAGGGGGAATCTATGTTTGGAAGTGTGAATGGAAGATTGTCAGGTGTTGATGGAGGAAGGGCAAGAGAAGGTGTGGCCTTGTTAGTGAGTCCGGAAGTACAGCAGTGTGTGATTGAATGGAAGGAGGTGTCATCGAGACTGATGTGGGTGAAAGCGAAATTTGAACGTGAGTTGTGGGTGTTTGTGAGTGCATATGGGCCTGGTAGTGAAAGGGATGAACAAGAGAGGGAGTCTTTCTGGAATGATGTTGATGAGTGTCTGCAGAGTTTTGGAGCGAATGTGAATGTGGTAATGATGGGAGATCTGAATGCTAGAGTGGGAAATGTAGCAGTTGAAGGCGTAGTTGGTAAGCATGGTGTGCCTGGAAGAAATGAAAATGGGGAACGAATGATAGCGATGTGTGTTGAGCGAGAGATGGTGATTGGGAATACGCTGTTTGAGAAGAAAGATATTTATAAGTATACATGGGTGAGACAGGAGGGTGGAAGGGTTGTTGATAGAGCTTTGATGGACTATGTGGTTGTGTCTAGGAATGTAATAGGAAGATTGTTGGATGTGAGAGTTCTGAGAGGGGAGGGTGGAGGTATGTCTGACCACTACCTGGTGGAGGGAAAGTTAAGAGTAGGTAAGAGATGGGTGAGAGCTAGGAGGGTTAGGTGTGGCAGGGAGGTTTTGAAAGTGAGTGAGTTGGATAAAAGAGAGAACAAGATAGAGTATCAGGAGAAATTGAAAGATGAGTGGAACGCAGTGAAAGATCGGGAAAATGGCAGCGTGGAGGAGGAATGGCAGTTGTTTAAGAGTGCTGTGATGGGGTATGCAGAAGAGGTGTGTGGTGTGAGACGTGTGGGTGGTGGGGTAAGAAAAGGAAGTGATGGTGGTGCGAGGAAGTAAGTATGGCTGTGGCCGAGAAGAGACGTGCATATGAAGTGTGGCTGCAGAGGAAGGATGAGATGTCATATGAAAGGTATAAGGAAAAGAGGAATAGAGCGAGAAGGGCTGTGCGTGATGGTAAAGTGGCAGCAGATGAGAGGTGGGGTAGGCGGCTGACAGAGAATTTTCAACAGAATAAGAAAATGTTTTGGAAGGAGGTGAAAAGGGTGCGAAAGGGAGAGTCTGGGAAGGAAGAACGAGTAAAAGCAGAGGATGGAAGGATGTTAATTGAGATGGATGCGGTAAGGAAGAGATGGGCAGAGTATTTTGAAAGATTGTTAAATGTAGAGGAGGAAAGGGTGGCTGAGATTGTGGCGGATGGAAGGGTGCAAGGAATAAATGTGTTGGGAGAGTTGAATGATTCTTTGATCACAAAGGAGGAAGTGGAGAAGGCAGTAAAAGAGATGAAAACAGGGAAAGCTGCAGGTATGGATGGGTGTGCTGTGGAATGCCTGAAGGGTGGTGGAGTGACTATTGTTGACTGGTTAGTAAGATTGGTGAATGTGTGCTTTGAGAAAGGTATGGTGCCAATTGACTGGGCAAGTGCTTGTGTGGTCCCGTTGTATAAAGGCAAGGGTGATAAGTATGAATGTACTAGCTTTAGGGGTATAAGTCTGTTGAGTGTTGTAGGTAAGGTGTATGGTAGAGTGTTAATTATGAGAGTTAGAGAGGGTACAGAGGGAGTGATTAGTGAAGAGCAGTGTGGCTTTAGGAGAGGGAGGGGATGCGTTGATCAGGTGTTTGCTGTGAGACAAGTGTGTGAAAAGTATTTCGCAAAAGGCAAGGATGTGTTTTGGGCATTTATGGATTTAGAGAAAGCGTATGATAGAATTGATAGGCAGGCTTTGTGGACTGTTTTAAGATTGTATGGACTTGATGGTAGGTTACTAAAAGGGGTGAAATGTTTTTATGTAAATAGTAGAGCGTGTGTAAGAGTGGGAAATGCTGTGAGTGATTGGTTTCCCGTGAGAGTGGGGCTGCGACAGGGATGTGTGATGTCGCCTTGGTTGTTTAATATTTACATGGATGGTGTTGTAAGGGAGGTGAATGCAAGAGTTTTAGGTGGTCTGAGTCTGGTAAATGTTGATGGTGGAGATTGGAATCTAAAGCAGCTGCTGTTTGCAGATGATACTGCACTGGTGACTGATTCAGAGGAGAGATTGAGACAGTTGGTGGAGGAGTTTGGAAGGGTGTGTGAAAGGAGGAATTTGAAAGTAAATGAGAATAAGAGTAAAGTGATGAAGTGTACGAGGTTGATAGATGATAGGGGGATGAATATAGTTTTGAATGGTGAGTTGCTTGAGGAGGTAGATTGTTTTAAATATCTAGGGTCACATGTTGCTGTGGATGGAAGAATAGATGCAGAAGTGAAGTTTAGAATAAATGAAGTAGGAAAGGTGATGGGAGGAATGAAAAAAGTGTTTAAATGTCGTTCGCTTAGAATGGATGTAAAGAGAAGGCTGTATGAGGGTGTTGTGGTACCGACTGCATTATATGGGGCTGAAACATGGAATATGGGTGTAGCAGAGAGGAAAAGTTTGAATGTAATGGAGATGAGGTGTCTGAGGAGTATGTGTGGAGTGGCGCGTATGGATCGGGTGCGAAATGATGAAGTGCGAAGGAGAACTGGAGTTGTTCGGGAGATGGCTGGTAGAGTTGAGCAGAGGGTGTTGCGATGGTTTGGGCATATGGAGAGAATGGATAATGAGCGATTGGTGAAAAAGATAACTAGATCTGATGTGAGAGGTGTAAGGCTGAGAGGAAGACCACGAATAGGATGGATGGACAGTGTGAAGAGAGCGCTGGATGCGAGAGGGATGTCTGTTGAGCAAGGAAGAGTGGCTGTGCGTGACAGAAATAAATGGAGAGAAATTGTGAATAAATAAGTGATGACGCAGCCCTGAGGGGATATTCTCCCGCATTTGGTCTGATCAGCTAGTCAGGTCAGGTACGGGTAAGGGGATGGGTTGTTATGATGTGGCAGGGGTAAACCAGTTCTGCTGTCGGGCCCTGCTCCGGATGTCACTGATTGCATTGCGCACTTGACCCTTGTGCGGTGTGGTGCGGTGAGGATCTGTCCGTTCTCCCCTTTGGGGCTAAGATGTGAATAGATGTGTTTGAATGGATGAGGAAATGGAGAGTGTGTCGTCCTGTCTCGGCTACCTCCCTTTCCTTGGGGGAAGCAGCCTAGGTATATAGATAGATAGATAGATAGAGATAAAATTACATAAACTAAGAAACAATCACATAAATAAAAAATTCTAGAGAAAAAGAGCTCACAAATTAATGTACAACCTACAGAATAACTCCGCTCACAAACGGCAAGCTAAATGGCAACTCTGACACATAACTGAACTGCCAGAATCATTGGGAATACTCAAGCACTACCTAATCAGCTAATCCCGCTTGTCAACAGTACATTCGCCGCCCCTATTCCTGAGCACTGCATCATTATTTCCAAGGCCCATATTCACCCTCAGTTCCTTTATTGTTGCCAGATTGCTATCAACTAACGGAACTGGGCCACTATCCCAATATTGCAAGCTACATCGTTGTTATGTGAAAATCAATAACCCATATCCGCTAGACAGCGATGACTCTCCCTGGTTAATATCATCGTTGGTTTGTTTTCTACTTCCAGTACTGCACTGTTCCCACAACGTGAATACTGAATCATAATTGTACAAAATTTGACCTGCCTTAATTATGAAGAAAGGAGTCTCATTGGTTACTACAATCACTTTGTTTTCAACTCACGGAACTGGGGAACTCCCATATCCTCCATACCGAGTGATGGTTGCATGCATTTTAGTGCACCTTGGTTTTGAGGTAGAAATTAGCCTCTTTGATTTTCGCCCGACAGAACTGTATTACTCCCGCAACATGAACATTAAGTTGTAGCTGCAAGAAATTCATTAAACCTTGGTTATGACGTACAGTAGGAATTCGTCTCCTTGGTTCCTAGTCTGATCGATCGTCCAGTCCAACTACATCTGGTCATCGACTGAGCAGAGAGGGGTTGTGATCTTTGTCAGGTTAGAACATACGGGACATGAAGCACTTATAGTGCCCCATCTCCCATTTCACTCCCACCATCCCCTATTTGTACAGCCCCAGAGATCACCTGTTCCTCATTTCTACAGCCCATATGCTCCCTGTTACAGACTGTGTAGGAACATTTTTGACTCTGCGAATCATATCAAAGGTAATGACACCTCACTTTCATTATACAGTCTGTACATACCACATCACAGAATTAGGTTCTTTTATATAATAAACCGGTGCACAGCTGCACACTTCTAACCATTTAGAACACTTACAGACCTTCCCAAACAATGTCAAATGAGACACTTTAATTGTTAGAGTACGAAATGGGAGCAATTACATTACCCGGCTACTAGGTACAAGTTGATACAAATTGTTAACATATGACTTGATGCCTTGCAATACTTCTTATATTATAATACTAGACTAAGAGAGAGACTTAGAAGAGGCAGCAGTTGAGACAAAAGTGATCTTCCACCTCTAACCACTCTTCATATATCCCAGTAGCAACGCCTGTTTTTCTCCAATGATCTACCTGTGCAGACACATATCTCGTTCCAATAATGCATTTGAGAGGATGGTCACACAAGGCTATTCAGCAGAGGTTGACTGCTGCATTCTATTGGCGGCCTTCATCACTTGGGTTCGGCTCTGCCTTCTTTATCTCCTTGCAGTTGGATGTTAGTTGATCCTTATCATTTTTGATACTCCGTGTACGGAATTTGGTCTCTGGTGAGTCAAAAAAGTAGTAACTTGAGCCGGTTTAGCAGAGACAGAATGACATCACACGGTCACTTCACAAGGACAAAATCCTCAGAACAATGGTAGAGCTGTGGACAGTTATGTCCTCTTACTGAAGAAAGAAATTGACAAGAGGAAAGTTCTGTACACATCACAAGGTTGCTTCCTATACAAATGGCCTCCCAAAACATTCCTTTCTCCCTTGACATGGCAGAGATCCAGGGCATACTTTTGGAGGTATAGAACCCAGCTAGTTAATCACTAAATTTTGCTCAGAATATAAGAGGGGAATTTAAGAGGGTAATGGTCTGTCTACACAGTAACAGGTGTTGGGCCTGAACCAATATACTGTACACTGAGAAATGTTTCATGGCAAATATGAGTGAAAGGAGTTCCTTTTCAATAATGGAGTAATTCTCCTAGGCATCGTTATACTTTTTGCTAAAGTAACAAATAAATAGTCCAGCCTCATGATCATTATCATTGTAATGGGACTGCAAGGACACCAGCACCAGTTGCATCAACGGCTAATTTAAAAGGCTTGCTGAAAATCTGGGCCTGGAGTACAGGCTGAGTAGACAGAGTAGCCATAACGTTTGAAAGTGCCTCTACACACCCTTCCTTCCACTCATGTTTGACTGCTTTCTATAACAAATCAGTAACTGCGGTTACAACATCAGAGAAGTTTAAAACAAACCTCTGATTTTAACCCAGCAATCTCTACAACACACTTTTGATCTTAGCCTGCCAGAAGATAACAATGGCCTCAACTTTGCCATTAGTCAGACTTACTTCACCCAATCTTACCATATAGTCTAAGTAATGAGAAAGACCCTTTACAAAATCACACTATGTTAGGATAAATACTAAGTTAGCAAATGACAGAATCTGCAGCGGGACATCTATCTGGATCAGGTGCTCTTCCTAGGAATTACAGAATATAACCAAATCATAAGAGTGTGACACATCCCTAGTTTGTTTATTATCCTCTGGAATGTGACTTGAGCACTTTTCATGCTATGCGGCATGACTTTGTAGGTACGATCATCAGCTGCAAAACAGGAAATATCTTGGGTCTATTCTGTAAGTGGGATTTGCCAATATCCCTTCAGTAAATCAGTTTTGGCAATGATCTTTGCATTGCCCATATTGTTAATGCAAACCTGTCCTCTACAAGCTGGGTAGGTGTCAGTCATGGTGGGGGAAATGATCCTACAGAAATCTATGAAAAACAGAAAGCCAAAACTTTCGCCTACGAATGTGTATCACCCGTCATTACTAAAAATAATTAAATTAGTAATCTTTGTTAAAATAATATGGTTGCACTTTAAATATGGGTCCTTATTTGGAAGGGTGATGTCACAGTACAAACTAAGTTACCACTAAATATTCAATCTGTTCCTTACCTATGCCAAACAAAAGTGTTTTTGTAGCATGGAGGTATAAATTGAAGGATACTTCCATTTCTTAAAAAATTTTGCTATACAGTATATATGAATTTGCTTTATAGGTGCATGGCATTAGAATAACATGCAGTTCATATGGGAAACAGAAGTTCATGAAATAAAAGCTGCCACTGCATAAGCAAAATATCTTCTGACTAAGGTCCTCTGGCAGTGAGAGGCATACCGGTACCATCGCAACTCGCCAAAACCTAATCATTTCAAGCCATATATCCTGGGATACTGCCCACAAGGTTTGGATACAATTTGCCCACTTTATTTTGAGATATCTTAAAGCAAACAAATACACACACAGACACACAGATATACACACAGATGCAGGCGATTTCATTATCGTCTCGGTAGGCGGACAATAACAATAGGTGTCTGGGGAGCACCAGTCTTTTTGGCAAGGCTCAGTCATCCCTTGCTGCAGCATGTACGGTATGTCACTTCATGTCTGATAATGGACTGCTTTTGTGGACTTGCACGGTAGGGGGTTAATTCAGAGGACATGTGTCTCCTACATCAACTTCGTGCTGTTGCATCATTCAGGATACTTCCCTTGAAGGGTAGTCAGGTCAGGAAGTCGTTCAGCTGCTACGTGAGAGAGTTTATCAGTTAACTCCGTCCACGCCTCCTGGTCCAGTGTCAAGGGCAGCCTGGCTCATCCACCGTCACCGCAGCCGACACCACACATGCAGCACTAGGGGGTCGTGTGGCCACTAGCTTGTGGTACTCCTTCAGTATATTGACATGACACAACCTTCGTTTCTTTCTCTGGCCTGGGGTCATAATTACATAAATCACCGATCGTCTTCTCTCTTACATAAGGCCCTGAGAAATTTGCCTGGAATGGCTGTCCACGAATGGGGAGCAATTCTAGCACTTTGTCTCCTGGAAGAAGCACTCTGCTCCTAGCCAGTGGACTTTTAGTATACCAACTCTTTGACTTTCTTTGAGAGGACTCCAAAGTTGCTTTGGCCAATTCTTTTTATGGCCAATCATGCTTTGAAATCTGAGACGTAGGTTGGCATATAAACATGACCACCATCATTGACCTTGTTTCTTGAGCAACTGTTTTTCTCATCGTGACCAAAAGCCAACTCGGAAGGGGAGAACCCCATGCACTCACCTGGCATATCTGTGGTTGCAAACAACAGGAAGGAATTACTTTTGTCCCAGTCCTTTTTGTGAACAATGATATATTTCTTTAACATTTCTTTGCTAGTGAGATGATATCTCTTCAGTGCTCAATGACTCTGAGGATGGTAGACTGAGGAGGAGATATGGGATATTCCTAATTCTTTGCAGGATTGTCTGAATAATTTTTACATGAAATTGCTGCCCTGATCTGACTGACCTCTTTTGGAAGACCAGACCTGTTGAAAAAAATAATTATCTCCTTTACCAATTCTTTAACTGAAATGTTTCTCAAGGAGGTGGCTACAGGATGGCTAATGTCCATGTTCAGATAGTCAGAATATACTGGTAGAGTGGTGAGGTCTTTGGCAAAGGGCTGACAATATCTACAAGAACTTTACTGAATAGGCCATCAAACACAAGAAGAGGGACCAGTGGTTCTACGGTAATAGGTTTATTATTGTTACCGACCAGCTGGCACATGTGGTATGACCAATAATACCGGGAAACGTTTTGGCAAATTCCAGGCATTTAGAAATGTTGCCTGATGAGAGACAGAGTCTTAATAACCCTCAAGTGTTCTTTTCTTGTATCCTTAACTTTGGAACAAATGCTTAACAAACATTCTCTCATTTATCATCTTGAACAGTGTGGAGGGTCTCCACCAAAGCATGAGCACATCATTCGCATTTCGATAGAAACACTCAGGCAACTCAGCCTCACATTCTCCCTCACTCATCCCAAAGTCATTCAGAGCTGCAATCTCTGGATCAAATCAGCTAATCCTAGACCTGCACTGCTATGTGGGGGGCTCTCAACCTCAGAGTCAGTCAAGTGAGCAAAGGAATATCATTTGCCACCTCGTTAGTATTAACATTTTCACTATCAGGAAGGTTTGACATCATGGATGTACTTACAGCACAGGCGGGGGACAGTGTAATGCATTCTACTTCCCGTTCTTTTGTCTCTCTCTTCACTTAGGGGACTTTTATATTCACAAAGTATGGCACCCGCTTACCTTTCTGCTAAGTCATTACCCAAAAGGGAAGTGGCCCCTTTCATAGGTAATTGGTTCACAATGCCGACACGTGCATGGCCTGTAATTAATTCTGACTGGAGATTCACTTCAGTCAGGGGGACAGGCACATAAATAATCAGCTGTTCCCTGTAATAAAATATTCATGAGGATCAGCTACATCTATTATCCGCTTCATCATGAGGGACTGTGAAGCATCTGTGTTTCAGAGTGTAGGGATTTGCTTGGTATTATCAACATAAATCGAAGGTGAAAAGAAACAAGCACACAGAGTGTCCTGGGGGGAGTCATTTTGCTTACTGTTTGAGATGTTCTGATGGAGTCTTGTTATCATCTTCATTAACTCCTGACTGCTGCACGATCACGGACTTACTAATGTTCAGTGATAGCTCTACAGGAGTCTGACCATCAACAACTAACTGCATCACTCTAGCTTCAGACACACAATACTCCCAGTGAAGATGTGTCTGACTACCATATGGAACTTCTTGCTGACCCTTTTACAACGTTGTTCCTACTCTCTTTGGTGGAACTAACATGCTCTGAGTTTATAGTTATCCAGTAGAGTCATCTAATTTCATATTAATTGGTATCCAAGAAGGGTTTACAGAGTCCACTTGGTCCACTCTCCTAAATCTACCAAATGAATGAGGTTTAGAAACATATTTATGGACAATATTATAATTATTTGTCTCAACAGTTGTCTTAACCAGGTTGTCCATCCCTTTCACAACCAAGTTTTTTTTTTTTTTTTTTTTTTTTAATGTGCTCGACTCTGGGCATAAGCTTCACAGCCTGCTCCCATGGCCCAGTAGTCCTCCTACATATTATACACCTCTACATGTCACCACTTCGGCACTAACACCAACCGTCCATATTGAATACATGCTAGGGCTGTCTTATACAGGACTTGTGAATTGGTATTAGCGGGGGTATTTTTACATGTCTGCGGGTCTTCTGGTAGATCGGTAAAGTTGCTTAACATGAAATTCAAATCCATAAATTTTTTCCTACTCCAGCGAGGATTTGAACCTGGGTCCGGCAGGACCGCAGGCCACCTCTCTACCGATTGAGCCACCGCCAACATCCTTGGCAATATTCCTAATAATGTTCTCCAATGTCATAAGTTCTCTCAACTTTGTAAATTCCATGTTAGTTTTCTTAGAGTGCATCCAGTAATCTAATTTATCTTGAAGTACTCTAGCACATTCCACTTGGGTTTGATAATTTTGTGTGTATGTGAATCTAGACTTGAACCTTATGCATCCTTTACCAAATTATAATCAGCGCTCTGGTCAACTGACAAAGCAATATAGACGTCCTGTGCCTTGCCGTTAAGTACACTGCAGTAATATCAACCAGGAGTCCATAGGCAAGGACAGATGACCTGCCACCTTCTCAAACTTTTGGAAGTGTTTGATACCATTTGTTCACAAAAGGAATGGACAGACTTTATATTCTTGGCAACATCAAAAAAGTCACTGGCAGAGGCACGACAAGGACTAGGTGAACAGTTGAGTCACCTCAGTTTGTACTCATGATCTAGTTCAATTTGTTTTCGAACTTGATTTTGTATCGTTTGCAACTGATTTTTTTTTTTACTAACATTAGCATTTAAAGCAATAACATACATTCTGAGCCATATCACTGCAGTCAAGTGGCTCTGGTTCCAAAAGCTCAGGATTCTGATCATTATCAACACTGTGAACAGATGGTCTTATTCCCTAGGGACATGACCAGTTGTGGTAGGATCGGTTTCAACATTTTAACTCACCCCAAACATTGTGTCTTTAGTTATACTACTGTAAGTAAATTAGGCTTATTATTATTATTATTATTACTTCGATCATCCCTCACGAAGCTTCACAGCTGCCGAAATAGTCCTCCTCTCCCCCACCTCTTCTCTACTCCGAACCGTCTCCACCTACCCCCCACCCAAATAGCCAACCCCATGCATAATCATACGCTACTACCCTGACGGGCTTCACTTGCCCATTTCCACTCTGACCTTCAAGTGGATAAATCTGTAACACAACACACTTATCATTACTAGGGAACTTAATTCTTAAGACCTAAGCAATCAGCTTAGTGTCAGGTTTAGTTAGATTTTCCAACTCAGTGTCAGGTTTAGTTAGATTTTCCAACCAAATTTGTCTTGGCCCAGTTTGAGAAAATGCTTCTCCATCATCAATTTCGTCAACACCATGACAGATAAGTATATAATGAGGGTCAAAGCAAAGTCATTATGCTATCCTGGCTGAGGTCTTCATTTAAATTACTTTATGGACAGTGTAGGAAGACTTGTCACTCTGAGAGTCAAATAAAAAGGAATGACAATCAAATAAATCTTCTATCTATCTATCTATTGCCAGACGCCTCAATCCCGTTTGGAGTGGCCACAAACAAATCGCCTCCAAGTCGCCCTGTCCCCCGCCATTTCCCTGCCCTTCTCCCAACTCACACCCCCCTCTCTCATATACCTCTCCACCTCATCCCTCCATCTCATCCTCGGCCTCCCCCTCCCTCTTCCCCCCTCCACCTCACTCACGTACACTCTCTTCGTCAGTCTTTCACCCTCCATCCTCTCCACATGTCCAAACCACCTCATTGTGTTCCTCCTAACGCTTCCTATCACATCCACATCCACACCACAACGCTCCTTTATATCCTCAATCGTCAGCCTGTCTCTCCACGTGACTCCACAGGCTCCGCTTAAATAACTCATTTTCACTGCTCTCACTCTTGACTTGTGTCCTTCCAACAACGTCCAAGCTTCACTTCCGTACGTTAGAGTTGGTATCACAATACTGTCATGTAGTAACTTTTTCACTTCCATGCTCACTTCCCTGTTTCTTATCACTGCTTTCAAATCTTACTTTACTAATAAAATCTCTACACAGCAGAAAATTCTTTTATATAAAAAACAGGTGTACAGCAGGACACTTCTAAAGTAATTGGAATCACTTACAAACCGACTTAGACAAGAACAAATTAGACTTTTCAGCTAATGAAAAACTAAATGGAAACAGTTACATTACTAGGCTATTAACTACAAGACAAAAACAAATTCTTATCATACGACTTGAATTCTTGGAGTACTTCTTGCACTGTATCACTTAACAAAGAGAGGGACTTAGAGGTGGTTGGAGTCGAGAGAGAAGTGCTCTTCCACCTCTAGCCCCTCTTGATGTATCCCAGTAGCCATGCCTGTTTTTCTCAATGACCTAACTAAGCAGCAACATTTTACCTTTTTCCATTAATCTCTTTCCAAGGGTGGTCACACATGGTGACTTATTTGGCAGGCTGCAGCATTCACTT
This sequence comes from Coenobita brevimanus, assembly GCF_032717465.1. Classification (NCBI taxonomy): domain Eukaryota; kingdom Metazoa; phylum Arthropoda; class Malacostraca; order Decapoda; family Coenobitidae; genus Coenobita; species Coenobita brevimanus. The sequence goes on from NC_136975.1 coordinate 22,804,200, forward strand.
GGGTTCAGCTCCGCCTTCTTTCTCTCCTTGTAATTTGATATAGGTTGATCCTTGTCAACGCTCATATGGAATGCTCCATGCAAACTCGGTCTCACGTGAGTCAATAAAGGGTAACTAGGGCCAAGATTAGCAGAAATAGGACAACATCACACAGTCACTTTACACGATCACAATTCCCAGTTTAGTGGCCAGCCTGAGTGTATTTTTGCTTCAGGTATAGTTAGTTATCTCGTCATATTGGCATGCCAGAGCTATTTTAGCGAGAAATGGTTCAGCAACGTCGTACCTTTGCTTTGATCGGTTGTTAAAATTAAAACATGATGATATATCTTCTCGTGTTACAGTATTATTTAGTAATGCTTTGCAATTTTAGAGCCTGTGGTTCAAAAGTGCCCGAACTTAATTGCTTGGCGTTAGCCAGAATCAGAAAGAATAAAATCATAAGATGTCATTGGTATTCAGGGTAAAAGAAAAAAAGTTGAATTTTTATTATTTAGAGGGGTCCATGTCATTACTCACTGACTGTTTATAATTGAATTATGTAATGTACTGTCTAAAATGCCTTCACGTCTCGTAACCTAAACTAGTCAAACCTAAACTTATCTATTCTGATCGTATCCAGTGTAACCAAACCTAACCCTACCTTACCCAACCAAACACGGTCAGAAATATCCTATTTCTTATCAAATATATTCAAATCTAACCTAACCCAACCCTATCTTTATCTATTCTAATGGTACTGAATATAATCAAGCCAAACCAAACCTAACCTAAGCATATCTATTCTACTCTTATCTAATACAGCCAAACCTGACCCAACCATACCTTACCTCATCCAACTTAGTCTAACCTGACTTATATTTATTTATTCTAATCTTACAACCCCTCATACTTTTTTTTTTTTTTTAAGGATTCAGGGTGCTATTACGGTGACAAGTATCTAGCGTCTATGGTTCTCAGCTATTGTACAGTACGTAAGTTCACAGCAAAATTTAATAACAAGATCGGGCCTACAGCTTACGTATTACGAGTTAATATATATATAAACACACGAACTGTTTGTCTGCGGTAGATAGGTAAATATTTCTGTATCTTTCTATGACTTTTTTTTTTCTTTTTTTTTTTTTTAGCTTCCATTCAGCTGAAGTGTAGGTGCGATCTTGCCGAGTCTTTTCTCGAGGCATTAGATCCATCATTGTCAAAATGGCTGGATCACCAATTATACCAGTAAAAAAAGAAAAAAAAAAAATCGCGGTTGGGCAGCAGCCAGGAACATCCCTTACTCCCTATTTCTCCAGTTTCTCGCTCCCTTATCCTGTACTTCTGTACCCACTGCATTGCACTGTCTCCCCATAGTACACGCCCAGCTCTACCCTAAGACAAATTTCTTCAGTCTTTATGCTCCTCTGCCCATTTTTTCTTTCACCCACTCATTTCCCCTTTCCCTCCTCCTATGTTCCCTAATCCACGTAAGCCTACTATAGATGGTGACTTTAACATTTATTTGAAGTTTTTCATATTTTTTTCCTGGTGCCTCTGCAACAAATGTATGGATGTAATAAATTTCTTTCTTGAGCAATAAATGAACATCCCTAACATTGAGAGAGAGAGAGAGAGAGAGAGAGAGAGAGAGAGAGAGAGAGAGAGAGATGGCAGAGAGGTGAGAATGGTATAGAAATGAATATATTGTTCAACATTTATACTGAATACAGTGTAATAGTAATGGCAGTGGAATATGCTGACGGGAGTTGCTAAATGGTGGTTGTTGAGGTAGGTGCGATAATGGTAGTAGGCCTAGTTGTGACTGTGGTTCACAGTGGTAAGTTGTAAATTGTGTTTTGATATGGCGTCGTTTTATATCATTCTTGCTTCGACTGTCTGTACGATTCACTGCTTCAGATCTTCCCAGGTTTAAAAGATATAATCGTTGGGTGATTGTCTGTTTGTTAAAAAGAAATATGTGTTTATGGTCCACCTAAGTCCACAAGAGGCAGTATCAACGCCATGCACGTGGGAGCTGCAACAAACACATCTCACTTCTCTTTCTTCCCCTCCCTCACCCTCGCTTTCCCGCGTCTAATCCCGCTGCTTGCTCTTCCCATTCCTGATCCCTTCCTGCTCTCTCTCTCTCTCTCTCTCTCTCTCTCTCTCTCTCTCTCTCTCTCTCTCGCCTCGTTACTTATAAATGCATATGTTTCGTCTCTGTTCATACATGAAGAGGGTTCAAGTCAACCCAAAACTGCTGTACTTTCTGTCTAAAGAATGCATCCATATGCACTGTGGGTATCATTCTGCTGTAACATTAATAATTTCTTGTCAAATATCTAACTTTTACTGTATTCCTAATTAGAGATACATAAATACAAGAACTCGAAGCACAGGAAATAATAGCAAACACATCCCAGTCAACGGTAATGATGGATAGTAATAGATACATACAAACTACAACCCATCTTATATTATTATTTTAATTATTATTATCATCAACATCATCACCATTATCATTACTCTCCCGCCTGTCTTTCCCACCCACAAGGAGAGTTGAGGGTCCAGAAGGAAAGAAGAAAAAAAGTGGGACAACTAATCCACAGCATTTCCAACGGAATGGGTCACACACTCACCATTCAGTCTCAGTTTCCACACGTAGCTTCATAGCATAATTACTTATCAGAGAGTCTATCCAACGACATAACAAAAGGGATGTCACACCCTTGTCATACACCTATCCGTACAAAATATCTCCCCAAGCTCGATTCGTTGTCAGTTCCCTCGCCTCATCAACCTTCTTACATCTCATGTCTCACTAATACATTTACCATAATTTTGTCCGTCTCCTTTTTTTACTAGTCACGCATTCTTCTATCTCCATAACCACAAGCATATACCTATTTCACCACCCTATTTTTACCCATTTTTTTCTCTGTGAAAACTTTCATACTGCACATATTTCATGAATCACATTACTGTACTTCTTATCCTATCCATTGTCTGCCCTCTACACATGTTATTAAATAATCCCACCTCCACTCCTCTAATTCTTGACTTTTCATATTTTTCCTAAAACAGTTTCACACCAATATGTAAGTATGGGTACTAAGACATCTTCATGCAGTCCTCTTCCTGCTGCCACACTCAGATGTCCGCTTCGTCTCAAGGCCATTATAGAATTATCCACTTTCCTTCCCTGTGCCACTCTACTTTCCATTTCATGTGCACATTTATCGTTGTTTCCGGCCACTATAACCAGGCACTAATACTCAAGTCCATTTCCATCACTTTAACCACACTAGATGTCACCTCTCTCAACAACCGATACTTTACTCTGAACTACACATACTGTCAATGCACGACACCTACAGATGTCCGGAAAAATAGGCCATGTAACAATCTCCAAAGTTATTGGGCACTAAAAAGAAGTAGTACATCTTCATGTGCATATGTCAGATTTGAGAACTTCCCCAAGTCACCATCATAATCATCCTCACCATCATTATAATTGTCGTCGTCGTCGTCCCTACAGTGGGTGGCACTTTTAGCTTGCAGCTGGAAGAAAACTTGTTTTTTTTCCTCCTGCCAGCCAGAATGTTTGAGCAAGTTTGTTTCTCCCCTATCATTGTTCACCCAGCAATCACCAGTTATAATGTATCCACTACTCTGTGTTTGCTTTCACCACCAACTCCTTAGCATGCACCACCATTCTCCCTTCATTACCATCCAAGTGCCAAGCTATAATCGATCCATCCTACACCACTAGCACCAAGTTTCACTCAGACCTACCATGCACTCACCATTCATCATGCTCTTTTCACTATTACCTGCCAACCAACCATTGTTGGCTATCCACCTACCATGCACACAACGTTCCCCTGAATCATCAACAATTTTTCAAGCAACTCCACTTCCCCATCACAATCGCAACCATGCGTTCACCCTTCACTAACCAAGTGCCATGCAGACATCATTCTTCACCCCCCATCTGCTATGCAATCATCATTCTCCTGCACCACCACCATCATCAAGCCTCATCCTAATCTACCATGCACAAACACTCATCTACCATGCATTCACTCTTCTCTCATTATCCTCAGCTAACATGTAATCACCATTCCCCCTTTATCCCAACCACAGCAACCATGCACCAGGCACCCTTCATCGCCTATACTATACATCTTCCACTGACTATCCACCACCACCTCTACCATGCAGTCATCACCTATCACTGGCATACATCTCCCAGCTTGCCCATATTATTTTTTGCCGTTTATCATTCGCCTACGGATTCAATCAACAATTCACTTTTCACCATTCACTTACCACTCAGTCTCTAATCATCCTACATCAGCATCACTATCCCGCCTCATTGAAACCAATCATGCACCCACCACGCACTACTTTCTCTTCAGCAACCCCCTACCATGCCATACCATTGCCAGTACATCATCCGCCTTCCATAATTATCATTTTCATGTGCCTTTATCACGATCGTGCATTCGCCATTCGCCTACCAAGCAATAACAATTCCCCCTGTATCTTCACCACCTCGATTAAACCTCATTTATGATAGTATTTTAAATGTTCTGGTGAAAATACTTTTTGGTGTTATAGATAATTATAAACTATGTAGATGGTATAATGGCACAAATGCCACACAAAGGAATGCTAAGGTGTAATTACAAAATATCTCAGTAATGAAGGGATTTTCTGGAGCCTTCAATGTGACCTGCAGTACAGTCCTCTCACATACGATGCGCCAAACACTCATCATTCTTCACCATTCACCTACTATATAATCAATAGTTTCCTGCAACATCACCATTACCACGCCTTATTCACACACCCAGCCTCTATTCCTCGCGACAGCATATGAAGTCTACCCTATATTCATCCAGCGCAGACACTAACTACACCCACACACCTTTACATACACTTAAGGTACATAAATTTCCACACATTTTATGCACCTGTGCACTGAGACGGATGTACTGAGATAAGTGAGGAAACTCCTGTGAGTTTCGAACAAACAAACACGTTAACTATATAGATACAGGAGCTCCTTCCACCAACCCGCACAGCCTCAACAGTCCTTTATATACCCTCCACACTATTTCCACATCCATTCTATTCTACTCTACATTCTCCTATACAGTTTTGCACGCTATACATCACCTGTACCCTCCTACATGACAAATTCCTTTCCCCAACACAATACAGAGAGGCGTCCAGTACTAGGTGCCAGTATTGTTACTCTCCATTCTCACCATTATTAAGCGATCGCGTTGTGTCCAGTATGATTCCAAGTTGCATAAAAGTCCTTCTTATGCTAGCTTGTGTATATGTGTGTGTGGAGGGGGTGAGTTCGTCTAATTCTCTCTCTCTCTCTCTCTCTCTCTCTCTCTCTCTCTCTCCTTTTTTATCTTCTCTGCTTTCTCATTTCCTCTCCAATTTCTACCTCCCCGTTTACCCTTCTTTCCCCCTGTCCTCCCCTCCTTTGTCTCATCCTCTTTCTGCTTTCCTCCTTCCCGCTCCCCCAGTCATTTATGAATAATATATGCAACACTTCACAGAAACTGGGAAAACTAACAAGACAAAAATATAGGGATGGGGGTCCTTTTCTGCAGCTAATCACATGCTCATCAGGCCAAGTCTCAGGGGTAATGAAGTTTATATTAGGCTGTCGGGCTGTCTCGTAAACATGCCTTAATGTCATCAGTGAGGTGGGGGTGTTGTTAACTTGCTTGATGATACGAGTGAGGAGAGAGGTAGAGGAAAGTGTATATGATGAACATTATTTACGCTACACAGTGAGACGCAGAGGGAGGGAGAGAAATGGGGATGGCATGAAATTATTTGCTCGAAAGCTATAAGGAATGATATATATATATATATATATATATATATATATATATATATATATATATCTCTCTCTCTCTCTCTCTCTCTCTCTCTCTCTCTCTCTCTCTCTCATATAACGATTAGTCACGCACACAGACTATTGTGAGTAGTAGCTAAGTTAGTAGATTATAACAAAGTCTGCAGATTTTATAGGTTAAAGGATATTTAGCTTCTAATAGCCAATTAAAAACAAACCATCTTTAATTTATATACAAACAAACAATGAAAATGTTTTTTGTCGCCCTTCACCTGTGCAGGCACCTCCCTCAGGCGAATGGTCATCTGGGAGACATCTGTGGTGTGTATAAACAGATTCCATTATCTTACGCTTCTGCCTGAGAAGGCCCGGAAAGGTTCGCTCGTCCTCAGTCTTGGCACCTCTATCAGCAGCTGACTAAAGAGCACCGTTCTGGCGCTCCTGCGTGCAGCAGTAGCTGATAAGCGATGGCTGGCCAGATGAGGCACTTATTGGACTTGAATCTTGTGAAGCTGTGGAGACAAAGCGTTCGTCCTTGACTTATGCCCAGTTTAATATGGTATATACTTGGTGGCAATGGACATTAAACCAGTCCTGCATAATCAAGGTGAGGGAGGGCTTGTGCCTTGTACAGGATTATAAGTCCCTACTGGTCAAGGCATCTAGCCAGGAAGCAAAGGGTTGCCACTCTGTGTGACGCTGCATAATAGATTGTGCTGATGTGCCTGATGTATCTCAGCTCTTTGTCGATGCACACACCCCAACCTGATATACGGTCCTACTGTGCAAGAGGCCTCACCAGCAATTTTTATCGTCTTCCTTATAGCAGCTTCAGCGGCAGGAGAGCTCTAGATAACTATTGTAAGTATCTTGTCAGAGGCAAAGCTCATTTCCCAGTTGGTTTCCAAGTCTCTGATGTTCCCAGGTGCTGTTGGTGCACCCAGTCACTTGCAGGGAGTTATCATGGTTGTATGAGACGCTGAACGTGCAGTCGTTGGCATAATATGCTGACAGTTCTGGGTGTTGTAGGTGCAGGTCATCGATGATGATATTCCTGTTAATTGGTCCAAGAACCGATCCCTGGGGCAAAAATGCACTGATTGGCTACTGTTGTGAAGTTTGACCAAAAACCGGTTAAGTAGCCTTCGATGAGCTGCAAGAAATCACGCTGGATGCCTCTGGCATGGAGCTTTGACAGAAGTCCCATATATTACACCCTGTCAGAGGTCCCTGTAATGTCAAAGGCAATCACCAGGGTATCATTGCCGACGTCTAGGGCATCCCGCAAGTCCGTGTTAAGGAGGAACCAAGAAACCACTTACAATGCTGGATGGTAACCATATAACCAAACCATACGTGCTTCCTATGTGTCAACAAGTGGGTTGGTGGAGGGTTAGTGCCCCTCCCCGTAATATAAATAACTCAAAGTCAAATGGCCACCCCCTACGGGATTATGGCGGCTGGCAATAGATAGATAGCTATAGGTGCTTAAAGAACAGGCTGGTGGTTGTTCTGGGTGGACAGGAGCCAATGTGTTTGCGTACACTGTGGGGCTGCTCACTGGTGGGTGAGATTTTACTGAGGGTTAGGCTGGGTTTGGGTCACAATGAGTTCAATAAGCACCTATTGAGAAGCACGCCGGACCTCGGTGAGAAAATCCTACCTTCTTGTTCTTGTGTTCTGGTTCTCTCTGAACATGCCTTTCACGGACAAATGTCCTGAATGTGTTTTTAAATATTACAATAGTCACACTGCAGCTTGGTGTGACAACCTCCTTCTGTGTGTCCACAATGCCGGCTGTGGGTACAGACAAGGGGACCATACTTGTTTCATCTGTTTTGGTTGTGTTTACCCTGATATAAGTGACGTGAATCTTGGGGAGGAGTTGGGGGGTAGTGTGTGAGAAGGGGAGGAGTTGGGAGGAAGGGGGGCAGTGTGTGAGTAAGGGAGGGGTTGAGAAGGCAGTGTGTGAGAAAGGGGGGAGGGGTTAGGAGGCATTGTGTAAGTAGGAGATAGTGTGACGGGAATGTATGGAGATGGGGACAGCATGGTGAGGGCTTGAAAAGACCTTGAGTTGAAAGGGGAAGCAGGAAGCTTGTGTGTGGTTTGCAAGGGGAAAGAGTGTAGTATTGCTTTTGTAGTGAATGTGAGGTTTGTGAAATTGTGCCGAGAGTCTGCAGGGGCATCAGTAGGCAGAGTGTGTAGTGAGAGTTGGCACAGGTGAGGCGTGAGATGCTGTGGGTAAGGAGTGTGGGATTGTCAGGAGCTGTGGACAGTGGTGGACAGCTGAATCGTGAGGGAATAGTGTGTGGTGGTGACAGTGTGGTGTGGAATGGTGCGGATGAAGTGTGGGAGGCTGGTTTGGCCAAAGATGGGGACGGGATGGTGTCAAATGGTGTGGTTGTGATGGGGGAAGCGGGATGGGGTTGTGTGAGGGTAGGGTTGTGGGTAGTTTCTGCGATGTCAGGTGGTGTAAAGGTGGGAGATTGTGTGTCACTAGGAAGTGGTGATGGTGAGATGGGGGATTGTTCATTGGCGGGTTCTGTGGTGAGGGGTGGGACGGTTATGCTGAGGGAGTGAAGGGTGAGGGACTGGTAGGATAAATGGACTGTGGGACAAGTAAGGTTTCTGTGCAGGGGTGGTGGGAACAGGTTGGAATGTTTTCTTGCCTACACGACACTTTTCCCGCCATATCAAGAGTGACTGTTTTTTGTTTTTTGTTTTTTTTTCAATACTCTAGGGCCTGGCTCAGATGGTAATGCCGACTGTTTGGTTTGTGTGTGCAGTACAGCCAGCAATGGTCCTCCTGGCAGTGGTAGTAGCTGTGGGAAGTTCACATAAAACTAGACTCTTATTTGTGAACAGTGCAGTTTGTTGTAACAGTTTTTTTTTATGGCAGCTTCCTGGAAGTTGATTGTGTGGGTGTTGTTCTAATTAGCGATGGTATCAGGCAAGCTGTCTGTCTTGTGTCCGGTGTCATCTACTCAGATATATTCTACTTCTTTTGGTTTTCATAACTTTACTCTGAAGTGCTTGACTTGAGAGTAAAGTTCGTATCAGAACCTGCATATTCAAGATGACACAGGCTTAGGCAGTCTTGTTCGCATGTGAGAAATGCACTGTTCTTTTGTTTTAACTATTCCCACACACAGTACAATTAAGGTGGAACATAATCACACTTATTTCTCTTGAGTAATCTGTGGGCTGTGCTGTCTGTGCATATGTCCGTGTATTAAACGACATAGGGCGATCGACTGCAGACATTATCAGAATATCAGAGGTGTTGCTGATGGTCAGTGGTGGTGATGGTGGTGGGTCAGTGCCAGAGTGGGGGTGGGGTTGTTGGTGGAGAAAGGGGGACGATATGGCGTTGCTAAGGGAAACTATGTGGTGTGCACTGCTCACCCAGAGTTGATGATTTTCCCGCAGATCTACCTTTAGCCGTTTCACATACAGTACCAAGTGCTAGAAAGGCACGGAAAAATGAAGCTAATATTAAGTGGTTGGGAAAGTTTTATTAAAAGCTGGGACACACTGGTGATGAAGGTCACTCTTTCTACCCAGTCTCTCTCTCTCTCTCTCTCTCTCTCTCTCTCTCTCTCATGCTTGCACACACCTGACGCGGCCACTTCTATTATATAGGTAAAAAAATGAGTAACTTAAAAATGGGGGATAGGGATCGCTAAAAAAAGTAAACAAACAAGGAAGGATCGCTGATTCCGATATTAACAGTCTGTACAGAGTCAAAATAGGGATTTGTGGGTTTACATTGTCAGTGTTACTTGAATCCTTGCTGGTTTTGCATGCTCTCCAATGATCCTTCCTTCCTTGTTTACACTTTTTAGCGATCCCTATTCCCCCTTTTCAATCAAAATTTGTTTATTTACCTGGTTTGTTTTCTTTTCTTTTTTACAATCCATTTATGAACTAAACAATCAAAATTCTTGCGTTTCAATTACCTTTAAAGCTTTTATGTTATGACTATAAACATTTGGCATCTTCTAATAATTTTCATTGCTGTGGTGTTGTGGCTTTGCACACACTGGTTGTTGGTTGTTTTTTTAAATTCTGGTCTTCATTTTGTTTACTATAGTGTTGTGAGGCCTCTTAGAGTGGACATTGTTTTAGAATCTCTATATTTTGCAAACTGATTAAACAAAGATAAACTGTAAGAAGTTACATTGAGTAAAATCTGAAACGCTATATATTCAAACTGATTACAAGAGAGAATCAAAATCTGCTGTTGTGTATTTTGCGTGACTACTTTGCGTAATAGTGGGTATTTTTTCATTCTTATTTTTATTTGTGAAATTGAAAATGCATCATTACTACATTAGTTATAGTAATAATTTATGTAGGGGCACTTCTTGCAGCTCCGCCATGCCCTCTTAGTCCCCTTCCTCTACCTCTTCCTCGTTCCCTTCCTCCATCTCTTCCTTTCCCTCCTCCTCTGCGCCCCCCTGCAGTTGACTCGTGAGATGGGTATTGTCACGATTAATTCCAATATCGTTGAAAAACTTATGTAAGTTTGGCATTAGTTCGCTTTAACAAACGGTCACGATAGCACAACGTGGTAACTTCCAATTAGAGCGCTGAGCACAAACCAGCGCTTTTCATTTATCTCACGTGACGTCTACACAAAAGCCTGGTGGAATTTCAGGGATAAACTAAAAAATAAAAAGCTAAATTAAGCCCTGAGTTATAAAATAATGCACTTGTGTAAAATCGCACGGGTGCGTCTTAATTACGCAAAGACACTTTCCCACAATGGCGCTTCATTGCTCGCGTAGGTAATCTGCTAGCTAGAGTTTTCCACTTAGCAATAACATAGTACAGTATAAAATTTAATATAGTCACGCTGCTAGTGATGCACTGTTGATACTTGATGGCAATTCCGTACTTGAATGGCTTCTCACGGGCTTGCAATGACGTAGAGGAATCTCTGTGTATCCGGATGGTGGATGATCATCTTTCGATTAGGTGTATTAAAATAGATCATGGACACGCTCAGCGACCCATTAAGTATGAGCGGCTAGTTTTTATCCCGAAATACCGAATAGGTTTTCTTGTAGACCTGTGAAACACTAATATGAATAATATTAATATGAACAAACTGGCAAATTTCGAATGTACCAAATTTTCTTATAAAACTTCTTTTCCACATTATCAATGCTTTGCTGACCTATTCTGTTGAAAAGGAACCCTCAGGAGTTGTTTCAAGAATAAGCTTGCATTCTAAGATGATTTTTAGGTGACTGTTCTATTAGGGGTTTCAGAAAACTCCTATAATGAACCACTACCGTGGCTCATGATATGTTCAAGATGTAATGTATTGATGCAAAGAAGCAATGATGTTTTGTCCTTTTTATCTTGTTGCCCTCAGATGAGTATGAGTCTTAGGATAAATATTTCTAATAAGAGGGGCTACATTTAACAAAAACAATTCCTTTATTGACAATACAATTTACTAATGTGGCTAGGTGGTTGGTGGTGGCGACCATCATCAACTCTCTTCATGTAGTGCCACTTACTTCTTCCTCATCCTTATCATTCTCCTCCTCTGTGTCCTCCTCTCACCCACTTTTCCCTTCCATCTTGTCTCTTTTTATTACTCTGCTTTTCACTTCAGGTGACTCTACACTGAGTGACAAGCATGATGGTTTCCTATCACCCAAAAAGCTGGGTGGTAATCTTGCAGAGCAAGCTATTGTGCCCCTGCTAACTGGGTGGTGAGACGCAAATGCGGCGTCCATCCAGGAACCCAACCACATTTTTCCCTGCTCCTCACTCTGCCGAGGTGCTGTCAGCCTTATGGGAACATCGATTCATTGTACAGGACAATGCTTCAGGAGCGGTTCCTTGCCTGTGATTGGTGGGTCTGCTCAGCCAGACACTCCAGAGTTGATCACCAACAACAAAAACAACTACTGTGGCGACATAACAATCATCAGCGGGTAACATGAATATACTAAAATGAAGTTGCATCGTCGAGACTGTTAATAAAAGTGCTTTCACGCACACACACACACACACACACACACACACACACACACACACACACACACACACACACACACACACACACACACACACCGAGACACCAAGGAGAGCGGACGTGGGCCAACAGCGCTCCATACCAAGACAGCATGGCCAGTGGCATTACCTAAATTAGTATCTTTATATGAGTCAAGCTCTGTACGAGGTTAGACTAAATGATTTTCTATTATTAAAAAAAAAATAAGAAGAAGAATTTTAAGCAAGACTTATTCAAACAGAAAAGAGAACAAAGTAGCGAAAAAATGCGCTCAATCAGCTGATTGTTTGTTTAGACTACAACTGCCCCAGGGAATATAAGTACTCTGTGCTTTTAGTATTGCAAAATGGCCACATACATTAGTAAAGCAAATTAAAAAAAAAAAAAAAAAAAAAAGGGATAAAGGTAGAAAGCAGGATGATGATTTCTACCAAGAACTGGTTGATATGGAGACTCACAATAAACTGGTAGAGCGTGTACACAGACTGGAGATGGCTTTTCAGAATGAGATTAATGAAATAAAGAGGCAGATGCACTTGCAAAAGGAAGAAATAGAAAAACTAGGAAGGGAGGTCAACAAGAAAGACACAACCATAGATGAACTAACAGTGGAAGTGAGTACACTTAGGAGGAAAATAAGTGAAATGGCAAGTACAGTAGTCAACCACGAGAGTATTATGGAAGAGTTCAAAAAAGATACAGAGATAATTAGGCAAGTAAGCAGTCTGAGAGACCAGAGCACTGATATTGAGGAGAAGATAACACAGGTGAATGAAGCTGTGCAAAGCTACAAAAATGATGTGGAAACCACGTAAGCTGAAATGGTGAAAGTAAAGAAAGACTTAGAAACAAGAGTGGAAGAAAAAACATTAAAAAGGAAGTGAAAAGAATAATCCAAAACAATCCAAAGTTAGTCAGAGATTCAGTAGATATCAACAAATCTATAGTAATTACTGATATAGAAGAGGAAGAAGTAAAAAACAAGATCTCGAGAGACAAAAAGGAGCTGGCAAATGTAATGAGCTTATTGAAAGAAGTATCACAGGAAATCTATAGTAAAGACATAGAGGAACACAAAAGGCTAGGGAAATACGAGAAAAGCAAGTCAAGACCTCTAAAGGTAACCTTCCAGAGTGTAAACACCGTGGAGGAGATGCTATAAAATGCAAAGAATCTTATGGAAAAAGAGAAGTTCAAAAATGTATGGATAAAAAGATGCCTAACACAAGAGAAACTGGAATTACTGAAAGAGAAGAGAGAGGAAGCAAAAACATAAAAAGAGGGAAGATAGAAGAGAAGAATACATTTTTTTTTACAAAGTAATATGATTGCAAGTACGAAAGTGGTACATAAACAGGAGGGAATAAAAAGGAGGAAGGTAGTAGAACCATGTCATGACAAGTATATAAACAAGATGATTAAGTTGATGTACTCAAATGTGGATGGAATGGTAACTAAATTATTAGAGATGAATGATTATGTCAGAGAAAATGAACCACATATAATATGCCTAACTGAAACAAAATCAACACCAAGGATATCAAATGACAAACTAAACTTAGAGGAATATAATATATGGAGAAGGGATAGGAACTTAAAAAAAGGAGGAGGAATTATAATATTAACTAAGAAAAATCTAAAAGTCATGGAAATAGAACTAGATATACCCTGACAAGTAGAAATGATTGCATTAGAGATCAATACATCTGAAGGGAAAGTAACTGTAGCCAATTTGTACATGCCACCCAGATCAAACACATGGGAAAGGGACGACTATGAGGACCTGGCAGAGAGTACAATTCAGAGTTTAAGAGCATTACTACATAAAATGGAAGAGAAATCGGAAAGAATTATACTAACTGGAGATTTTAGTACAAATATAAACTGCCATACTCTAGATATAATAAGCCAAGAAAGCTGTTGGGACCAAAAGCTCCTGGATCTCGTGCAAGAGTTTTTCCTAACGCAACATGTGAGGGAAACCACCAGATTAAGAGGACTCGATGTACCCTCAGTGCTAGATCTCATATTTACTAGGCAAGAAAATGATATTGACTGTTTAATATATCACCCTCCACTCGGCAAAAGCGACCATGCAGGACTAAATTGCAACTTCAGGATAGCAAATGACATAGTTAACAGCAATGAAAGTTACAAAAAGAGCCTAAACTATAAAAAGGGAAATTATCAAGACCTAAAGAAGTATTTCTTAGAAATTGATTGGGAAAATGAGCTTAGAGGACAAGATTTAAATGCTGTATATAAAAAATTCTGTGAATTTTATGAAATATGAGTCCAGAAGTACATCCCACAGCACAAAGAAGCAGAAAAGAAAAGAAAATAAAGAAATGGTTCAATACAGAATGTAAAAAATCAAAAGAAAGAAGAGATTTGTTGTGGAATAGATACAGAAGACACAATAGTGAAAGGGCATATAATAATTACAAACAGACAAGAAACGATTATACAACAATAAGGAGGGAAGCCCAAAAACAGTTTGAGGAGCATATCATAAATAAAAGTAGTGATCAACCGAAGCTATTTTACAGCTACATCAGAAGCAAAACCAAAGTAAAAGATAAAATACAATCCATTACGGACGAGGGAATCACCTATACACAAGAGAAGGATATTTGTGAAGCACTAAATAAGAATTTCCAATCAGTTTTTACAGAAGAAAAAAAAATTGAAATGAACTATGTGGAACATGCATGCCCACACATACTACCAGATATACAAATATCACAAAAAGTAATACAGGAGGAGTTAAGTAAATTAGACAGAGGAAAAGCAAATGGTCCTGATGAAATTTCATGTCGGGTGTTACAAGAATGTGCAAAGGAGTTAAGTAAACCATTATTTTTAATTTTCAAGAAATCCTTGAGTCAAAGTAAACTACCTGATATTTGGAAGAAAGCAAACATTGTCCCCTTATTCAAGAAAGGGAATAGACAAAATCCACTCAACTACCGACCAGTATCATTGACCAGTGTTGTAAGCAAGGTATTAGAAAAGCTTATAAGAAAAGCTTGGGTAAATCATTTAGAAGAACACAATATGATAACAGAAAGACAGTTTGGTTTCAAAAAAGGAAAATCATGTGTTACTAATCTGTTGAGCTACTATGACAGAGTAACAGACACAAAACAGGAAAGAGAAGGATGGGTGGACAGTATCTATTTAGATTTCAAGAAAGCATTTGACACAGTACCACACCAAAGACTTTTATGGAAACTGTACCATCAAGGAGGAATTCGAGGCAAACTGTTTTGTTGGATGCAAAATTTTCTCATAAAAAGAGAAATGAGAACAGTACTAAGGGGAAACTACTCATCATGGAAAGAAGTGACTAGTGGAGTACCATAGGGCTCAGTGCTGGCACCAATCATGTTTTTAGTGTATATAAATGATATAGACAGTAACACTGGAAATGAAAGCTATCTAAATATGTTTGCAGATGATGCAAAAATACAAAGGAGAATTACTAACACAGACTCTTGTAAAGAGCTACAAGAAGAATTAAATAAACTTCATGAATGGAGTAATACATGGCAAATGGAATTCAATGTGGACAAGTGTCATGTAATCAAGTTTGGTAAAAGTGGAAAAAGACCTGATTGGGATTAGGAAATAAAACCCTACACACATCAGAAAGAGAGAAGGACCTAGGTGTGATTATCAATAACAGACTATCTCCGGCTGACCACATCAGTGAGAAGGTACGGAACATGTATACACTGATTGCAAATATGAGAATAGCATTCACATATATAAATGAAGACATGCTAAGAAGGATTATAACATCATTCATCAGACCAACCCTGGAGTATGCATCAGTAGTCTGGAGTCCTCATCTCAAAAAACACATAGACAAGATTGAAAAAGTTCAAAGGGCCCCTACAAGATGGGTACCAAGCTTAAGCAATCTAAGCTACGAAGAAAGACTAAAGAAACTGAATCTACCAACACTACAGGAGAGAAGGAAAAGAGGTGACATGATAATGCTATATAAATGCATATCAGGGAAGGAGAAAATAGATATAAATGATTACTTAACCTATGGCGAAGCATCAGCAGAGAGGACACTGCAAAAAACTGCATAAGAAGAGAGGTGATAAAGACGTAAGGAAATTCAGTTTCCCAAACAGAGCAATTGATCAATGGAATGCACTACCGAATGAAATAGCGTGTGCCAAAACAATTCACAAATTTAAGGATATGTACGATAAATATGGTTTAAGACATGGGACAGTACGAGCTTGACTCATTCCTGTAGAGATACAATTAGGTAAGAACAATTAGGTAAGAACACACACACACACACACACACACACACACACGCACACACGCGCCCGTGCGAGCAAGGTATATGTAGATAAATTTAAATGGACACAGGAGAAGCATTCAAATTTATGTAAGAAAATGTCAGGAGACAAAATGGAAACTGGAGAGTTGATGATTCGGTGAAGCGTACTGCCTCAGATATACATACATACATACATGCTTACAGTACGACATACATACATAAAACATTCTGTGTGTGTGTGTGTGTGTGTGTGTGTGTGTGTGTGTGTGTGTGTGTGTGTGTGTGTGTGTGTGTTTGTGTGTGTGTGTGTTTTCCGCTCCTTATATTTCTGCTTCAGAGCTAAATTACCCTGTTTTATTTCCCCTTCAGCACATCAAAACATCTAAAGTACAATATAATAACCACAGCCAGTGCTCAGAGAATACAGCAACTCAGCACCTGAGTGTCCTCCTGATCCGTGGACATGACTGTTGTTTGATCTGCACCACAACTGCACCATGACACAGAATGCATATGCAAAGTTTTGATCTTGACTGAACAAGGCATTCGCGAGACAGCGCCGCACCGCATGTTTTTAACGCTGACCTATGAACTTCACCTTGGTCGATCAACACAACATTTGTCACGTCGGTTACGTATTCCTAGACTGTTGCATAATACTTATGCAAAGTTTGATTCATATCGTGTGTTACAATCATGAGATATTGTGTTAGTAGTATTCACAAATACATACTGTACATACAAAGAGCCTCGACGACAATAGCTACACATATCTGCGTCGTTAATTACCACATTAAGAGTTAAACAATCTTACACCACTCACAGCCAGACTCTATCATAGACGAAAAGACAACACCAAACAATCTCATGAGAATATTTGATGAAGGGATGAAGAGGGAGAAAAATGACGAAAATATGTCTTAGGGAAAAAGGTACGGCAAGTCTTTGTACCGGTGGATTTGCTGAGTGATCAGGATGAATGATTGACAGTGATGAATGAACGGACCAGTCAATATATATATATATATATATATATATATATATATATATATATATATATATATATATATATATATATATATATATATATATATATATATAGTGTTTAATATTTAGATGGATGGTGTTGTAAGGAAGGTGAATGTGAGAGTGTTAGGTGGTGGTTTGAATCTGCTGAACGCTGATGGTAGAAAGTGGAATCTGAATCAACTGCATTTTGCTGATGATACTTTACTGGTGGCTGATTCGGAGGACAGATTGAGACAGTTGGTAGAGGAGTTTGGAAAGGTGTGTGAAATGAGGAATTTGAAAGTAAATTAGAATAAGAGTAAAGTAATGAAGTGTACGACGTTAGTAGATGGTAGGAGGATGAATGTAGTTCAGAATGGCGAGCTGCTTGAAGTGGTAGAGTGTTTTAAGTATTTAGGGTAACATGTTTCTGTGGATGGAAGAATAGATGTAGAGATGAAGTTTAGAATGAACGAAGTAGGAAAGGTGCTGGGAGGAATGAAAAAATGTTTAAATGAATGGATGTAAAGAGAAGGCTGTATAAGGGTGTGGATGTACCATCTGCCTTATATGGGGCTGAAACTTGGAATATGGGGGTAGCAAAGAGGAGGACATTGAATGTAATGATGGTTTGGGCATATGGGGAGGAGATTGGATGAAGAGCGAGTGGTGAAAAAGATAACTGGATCTGATGTAAGAGGTGAAAGGCTGAGAGGAAGACCATAAATAGGATGGATGGATAGTGTGAAGAGAGTGTTAGATGCGAGAGAGATGTCTGTAGAGTAGGGATGAGTGGCTGCGTGTGATAGGGATTAATGTAGAGAATTTGTGAATGACTAAATGGTGACGAGACCCCATGGGATACTCTCCAGCATTTGGTATGATCAGCTAATCAGGTCAGGTACCGGTAAGGAGATGGGTCCATTATGATGTGTCAGGGATCAACCAGTCCTGCTGTCAGGCCCTGTTGTGGATGTCGCTGATTCCACTGGGCAATTGACCCTCATGCAGTGTGGTGCGATGAAGATCTGTCGCTTCTCCCATTGGAGCTAAGATACGAGTAAATGTGTGTGTGTGTGTGTGTGTGTGTGTGTGTGTGTGTGGATGAGTAAATTGGAAGTGTGTCGTCCTGTCTCGGCTATCCCCCTTTTGGGGGGAAGGAGCCTGGGATATATATATATATATATATATATATATATATATATATATATATATATATAGCCCGACGCCCTAATCCGGCAAAGGGTGGCCGCAGACAAAACGCCTCCAAGTCACTCTGTCACCCACCATTTGACTCCCCTCCCCCCAACTCACCCCCCCCTCCCTCATATACCTCTCAACTCCATCCCTCCACCTCATCCTCGGTCTACCCCTCCCTCTCCCTCACTCCACCTCACCTACATACACCCTCTTAGTCAGTCTTTCATTCTCCATCCTCTCCACATGTCCAAACCACCTCAGTGTATTTCTCCTAATCTTTCAACCACATCCACATCTACCCCACAACGTTCCTTCACTTCTTCATTCGTCAACCTGTCCCTCCATGTCACTCCACATGCTCCTCTCAAGTAACTCATTTCCACCGCTCTCACTCTTGACTTGTTCCCCTCTTGCAAGGTCCACGCCCTGCTTCCATACGTCAGGGTAGGGATCACAAATACCATCATGCAGTGACTTCTTAACTTCCATACTCACCTCCCTATTTCTCATCACTGCTTTCAGTGTGCCAACAACCTTCCTTCCCTGCTGTACCCTTTCACGTACTTCATCCCCCAAAGTTCCATCCTTACTCATCACACTACCCAAGTACTTGAATGCACTCACATTCTCCATATCCTCACCATCCAACCTCACTGCACACTCTGTGACTTCATTCCTCTCAAACACCATAACTTTACTTTTGTTTACATTAACTTTCAGCTTCCTCCTCCTACACACTGTCCCATATTCATTCACCAAACCTTGCAACTCCCATTCATCTTCACTCAACAATACTGTATCATCAGCAAACAGCAACATCGGAAGCTTCCAAATCTCACCCTCATTCATTAGGGCCACCCCCACATCCACTGCCCTACCTTGTACCTCCTTTACGACCCCATCCATATATATATTAAACAGCCATGGAGACATTACACACCCCTGTTTCAGTCCCACATTGAGATCAAAGAACTCACTCAGCTCACCATCCACTCGCACCGTAGCCCTAGCTCCCTCGTACATACTCTTCACAGCACTCAACAATTTCCCCTCCACTCCATATATTCTTAATACCTTCCACATACCTTTCCTATCTATTCTGTCATAAGCTTTCTCCAAGTCCATGAAGGCAGCGTACACTTTCCTTCCCTTCTCTAGATACTTCTCCACTAAACATCTTAGAACAAATATCTGATCTACACACCCTTTTCCCTTCCTAAATCCCCCTTGTTCTTCTCCAACTAGCTCCTCTGTCATATGCCTAACCCTATCAGTGAGTATTCTACCATATATTTTACCAGTCACACTAAGAAGGCAAATACCCCTATGGTTACCACATCAGCCGTTTGAGTATCCACTGCGGGACCGGCCTATCCCGACCGAAGTCGGGACGATACAGCCAATGTATCTCTACCAAGTGGCTTAGGCTGTCTGGTAGAGATTGTATGTAGGGTGAGAAGTGCTTGTACATGTAATTGTAGCGTTGGAGTGGCTTTGGATGTGTGTGTAGTCTGTGAACCAAGTGTAATCGGCCCACGCAAGCTGACTGGGTGCAAGCATACTTCACACTAAACGACACTGGTTCAACCACAGCACCCCTTTTGTTCGCCAATGCAGTACGTGTGCCGGGTGAACACTCCCAAAGTTTATTACCCCGGCGAGATGCAAACCCTGGTTCACCCGTGTACGAAACGCACACTCAACCACTGTACCACAGGGGCTCCATATATATATATATATATATATATATATATATATATATATATCATCAGCCATTGCAAGTCTTCTGCTGAATAAAGGCCTTCCCCAACCTTCTCCACGACTTCCTTGACTTAGCCAGTCTCTGCCACGTTTTGCCTGCAAACATCTCTATCTCATCTCCACCTCCTATCTGGCCTTTTTCTGTTATGTTTACAATTTCAGGGAGTCCAGTCAGTCAGCCTCTTGCTCCATCGGTTATCCCTTATTCTTGTTACATGACCTGCCCACTTCCACTACTGTTCTTTTATAACTTCTGTAATGTTTTTGACATTAGTCTGGTCTCTCACCCAAGTTGATCTACAGTATTCGTGCCTCATAAAAATATTCCCAACACTGACCATTCCATTGCTGTTTGTGAATGAATTTGTTAATTTTCCGCCGATTTTTTTCAGTTTCCAGATTTCAAAACCATACTCCAGAGCTGAGATTATAAAGTCGTTGTATACTTTTCGGGTCTTACATATTGGGAAGCAACTTTTCATAATATCTCTATGTTTAACAAAAGCTTTCCATCGATTATAATGCGTCTGTTTATTTCGCCGTCATAGACACTAGTCAGTTTTAGTATTTGCCCAAGGTATTTGTACTCCTCGACTTCTTAAAGATCTTCTTCACTTATTCTGATGACAATCTTTGGTGTATTGAATTAAACATTAGTTTAACTTTTCATCATCTTTAGACCTATTCTGAGACTTTATTTATGTCATTTATTTTTGCATTGTCTCTGCTGTTTCTGAGATTAGGACAGTGTCATCTGCAAATATTAAATGGTTTAGGTTTTCACCATCTATGTTTACTCCTATGTTCTCATGGTCTAGCTTTCTGGAAATACTTTCTAGTTATGATGTTAATAATTTTGGTGAAATTGTGTTTCCCTGATTCACGCCCTTCTTAACCTTCTATTTGTTTTTTCTTTATGTATTTCGTGATTTAGCTATCAGTTCCTCTTTCGAGCAGTTTTGTAATGATCTCATTTACTCCTTGTTCCCACAGTGACTTTATAATTTCCATGTGCTCCACTGAGTCGAAAGCCTTTTCTTATTCAATTGAACCTAAGTACAATGGTTTACTATATTTAGCAGTATTTTCAATTAACTGATTCATTGTGTGTTGATGATCAGTAGTCGAATACTCGCTTCGGAATCCTGGCTGTTCACGAGGTTCGTTTTCTTCTGAATTTGTTGTTATTCTGTTTGTAAGGACTCTAGTGGGGAGTTTGTATATATCTGGTAATAAGCTAATGGGTCGATGGTTACTAAGGTCTTTTGAGTGTCCTTCATATATATATAAATAGATAGACATATGGATAGATAGATAGATAGATAGATAGATATTCAGTATATATATATATATATATATATATATAGATAGATAGATAGATAGATAGATAGATATATATATATATATATATATATATATATATATATATATATATATATATATATATATATATATATATAAGTTATAAAAGAACAGAAATGGAGATGGGCAGTCCATTTAGCAAGAATAAGGGATAATCGATGGAGCAAGAGGTTGACTGACTGGACACCAAGAGATTGTAATCGTAGCAGAAAGAGGCCAGACAGGAGGTGGAGGGATGAGATAGAGAAATCTGCAGGGAAAACGTGGCAAAGATTGGCTCAGTCAAGGAATTCGTGGAGAAGGTTGGGGGAGGCCTTTGTTCAGCAGTGGACTTGTAATGGCTGATGATGATGATGATTATATATATAGATATATATATATATATATATATATATATATATATATATATATATATATATATATAGATAGAGATATATATATGATATATATATAGAGAGAGAGAGAGAGAGAGAGAGAGAGAGAGAGAGAGAGTGACTAACTTTTGTATAACACAATGTTTTGGAAATTTTCTTCTCTATACACTGCGTCAATAAGTGGGCAAACCTGTTTTGTACTTCTGCTTCTGCACCCGACAGTAAATCTGCAACTATTCCATCTTCTGGGCACTTCCGTCTTTTCATACTTTTAAGGGAAATGTTTACTTTGTCTGGTGTTACCTCAGGTATTTCACCTGTGTCAACGGAAAAGTTAGCTATAGATAGTGTTGTCTTTGATGCATACAGTTCTTTGTAAAATTCTTCAAATCTCTTCACCATCCAATGTCTGCACTGAATAATGTCACCGTTCTTGTCTTTCAGTGATTAAAATTGTGGCTTTCCTCGTGCCATTTTACTTCAGACCTGTTTCACACGTTTTCCTTTTTTGATGGTCTCTTTGATCTGATTCATGTTTCTCTTCTTTTTGTCCTTCGTTGATAAGCATATTTAATGCCCCTCTTTTCGTTTCCTTTTTTGTTTTGCTTTTACATTCTTTTTTTTTTTTTTTTTGAGTTCGAGGGTCATTTATAAATACTTGTTGGCATTGACTGTATTGGCTTATATTTTTATATGTTATAATGAAGCCAATTTTACTCTTTGTTTCTCCATCTGGACTTCTCCAAGTCCATTTTCTGCCCGTTCTTTTATGACAGAATGTGTTTATTATTCTCATGTTATACATTTCAGCAAAATTTACCACCATTTCATTTATGCTATTCCATTTTCCCACTCCGAATATTCCCATACATCGTTCTCCATATAGATATCTGTCCATCATCTATCTACATATATAAATAGAGAGATAGAGAGATAGATTGACTGATGGACAGACAAATAGGCTGCTGTGTTGGTGTGTATTTAGGTGGGTAGATAGATTGATGGACAAATCTCTGAGTTGGAAAGTAGGTACGGGGTAGACAGGATTTAAGTAGAAAGTGAGTAAAGATAATAGCTATTAGACCGACAAGGAATTGATAGCAGAGAGATGGGTTGGTGGACGAGGAAGTAGGATAGATCTGAAAAGATTAGTTGAAAACGACAAAAAGAGAGATGCAAGATACTGTAGATGAAACCTGGAGAGATTCATTAGTAATCAATTAATTATATACCGCTATATGATATATAAATAAGGATCTACAGGAATACACAGCAATTATGTCTTCTTTTACAGTTCAGTGATTTGGAGAAAGGTCAAGAGAAGATAACTGATACAAAAACATACTGAAATAGGTGTAGTGGTTGGAGGGTAGCTAGAATGCAGCGAGAGACAGTTGTATAAAACTGGATAATCTCGTTCGCAGGCAGTGATTTGGATGGGCTTCAAGACAAAATATAGGTAGGTAAATGACAGATAGATAGTTATAGAAGTAAATAGGTAGATAAATGACAGATTGATAGATATGGAAGTAAATAGGTAGGTTAATGACATATAGATAGATATAGATGGCAAAACAGATGGTTAAACAGACAAGTGGAGAAAAAAATACTGAGAGAGAGAGAGAGAGAGAGAGAGAGAGAGAGAGAGAGAGAGAGAGAGAGAGAGAGAATCCCTTCCTGTTATGGCATGATAATATGTAGGGCAGGCTACTATTATTCATCATTATGTACTGCTAATATTCTTATTATATACCATTAAAACAATTATTATAATGAGCTAATGAGGGGAAGGAAAAGACGATGCGAAAGAAATAATGAGAGGTGTAGTAGATACGGGTTTGGAGAGAGAGAGAGAGAGAGAGAGAGAGAGAGAGAGAGAGAGAGAGAGAGAGAGAGAGGGAGGGAGGGAGACAGAGAGCGAGATACCATTAAAATAATTATTATAATGAGCTAATGAGGGGAGAGAAAAGACGATGCGAAAGAAATAGTGAGAGGTGTAGTAGATTCGGGTTTGGGGGAGATAGATAGAGAGAGAGAGAGAGAGAGATTTCCATAACAATACCACAGTTAGCCCTCATTGTGCTTTCTGAAAGAAGGTTCTCTCCGTTCACTGGCAACGCTCCTGCATAACCCTCCCACCGTGTACTCCTCCTGCTGTTCTTTATTCCCTAGAAATGCGTAGTTTTGTTCCAGTCCTTGAGCACGCTGGGGGAAGACAGGAAAGAGAACATAAGTCTGAAAGGAGAGAAAGGAGATATATGAAATGATACAGTGATATTAAAGACAGGACAGAGGATGAGGAAGACCAGAGTGAAGAAAGGGAAAATCATCTTTAAATGTACAGTAAACAATGGAGGGAGAAATGGACAGACAGAATGAAGAGAGAGGAAGGGAAAGGAAAGAAATGAGAGAGAGAGAGAGAGAGAGAGAGAGAGAGAGAGAGAGAGAGAGAGAGAGAGAGAGAGAGAGGGAGAGAGAGAGAGAGTTATGTGGAAGGATAGAAGTGAAAGGACACTGAAATCAGGTTAGAATAGAAGAAAAAGAAATTAGGATTTGATAAACGCAACTAAAACTAAGTCAGTGGGGTGGAAAAATAATAGTTAGAGGAAGTTTGGCACGTAAGAATGGTTGGGATTCAGGTATACTGCTGTAGGTAAGGAGATGAGAGGATAGGTTAGACAGATAAGTAGGAAAGCCTGTACGTAGATAAATAGGACGGTAGGTAGGTAGGGAGCCAAGGCTAAGCTGAGTAAGGTAGGGCAAGTCAGTGTTTGGTAGGGCAAGGAATGATGGCACAGAGCAGGGTAAGGGACGCCACCACTCAATCATTTTATAGACCACTTAAAGCTAAATACCCTCTGGAGAGAGAGAGAGAGAGAGAGAGAGAGAGAGAGAGAGAGAGAGAGAGAGAGAGAGAGATGATGCAGGGAGGGCACCTCTCTATGCATAATTACCTTTTTATAGGCTATTAAGAAGCCAACTACCCCCTGCCTGAGTCAATATTCTGATTGCCAGTTACACCGAGCCATAAAGTCTCCGAAAAATGTAGAGCAGTGATGAAGCAGGGGTTAGGCAGTGGTCGAACAGAGCTGGAGCTGGGATGGAGCAGGTGTAACATATCCTATTCTGACGTAATAGTATATTCATGGATATTATATTGAATGTGTACGTGACTATATGTGGCTCCTACGTGACTGTATGTACTTAGAGCATTTTTTTATGTTAGAGGCTCTTGCTGTGTGTGCAAAACTGCAGCTGAAAGACAATAAGAGAAATAGGTTGCAGAGCTAATTAACAGGAAGAAGCTTGGGGGTTCGCACGCATCAATTCATTGACTATCTATCTCCCTAAAAAACTTAAGACTTTACGACATAGTTTATATGCACCTTCATGACCACCAAGAACAGCGATTCACTGGGCTGGAACAGTTCTAAGGCAGGGATGGAGCAGGGATGGAACCGGTGAATTGCCCTGGTGGAGATGAGTGGGATAATTGTGGAAGGGGTGTGTAGGGGCGCATGGGGATGTGGTAATTGTGTTGAGAATATTATGGAAAGAATCTAGCTGTGAGATAAAGATGATAAGCGTTTGGTAAATATATGAGAATTTCAGAAAGGCGGTGGCAGTTGTTGTACGGATGTGATAGATGTGAAGAGGAGTATGAAAGGGTTTGGAGAAGTGTAAAGAGGAAGTAGGGGATGTACTGTGTAAGGGGTGCTGGTGAATGGGAGCGGGTGTGGTAGTTGTGGTAAAGGGTATGTGAGAGTGTGATAATTCTGGCAGGTGTGTAGTGGTTGTGGGAAAGGTTATGTACTTCTGTGTTAGTTGTGGATGGAATGTAGTTGTAGAGGCAATGTGGCAGTTGTGATAGGAATTATGTACATTGGCGGGGGAATGTGGTGAAAGTCGAGGTGTGTTAGAGTGTGGGTGTGCTATTTGTAAGAGAAGTATGATAGGTACAGAGGGGATGTGGAAATTGAAATGAAGGGTGTGGTGGTTGTGGTAAGGATTTGGTAGTTGTAGTGTGGATGTGGTAGTTGTGGGAGTGATGTTGTACAATAGGCGTAGAGGCAGTGTGGCAGTTGTGTGGATCTGGTAAGTGTGGTAGGATATGCGACGTAAAGATATGGTTGGTGTGTAGCAGTTATGCGTATTAGTCAAGAAGGGAAAGGACATTTTTTATCAACCTTTTCACCACAAGTATATCGTCTATATTTCACTCTTGCTGCTGCCACACGATTAGGCTAACCTTTGAGGACTGTTCTTGAAATGATGAAATTAATTATGGTTTTATCACTTTCCCGCCCACCGACTCCCAAACTCAGTTTGAGAACTGATTTCTAAAATGAATAAAACTACCTGCACGGAGCAAAAATACACACACACACACACACACACACACACACACATATATATATATATATATATATATATATATATATAGATATATACCTCCGATTCAAGGGGTTAAGGAGAGCACGGAGCCTTCCCCATCACATCCATCCTGTTTGAGGCTTATTTACCAAAGATGTAGGCTATAGTGAGTTTTTGAAGGATGATCTCCAGGAAAAAAGACATTGAAAATATATAGAGAATAAAAGACATATAATCACTGTGAATGGAAAGATGGAGATATTGTGTTTATGATGCATTAAAAATAAACGTGCTTCTCTGCATCAGATCCGAGGTTTATATATCAAAATCGTAATCTGGTGCGTTGTCTATAAACTGTCGTGCTGGACTCGTACACAGAGGTTGGATTTGGAAATTCTGCCGCATATACTGGTATCGTGTAGTTAGAGGTACCAGCTGAAAAAACAGCACGCAATTTCGTTATGCCACGTTCTATGGATTCTGTTTCTCACTGTCACTTACACAGCGATACAGACGCAAGATGGAATGCCCAGTACGAAATTAGTGAACTAAGCGTGGTTCTTCAAAATTATGCCCCAGATTTTCAACTTTGGGGATTTTATGGCATTTCTTCCATAGCGATTTATTTTGCACATCTCAGTAACCGTTTGTGTGTTATTGATGTAAGTTATATTAACATTAAAACGACATAAGCAGTATATTAAAAGGAATAATACATAATACGCAAAATAAATCGCCCAGTCGGAGGTGTTACAAAATCTTCAGAGCCACTTGGAGTACTACCCTCTGTGCGATTACAAGCGAGGTATACAGAGAAGCCTGTGAAATGAAGAGTAAAATCATCATTGGATATTGTCAGATGTGCTGTACAACTTAGAACAAGGTAAATGAATGTTAAGAAGAGAGAAAGGGTGAAAAGGAAACCATGAGAAACCCCTAGATCGAAACATTTAGAAATATCAGTGGCCGCCTATAACGCCGCCCTTGAAATGTCCAGAGAGGAAGTATAAGCTGGATTGTAATAAAACTGTAACCGTAACATCCAGTCCGATATTCCCTTGTTCGAGGCGTCAGCTCGTAAGACAACGATACCGTAGTGCAGTACATTTATGAGTAGTTGACCATATAATTTCCTTCGAATCGTTAGGGTGCAAGGCTAGGCTACCGTAGCCCAGTACATTTGAGAGGTTGATAACCAGTGTGCACCCTATGTTGCCACTACTGGACTGATAAACATCCAATCACCTCTTGGAGAACGAACCTATGCACATGAATAACCGTCACTCCGACTTCGCTGCCTAAAGCCACTGTACCACAAGGGTCCATAATGTATACAGTATTTGTGTTGGACTCCTGTAATGGGATGAGATATGTTTACTGCATGATATGGTTGGCAAAGGTGGGTGTGGCATGTTGTCGGTGGGTGTAGATGGGTGTAAATGAGGTGTGGGAATGAATGGTGTACTAACGTATAAAGTATTCCGTAGGGAATGGAACAGATCAAAAGAGAAGAGTAGGTACAACAGATACTATCAACTTCTTCTTTGAGCCCATGCTGCTGTTTCCATACCAACAACAAATGACGGAGGACAAGAGAGACTGTACAGTGCTTTCAAAGAACAGTTCCTGTATTTTATAATCTACTCTCAATTCTTTAAGTTTGTTGACAAAAAAAACATATAGAAATTTGTTTTCTTATGCAGTGCTTCAACATGTGATGAAAAATTAAAATTTCTGTCAGTGATGGTATCCAGATACTTGTATTCGTGCACATTCTCTACATACTCAGAATTAATAATCAAGGGTTGCTGTGTCATTGGTGTCATGCTGAAATCCACTACAATTTCCTTAGTTTTGCTGACATTGAGCTCCAAGAAGTTGTCCTTGCACGATTTGGTAAAACAGTCTACTTCCTGTGTGCAAATAAAGTCATTGTTCTTACAAAGTGAAACTAACACGGTATCATCAGCATACTTAAAAAGCCTACAGGAGTCATGTACACATCTGCAATCACTTGTATAAAGAATAAACAGAGGTGGTGATAGCACACAACCTTGGGGGCCCCTGTGTTTATAACTGACAGTTTTGAAGTTTTGCCCATAAATTTCAAATGCAAGGGTCTGTGAGACAGGAAATCAGGAATCCACAAGACAAATTAGAAATGACATTCATTGGAATTAGTTTCGGGATCAAAGGAAGAGGCTGTATGGTGTTGAATGCACTTGAAAAATCAACAAATAATATTTTTGTAAGGTATTTAATTGATCTGGTGTTGAGACTTTCTACACATCTTAGAACAAAATCTATGACTGATAGTGGAGGGTCTTCAATGCACCTTTTCTCTCTGTAAGCAAACTGTGATGTAGCCATATTATAGCCTATGTTACCTGTTCATACATATTTTTTTGATAACATGTTGAAGACATTTCATAAAAATACACATCAAGGCCACTGGTCGATAATCGTTATGGCTTTTTGGTGTTCTGGTTGTTGGAACAGGGACTATCTCAGTCTTGATATGTATGCCTTGTTTAGAGAACATTGGAATATTCCACACAGAATTGGAGCTAGTTGTTCTTTACAGAGAGAAACCACCTTTGCACTTATTTTATCAGGTCCAGCTGCTTTACCACATATCACTCTCTTCAACCTGTCCATGCTGTCTTTTTGAGTTGAACTGTTTACTCGTCGTTTTTAGTTTTCAAGAATTCAGATATGGTGTGTCGGTGTATGGAAAAGTCGTGGACGTGAAACATACAGTAGAAATTGTTTAGTTCATTAGAATAAATTTCAGGATTTTGTACATCTGCCATGCCTGCTTTCTTTGTAAAACTAGTGATTTTCCTAAGACCACTCCAAACTGCTACTGTGTCATACCTAAATAAGGTTTCAGTTTTTTCTGTGTACCATTTTTTGCATGAGACAGTGTATATATATATATATATATATATATATATATATATATATATATATATATATATATATATATATATATATATATATATATATATATTTTTTTTCTGAAAGGATTTTGAATTTGCCCTATCATTGCCAAAAACGCAACGCTTCTTCTCATTCAACAATTATATAAGTTCATTTGATACCCAGAGTTTGTTATTATTGGTAGCATTTCACTGTTTTAGCTGGTACCACAATAACGCGGAAAGAAATGCATGAATTTAGGACATCAACATTGTAACTGCTACTAGCATTTACATCGTACAGCACACTCCAGTCAGTCTGATCTAAACATCCCCTGAGAGTTTCACGTGAATCCGCACTCAGTGTCAGGACAGATTTCACTACAGGTTTGGGAGTTTTTAGCTTTTGCTTATAAATGGGTGTTAATAGAGACATAACATGGTCCGATAGTCCTAATGGTTTGTATTTTTTAGACACATCCCCTCGCTTTACGATGCAGTAAAAGTGACCCAATATATTCTCACGTTTTGTAGCAAAATCAATATATTGTTGGTAATGGGGAATACAGTTCTTAAAATGTGAGCCATTAAAATCTCCTGCTATTATTTTAACTGTATCTGGAGAACTAGACTCAATCTTGCACACTTCATCATACAGGTGTTCAGCAATTTTCACATTAACACCAGGTGGGATGTATACAGCTATTAAGAATATTTTGTTAAATTTTCTTGGAAGATAGAATGGTCTCAAAGACAAAGACATGAATTCAGTATTGTCGTTACACATCTTGTCACACCAGTCATATCCCTGCACCATCGGTTGTTAATATAGGCACAAACACCACTACCATCACCGTTTTTCCCAGATTCAGCTGATCTGTCACTTCTAATTAATTGGAAGCCAACTACTTCATAAGCAGTTTTTTGGTCATTCTCTGTGTCAAGCCGTCTCTGTTATGTCGACAGCTGATGCTTCTCGTTACGCATAATTCCATTCGCACTGGGCCACCAGTTCACCCACTTTATACCTTAAAGAGGGTTCATTGCCCGACATACACATTGGTAGAGAAAGTTTTGGACCCCTCCTTCCGCATCGTACTCTTACTCCGCCCCGCCGTCCTCGCTTTCTTCCATACCCAGTACGTCTGACCATCTTAGAAATTCCATTCAGGGCTGTCGTGCCGAGGGAAGCCAGAGAAAAGTTCGTCACGGCAGTAATCGAGCTGCCCGTCGTTGTTTACTACAGGTCTTCATTTCCGCCACTGACAGGGAAGCCTTACCAAAAATAATACCTCCCAGCACAAACAGGCAAAGTAATGTGACATAAGTCTTGCTCAACATGACCACTAGTCACTTATGTAAAGCTTGGTATTTATGGAGACACTTCAGGCCATGAAAAATTGCTTATAAACTCGTGAACATAGAGGAGCTAGAAGACACATTGCTCGCCCTCTGTGCGGTGCCCTACTCTCCAGTTTTCCAATTAAAGGTGCCACAGATTGTCAATTAATGAGTAATATCTACATACCATTTGCTGATGTCGGCAAGTACCGCATTTGCTTTGTGTGTGTGTGTGTGTGTGTGTGTGTGTGTGTGTGTGTGTGTGTGGAGAGAGAGAGAGAGAGAGAGAGAGAGAGAGAAGAGCAAACACACACACACATAGAAACACGAATACACACACACACACACACACACACACACACACACACACACACACACACACACACACACACACACACACATCCCAGCGAAAGAGAGACTTCTATACAGCTTGGAATCAAATTGGATACAAAGTAAGCAATTAATGATGAGGAGAAGGAGTGGCAGCTTTGGCACATGGTGCTGGAAGGCCCTCTAAACTGTGTTGGGGAAGAGAATAGGTGTTATGCAGGAGAGAGTAGGTGTTGTAGAGGGTGACAAGGTTTATAGAAGGATGTTGAGCTGGATGAGAAGGATGCAGAAAGTAGTAAGGAATGTATAGAAATTCCGTGGAGGGTGTCCGGGTTGCAGAAGAGCTTTTTAATGTATATAGTTAAAGTGTTTGCCTATTTGTATATGAAGAGATTAATGTATCCAGTAAAGTGCGCTTTGTGAGTGTGTGACGAGCGAGCGAGCTTTTGTACATATGCCTATCATCGTTATTTCATCTTCGTGTAAATTTTCAACATTTCTGGGGAGGTAGTTGAACAATAACAGAGGAATAATTGAGCTAAATATTTACTTTCTCATTATTCTCTCTGGATGTGCATATAGCGAGGATCCGTAGCATTTACCACATACACAAAGTTCAGTTCTCCGCGTCTGATTTGCTGTGTCAACGAACTGCATCAGTAAACATTTAGCTATTGACTGAATGATAAAGCCCAGAATTGGAGTAATTACCCTTGCTGATTTCACCCCCTGAACGTAGAACAAACGTTCATATATAATTATGAGCGTAATATCCGATATTTAAATGTTATTATTCGTGCAAGAAAGCATAATTTTACCCCAGAAAACATTATTAAAATTCGATTTCACAGTGGAACTTGTCAATTGTTGCCTTCTGTACATTCCCTAGGAAAACTGGGATTCCAAGGAGTTTCTTTGGTCTCATGAGTATATATATATATATATATATATATATATATATATATATATATATATATATATATATATATATATATACCAAATTTATTGCATGTATCTACTACCTGCTGAAAGAATTTCTTCTCTATCTCACATAGTAGAAAAAATATTAGCCTCTGAAAACCATCTCGGTCGGGCTGGGCAGGATCCTGTCAGGCCACTCATATCTCAGCTGAACGTAGAGTAAGCATTGCTTTGCCTGCTGCGCTCGCTCGCTCGTAATTAAATGCATATAGGTGCATAGAAATGTCTGTTTTTGTGTCTGTACATCTATGTCTGTGCATTGATATAAAAAATGTGAAATGTAGATGCCTGAATGCATGTTGTTAACCGGTGCACATGACGAATATATGGAACACTTTGTTTAATGTTGAGAGTGATAGAAGCTGGATGTGTGTATGAGTCGCAGTAGTAGTGATGGTGCAGGAGAATGCTGATTGTATAGTAGGTGAATGGTGAAGAATGATGCTTGGTAGGTGCATTGTGTGTGTGATGGCTGTTCTGCATGTCACATAGGAGGCTTCACAAAGTCTCATTGTTACCGATATACAGTATTTTGGAATTATATATAAACATTCGTCTGTATGGTATTTTGCCGTTATATTATCGACAGTATTTGCATATCATTTTAAAAATAGATATTCAGGTGTAACATGACGATATGAGTGTTATTAAAGTCCCAAAACATTTAGCATATGACCCTGAATGAGGTTTGATGGAGATGGTGATGGTACAGGAGGATGGTTATTGTATGAGAGGTAAATGACGAAAGATGAAGGGTGGGTACATGGTTGTGATGATGTCACAGGGGAATGAAAATCATGGTAGTGGGATGGTGTAGGGGATATGGTAAGTGCTGGTAGAGTGTTATTAAAGAGTGAACTGTGCATGGAGGGCGGCTGGTAAGTTTGAATGTGGCATGATAGTGATGGTCGTGTTGGGTGATCAGAGATGGTGCGGCAAATGACTGGTGAAGAGTGATCTGTTGATCAAATCCGGAGGTGAATGATAAAATACACCATTAAAATAAGTGCAAGCTTGTAGATGTAAGTCAGTGATAAGTGGTGATTGCATGGTAGGTGTGATGGTGGACAGCTAGTGGTAGATGTATGGTACGGGCGATGAGACTGGTTCATGGTACATGTTGTTGGTAAAGAAGGAATGGTGATTGCATGGTAGACGAGGTAGGTGAATGAAGTGTGACTGCATGGTAGGTACAGTAAGTGGTGATGGATGAGTGATGGGTGCATGATAGACCTGAGTGAGACTTGGAGGTGGTGGGGATGCAGGGTAATGGTAACTGTATGGCAAATGGAAGTTGATAAATTAGAGCTGCATTGCACAAGGTCAGTAGCCTACATGCCGAACGCATGGTAGTGATGGTGAAGAGGCAGCGATGAGTGCATGGCAAATATGTTGGCAACGGCGATTCGGGGGGATTGATGTGTGCATAGTAGGTGGATAGGCAGCAGTGGTGAAAAGTGAATGGTGAATGGTAAGTGCATGGTAGGTCTGAGTGATGCTTAGTGGTGATAGTGGTTTAGGGTAGATAGTAATAGAATGGTACGGTAGTTGATTGATAATGAGTGGGAATGGTGTTTCCTGGTAGGTGGTCAGTGGTGAACCGTGAGTGGTGTTTGCAAACACAGAGTTTTGGTTGATTTATAAATGGTGATTGCTGGGTGAACAGAGACTGAGGAGGAACAAACCTGCTCGAACAGTCTGACCGACCTGAGAAACAAACAAGTGTTTTTCCAGTTGCTAACTAAGCGTGCTAACCAGAGTAACGACGGCTATGGCGACAACTATGATGGTGACGATTAAATTTTCCACGGAAGCATACACTATCCTCGTATAACGTTAAGACTGGAGAAATTATGCTAAATACTGTATTGTAGTTTGCAAGAAGGTGAAATCATTGCAAGAAGGTGAAATACTCTAGTCTCGTGAGAAATTGTGATGAATAAAAGTATAGAGAGACACAAGAATTAATGCATGTGTTCGCCCTGCATGACAGATATGAACTCCATGAGAGATATGTTTTTCCATTTTAATCCTGCTCTCTCAAGACGACTTAAGTTAGCTTAGAGGTGACTCTAAAAATAGAGGTGTTAGATGCAGCTTTCAGTGCCCGCTGCACTACGACGTCTCACCTAAATTGTAGGTAGCAAGAACAATACATCCTAGGGTTGATCGGGTTAACTCTTGCAATACGGTGACATGTTTTTTCCATTTAATTCTTAATTCACCCTATTATATATTCTTCCTCGGAGAGACTACTTGTAATGATGGAAGTAGTGAGAGCTATAGCAAACCAGTGAAGTTTTAAAGCTATCTCTAAAGCTGAATGAAATCACTCGGTGGTAACAGCTATAACAGAATATCCTTCATCGAAGTGGTTAATAGAAGAGAGAGATATACTAGATACTGATGCACCAAATATGAGAGAGGTATATTAGTCATAATATTGCAACAAAGCAAGTATAGCAGAGGAAATACTCAAGGTGAGCATATGCTGAGCAGCATGCTGGATTTTTATAGATCCACTGAAAATGAAAGAGGGTAAGTGAACAAAATAATAGTAGAAGGTGAGAAGAGTAAGAAATGATAGAGGCATATAAAATAGATTACAATTTCAACCAAAGTATATTAAGAAGTATTTGCTAAGTGAGCATATATTCTGCTTGACAACATAATTCCTTCAGGTGTAAGGACGTTTGGTGATGAAGTATAGTGGTTATATTCTGGTTATATTTTGGTTATTAACTTGTCACCATTTTTCAGTCTCCCCCTACCTGTCTGTAACCTCACTCACTTTCACTCTCTCCTGCCCCTATATTGTAAAATCTCTCTCTCTCTCTCTCTCTCTCTCTCTCTCTCTCTCTCTCTCTCTCTATAGGCGCCTTCCTTGTGAAAGTTACAGCAGCCTCTCATCGTTTACGTCTCCACCAGGAACTATTGAAAATGTCGATTGTTAAATTTTTAAATTTTAGTAACAATATTTTTCAAACATTTTCATCATGAAGGATTAATGACATCAGTCCGATGACTAATATGCCATTTGTTATTGCTGCCTTCAGACGACTTTATTCAAAGAAGGGGAGATCTTTCGGCTTTGTGAGGTTAGATATGCATTTCATTAACACTTTCTAACACAGGTCCCGCCCAAGAGAAATTAATATGTCCTTAAGTCTCAAGAAGAACAACAACAACAACAAACAACAACAATAAAGGTAACTAGACTGACGTGGTCAAGTCTACCAATGCGACGACTTCCCTTTTTGCTCTCCACACCAGGAAATGGATGGGCAATCCACGCTGGGGCTTAAAAATATCCTCCCACAGGGAATTTACCTGGTTCTTCAGAGAATTCAGATGGCTTGACTTGTATCACGCTGTACTGGAGTAGCAAATGTGAGTGACTTCTGTCTAGAGATCCCGGGTATGATTCCCGGCTGGAACAACAAAAGCTTTCCACAGATGTACGCACGTGTAATGTGTGTTTTTTTCTATATATATATGTATCTATCTATAGCCCGACGCCCTAATCCCGCAAAGGGTGGCCGCAGACAAAACGACTCCAAGTCGCTGTCACCCACCATTTGACTACCCTCCCCCAACTCACTCCCCCCTCCATATACCACTCAACTCCATCCCTCCACCTCATCCTCGGTCTTCCCCTCCCTCTCCCTCCCTCCATCTCACCTACATACACCCTCTTTGTCTTTCATTCTCCATTCTCTCCACATGTCCAAACCACCTCAGTGTATTTCTCCTAATCTTCCCAACCACATCAACATCCACCCCACAACGTTCTTTCACTTCTTCATTCGTCAACCTGTCCCTCCATGTCACTCCACATGCTCCTCTCAAGTAGCTCATTTCCACTACTCTCACTCTTGCTTTGTTCCCCTCTTGCAAGGTCCACGCCTCGCTTCCATACGTCAGGGTAGGGATCACAATACTATCATGCAGTGACTTCTTAACCTCCATACTCACCTTATTTCTCATAACTGCTTTCAGTGAACCAACAACCTTCCTTTCCTGCTGTACCCTTTCACGCACTTCATCCCCCAACGTTCCATCTTTACTCATCACACTACCCAAGTACTCGAATGCACTCACATTCTCCATATCCTCGCCATGCAATCTCACCGTGCATTCTGTGACTTCATTCCTCACAAACACCATAACTTTACTCCTGTTTACATTAACTTTCAGACTCCTCTTCCTACACACTGTCCCAAATTCATTCACCAACCCCTGCAACTCCCATTCATCTTCACTCAACAATACTGTATCATCAGCAAACAACAACACCGGAATCTTCCAAATCTTACCCTCATTCATTACAGCCAGCCCCACATTCACTCCCCTAGCACCTCCTTTACAACCCTATCCATGTATATATTAAACAGCCATGGAGACATCACACAACCCTACTTCAGTCCCACACTGAGATCAAAGAACTCATTCAGCTCACCATCTACTAGCACCGTACCCCTAGCTCCTTCGTACATACACTCCACAGCACTCAACAACTTCCCCTCCACTCCATATATTCTTAATACCTTCCACATACCTTGTCAATCTATTGTGTCATAAGCTTTCTCCAAGTCCATGAAGCCAGCATACCCTTTCTTTCCCTTCTCTAGATACTTCTCCACTAAACATCTTAGAACAGATATCTGATCTACACACCCCTTCCTAAATCCCCCTTGTTCTTCTCCAACTAGCTTCACTGTCATATGCCTAACCCTATCAATGAGTATTCTACAAAATATTTTTCCAGTCACACTAAGAAGGCAAATACCCCTGTGGTTACCACATACTTCTCTTTCTCCTTTTCCTTTGTGTAAAGGAACAATTATACCTGATTTCCAGTCCTCCGGAACCCTTCCCTCTTCCCAAGCCAATCTACATAACTTCCATATCCACTCCACTACAATCTCACCCCCATACCTCAGCATTTCACCACACACGCCATTAATTCATGGGGCCTTTCCCATCTTTATCTTCTTCATTGCTTCCACTATTTCCGCCCTACTGATCTCTTCCTCCCTCCTCTTATCTCTCCTCCCAGCCATTTCCCAACCACTTATACTCGCGCTGCTCTCACTCTCTACATTCAACAAATCCTCAAAGTGCTCCTTCCATCTCCTCAATCTCTCTCTCTCTTCTCCACCAACAATCTATTATTCCTATCTTTTACTCCCCTACCACTTCCTCTTTCTCACTTCCTTACTTTCTTTACCTCCTTCCAAAACAATTTCTTACTCCTCCTCGATTTCATACTCAGATTCCTCCCAAATTCTTCATCCACTTTCTTCTTACTCTCCTTCACCAATCTCTTCACCTCCCTTCTCCTGCTCACATATACTGTACCTCTCTCTTCTCTCTCTCTCAACTTATCCCCTACCTCTACTCACTAACCATTCACTATATGCCTTCTTCTTTAGTTGCACAGCGCGTTTCACCTCATAATTTCACCATTCTGTCCCTTGCACACTCCTGCATCTCCTCCTCAATCCACAAACCAACTCACATGCTGCACCCATCTCTTCCGTGAATATCTTACATACGTCTTCCACTCCTTCCATCTGCTCTAACTCATACTTTCCCAATCTTTCTTCCACTATGCTCTTATACTCTGCCATTCTCTCACTGTCCTGCAATTTCTCCACTCTTCTCACAGGTGCTGTTTCTTCCTGTCTTCCCCTTCGTCTCTTCAGCCACTTTCTCTGCAGCCTTACCTTGGCCATCACTAATTGATGGTCCGAGATTCCATATGTAAATATATATCAATATATATATCAATATATATATCAATATATATATATATATATATATATATATATATATACTGTATATGTATATAGATAGATAGATAGATAGATCGGTAGATATATATATATATAT
Source organism: Coenobita brevimanus (assembly GCF_032717465.1). NCBI lineage: Eukaryota > Metazoa > Arthropoda > Malacostraca > Decapoda > Coenobitidae > Coenobita > Coenobita brevimanus. Next base: position 22,841,956 of record NC_136975.1, read on the forward strand.
ATATATAAATATATATCCAGAACTTTTTTAGTTATAGGTCATTGCCTGTGTTAACATATTCGGTATTGTATTTTATCTGTTGTCTGAGAATGTGTGCCTGTACTCGTTTAAATGTCACGCGTCGGTACAGTTTAAAGTCCAACGTGGATTTTCTAACCTCTTTGCTACAAATTTGTCTGCCATGGGTATCTATCTATCTATGTATCTATAGCCAGACGCCCTAATCCCGCAAAGGGTGGCCGCAGACAAAACGCCTCCAAGTCGCTCTGTCACCCACCATTTGACTACCCTACCCCCAACTCACCCCCCCCTCCCTCATATACCTCTCAACTCCATCCCTCCACCTCATCCTTGGTCTACCTCTCCCTCTCCCTCCTCCCACCTCACCCACATACACCCTCTTAGTCAGTCTTTCATTCTCCATTCTCTCCACATGTCCAAACCACCTCAGTGTATTTCTCCTAATCTTCTCAACCACATCCACATCCACTCCACAGCGTTCCTTCACTTCTTCATTCGTCAACCTGTCCCTCCACGTCACTCCACATGCTCCTCTCAAGTAACTCATTTCCACTGCTCTCACTCTACATCTCTACAATTAATTGTTATACGTATCATGTATGTAAATTGATGTTGCTCTTGCAGTGAACTGACTGTCATGTATGTCACAGCACAAATCAACAGTAAATGTGCATGTATGAAATTACCTATGTTCGTATGAGGCACACTAGTTAAGTAAAAACCATGATATAGGACCCCATGCTTTCATAACACAGACGGTACACACAAGACTGCCGGGGCCTTCACCAATTCATGACTCTAGATCCGTCCCTCTAGGACCGTACTACCCTCTCCTTTACACCCAAGCCTTCCTTTCCTGTTCGGAAGTATGTCCCATCATACATTCAGTCTTTTATCGCCCAGAGACCCGGGGCTAGTCTACTTAATCCAGACGTTAACCCTTCCATTCCGGTGACGCATATTGTAACCTTTTGCTACTGCTAGACGATGTTTTTTTAACACAGGAATGAATTTTTGAAAGTGAAAAGTTTAATGTACCCATCAAAACTCGTTAAATAATTGTGTCTTTCCAATTTGAATACAATCATATTGTGGTGCACTTATTACAGTGAAACAAAAGCATCATCGGTCTCAAGGGGTTAAAGGCAAGTGACCAGTTGTTCTTCCTTGAGTGATACTATGTGAGGCAAAACTCTGAACATCAGGTGTAATCTCTTAAACGTTAAATCCAGTTTGAGCACCTAATCCATTCGAGTACCAGACGTCCATTTGGGGAAACTGAAGTTGAACAGAATAAAAGTTAATGCCCGATAAACCAGCCACCCTACACTATTCATTTTATAAGGTATGCCTTCCCTGCCATGCCTCACTAACCACTGTTTTCCTAAGCCATTAACCCCATCAATCCGATGGCATTATTTCGTTCTTGCTGCTGCAACACAATTTTATTCATTGTTGGGAAAACTTTCGTAGTGAGGAAGTATAACATGCTCTCTCTCTCTCTCTCTCTCTCTCTCTCTCTCTCTCTCTCGCCATGAATCTACCTATCTATATCTCTGTCTCTATCAGTGTAATTATGTATCAGCTTAAATATCTACAGTATTTGTGGTTTCTGGTCGGTGGGGACCACCACCATCGGCTTACTCATTGTAGTGCTACTCTACTCAAGGGTGACTTTAAACTGAGTGACAAGCCAAAATACTTTCTGTAAGCTAGGACATCATTTAATATGCTGGGTGTTAACCCTATAATTAAGCAGTGCGTGCTTGCTACGTGTCAACAAGTGGGTTGGCGAAAAGTCAGTGCCCCTCCCCCGGAAAACAACTAACCAAAAAGACAAAATGCCTTGAACAAGGACTGACCAACAGGTGACGACCAGGGACCGTACAAAGAACATGGTGCGGATTTCAATCTGGAATGTGAGGGGTCCGAATGATGAAGTGAAAGAGAGAGAGATATTGTCCGAGTGCTTGAGGAAACAGAAGTGGACAAATGTGGATTAACTGAGACCAAATGGCGGTGTGAGTTTGAAAGACTATCGGAGTATGGATTGGGTATATACTGTATGGGGGGGTAGATGAGATTGAGAGAGCAAAGCAGAGCGTATGTATTCTTGCATGCAAGAGATGGGAAGAGAATATAAGAGAGTATGGATCAGTTGGTTGAAGAATTGTGTGGTTAAGATTAAAAGTAGAAATATAAGCCTGGGCGATTGTCTTTATATGCGCCAACGAAAGACCGTGCGAGCAGAGTAAGAGTTCTGAGCAAATGTGGAAACATACAAAGAAGAGGAGAGACCGAACGTCTTTGGTTGGAGATAAGAATAGAAAAGTAGGGAAGGTGAGGATGGATGGAGTAGTTGGTGAGTGGGGTGTGCCTGCGGAAGTGGAAGAGAATGGTAGTGCTCCATTCACGTCCAGTGAAGAAGCTGGGGATAGCCATTACCCTCTTTAGGCAGAGAATGGTGCTCAGGTATATAAGGCGAGTGATGAGAAGGGTGGGTGATGAACCGAGCGAATGGAAGGCAATGACTGATTGCGTGTGTTTGGAGAGACTGAGAATGTATGTACTGGATGCGAGAGCATACAGCGGTTGAGGCAGTGGACTTTTTGACGCCACTTAGTGCTGGCGAAAGTCAAGGTGCAAATGCGATGAATAGATAGAAGTAGAGAATGACGGAAGTAGTTCATGTAAAAAAGGTTGCAAGAGGAGGAAAAAAGGCACAATATAAGAGAGGAGTGAAGGAGTGCCAAGGTAAATGTGATTTGGAACATATGGGGAGGTGGAAGGTATGTGCAAAATATTCACAGAAGAAATGCGTGCAGCATGTGAGGCGGTGTATGTGGTGAAGAGACAAAAAAAAGGGATGCAAGGAACAGCATGGTGGAATGGAGAGGTGAGACAAACTCTGTTGCAAAAAAGGAAAGAATATATTGAATGGATGGAAAGCAGGGGCTTGGAAGAAGTAGAGAGACGGAATGGAGAGTTCTATGTAGAGAAGAAGAAAGATGTGAAAAGATTAGTATGAGAGATTAAGATGAGAGTAGATGAGAAATTTGGAAGGAATTTGAGAGTAAAATCGAGGAAATATAAGAAAACATCTGGAAAGAGGTAAAGAGAGATAAACAGGGAGATAAAGAAGGCAGTAAGGAAGTGAAAGATAAAAATTGCAAACTGCTAGTTGTGAAGGGAGAAGAAGTGAACGATTATTTTTTTTTTTAACCAAGAGAATGAAAGTAATGCGAATATAAGTAGCTAGGGAATGGCTGGGAGAAGGAGGGAGATGAGAAGGGAGGAGATCTGTAGGGGAGAAGTAGCAGATGTAACTAGAGACCCCCCCAATGGTGGAATCACACCAGCCGCGAGCAGAGACATACCTAGCGCGGCTCGGAATATGACCTTGACTTTGACCTACTTTCACCAATTTCGAACTGGTCCATACTACACACCTGTAAAATTTTATGATGATATCTTGAGCAGTTGCAAATTTATCGTGCTAACAGAAACACATCACACACGCAGATAGGATCACAGACAGACAGACAAGCTGAAAACAATACCAGCATCGCTATTGCGGCTGGTAATGAGGAAAGTCAAAATGGAGAAAGCCCCAGGAATTGATGGAGTGTGTGGTGAAATGATAAGGCATGGGGGAGAGATGGTAGCAAAGCGATATGGAAGAGATGTAGATTGGCCTGGAAGAAAGGTAGGGTCCCAAAGGACTGGAAGCCAGCTATAATATTCCTTTGTAAAATGGAAAATAGGAAAAAGAAGTGTATGGTAATCATAGGGATATCTGTGTTCTTAGCGTAAAAGGAAAAGTGAATGGTAGGATAATTACTGACGTTGAAACAAAGCAGGGAGGTTTTAGAAAGGGAAGAGGTTGTGTAGATCAGATATTTAACCTAAACTCTTTAGTGGTAAAGTTTCTGGGAAAGGGAAAGAAGCTGTATGAAGGCTTCATCGATTTGGAGAAAGCATATGATAGAGTGGATAGACAAGGAATTTGGAAAATATTAAAAAAATACGGAGTAAATGGGAAGCTGTTGAATGCCGTGAAGAGTATGTATAAGGGCGCTAAGGCTGCAGTGAGTGTGGATGGTGAACTGAGTGAATTTTTCTATCAGAATGTTGGATTGAAACAGGGATGTGTCAAGTCTCCATGACTGTTCAGTCTGTATATGGAGAGAGATATAAAAGAAATATAAGATAGGACAGTGGATGTTGCAGAAGCCATAATGAAAGAGGGCAGCGTTTGAAAAATTTCTGCTCTGTTGTTTCCAAATGACAATGTATCGTTCAGTGAAGATGAAGGGGAACTACAAGTCTTACTGAATGAGTTTTTTTTTTTTTCCTTTGGTTATCTAGCCAAATCATAATACACAAAATGTTCACATATAATATGTTCATAATGGCTGAGACTATTGAGAGTATAACTCTCCTTGAGGCACCCTTTTGAAACACACTTGATGGCTCCTCTGTATAACAAAGTTAAAGTTCATATATTTTAGTCGCGTCGCACGAATCTGAGGTTGTCATTATCATACCCTGGCAACCTGCCATTCATAAGTGCGTCCGTTTTCATATCATTTCATACACGAATGATATTATTATGCACAAATATATTATACACGAATATTATTATACACGAAATATTATACATGAATCACTTGCGTCTCATTTTATACACGATATCAGACGCACTTTTTAATGGTAGGTTGCCAGAGCACGATAATAAAAACCTCAGTCGCGCGCCGCGACTATAGTAATATGCACTGATACACGAACACATTTATATAGAAGTATTTTCTTTCATTCATACATTCACATGTATACATACTTGTATGTAAGAAGACACACAGACACAATCATACATACATATACACGTACATATTTACACGGATATATATTCTGAAATGCGTGAAAAAAATACAAGTACTAGAGGCCCCTCCAAGGGTGGAACTACACCAGCCGCAAGCTGATACATATCTAGCGGGACGCGAAATATGACCTTGACCTGGAACTACTTCCACCAATTTCGAACTCGTAAAAGATTGTTTTCTCTACTACAAACCTCTAAATTTCTGTGATGAAAGCTTGAGCGGTTGCGAAGTTATCTCGCTAACAGACACACAGACAGACACACTGACTGAAAACAACACCAGCCTCGCTATTGCGGCTGGAGAAAATAAAATAAAGAGGTAAATATTCATATTTGAAGGAGTAAATTTATTTAGAATTAAATGCTCATACATATAGGAGGACTTCCAGTACATGTGCATATATCAACCGATAAATCGAAACATGTTGCCTCTTTGTATTATCTCATGCACTAAGAAGTATCTATGGAAATACAAATGCAACTTGACATGTACATAAATTTATTTACAATTTCTCCTCTACACAACATAAAACATACAAAAATAATTTCACATGCTAATATACATATATGCACACACACATACAAAAACACACATACACACACACATACATTATATATATTCGTACATACATTCACATCTATTTACACGTGCCTACATATACATTCATATACAGATTCATACATACATAAATATATATATATATATATATATATATATATATATATATATATATATAATTATATATATATATACATATATATATATATATATATATATATATATATATATATATATATATATACATATATATATATATATATATATATATATATATATATATATATATATATATATATATATATATACTTGTCCACGTATGTGTACGAATGGACCCATTCATATACACAAACATACGAGAACATGCATGTATAAAAACACATACAGACAGTAGATACACATATACAGTATATAGGCCTATATATATATATATATATATATATATATATATATATATATATATATATATATATATATATATATATATATATATATATGTGTGTGTGTGTGTGTGTATTTTATATATATATAGATATATATATATATATATATATATATATATATATATATATATATATTGTTACATAGCCTATGATTTCATCATCCTTTGTGTAATTTTAACGCACAGTATGCTGCATGTTTGATCACGAGCGTGTTCTGCCTCAGTCCCCCCTTCTACCGTTATAGTAGAGTAAGTCGTCCTTTCTGTTATTCAGTGCGGGATTGTCGACCGTTTGTCCCCATCGCTTCATTTGCGCGTCCTTATTACAAGTTGTATCAGGCTCTGCTGGCCCCTATATAATGAGCTCAGTCTCTGCATCATTGCCACTTAGATCTGCTCCTCATTTTGTTCACATCTCTGTCCTCCCCTGTACAGATATTATTATTGTGAGTGCTCAAGAAATCTCCAACCATCTAGCAGCTGTGTGTAATTTGAGTATAACTGTTGTTGCATTTTTTCTTGTACTGTATAGCATAAGTTTAATTTGTAGGCCTAGTGAAGTTTTTGTAATTCGTGTGGGGTTCTTTATGTCAGTCATTTTTGATAATAGTTTGTATCTGTAATTATTTATCTGGCATTCACTGAGTATTATCTGGTATCTCATTTTATCAGGGCTGACTTAGATAAATTTATTCTTGCTAATTTCGTGTTAATAGAGGCTATTGCAGTTAACCATATATTTAACCTGTTTTTGCCATTACATTATCCTTATGAGTCCTGAATGTTTTGTTGTTAATTTAAGCATTAAACTTTAACTTGTAATTTTACCTAACTCTTTTGTTTTGAACCTGGAACTTTACGGGACAGTAGTGATTTTCAGCATTCTCACTGAAAGTGTACGTTATCTTTCTCTGTTCCGTAACATAAATTTGGCGACCTCGCCAGGATATTCAGGATAATATCATAAGGATATTGCTTGATATTTTGTGACTGTTTCTTATTAATTATGTCTACTATTACTACACTTGATGAAGCCAAGGACTTTTTGTCAAATGTGCAAACAGTGTGTGATATAGAAAACAGAACAAAGAATGAACTTAAGATTGTTGCTCAACAATTGGGATTTGTTGTTCGCTCTCATCAGTCTAAAGATCAAATTGTTGCCATGATTAATGAAAGCTTGTTTAATGTAACTCCTCCAAATGAGCAAACACAGATTGAATTAGCTAAGTTACAGCTAGCCCTGCAGGAGGCTCGTGTTAATGAGGCAAATGCTCGTATTGAAGAGGCACAGGTACAGGCTCAGGCACAAATTGAACTTGCCAGGATTCAGGCAGACCATGAGTATCGCATGAAACAAGGTGGAACTGGATCATCTTGCTCTGATGATTTTGATGTGGCTAAAAATGTTAAACTTGTCCCTCCTTTTAATGAATCTGATTTAACAAAGTATTTTCAGTTGTTTGAGAGGGTAGCTACAGGTTTTAATTGGCCTAAGGAGTATTGGCCAGTACTCCTTCAAACTGTTCTCACCGGTAAAGCTCAAGTAACTTATGCATCTTTGCCTCAGGATCAGTCTGATAATTATGATGTAGTTAAGAGCTTGATTCTTAAGGCCTATGAGCTTGTTCCTGAAGCCTATAGAGTAAAATTTAGGACAACTTATAAGCAAGATAAGCAATCCCATGTTGAGTATGCAAAAATCAAAGAAGATCTGTTAGAGCAGTGGTTAAATTCTAAGAATGTGGATTCTGATTTTGGTAAATTTAAGCAGATGATTTTGCTGGAGGATTTCAAAAGGTGTATTAGTAAAGATGTAAGCCTATATCTTGATGAGAAAAGAATAGATAATTTGTCTGATGCTGCAGTTTTAGCTGATGAGTATGTTCTCACTCACAAAAGATATTCTAGAGAAAAAGGGAAAGCTGAGAGTAAGTACGTTGCCTCTACTCAGAGTACAGGTAACAGGAAAGAAAATAAAGATGATGTTTCTCAGGAAGTAAATACCAGCTTCACCTCTAGATTTCAGAAAAGTAAATGTACTTATTGTAGTAAGCTTGGTCATACTACGGAGAGATGTTTCAGAAGACAGCGTGATGTGAACAAAAAGGAGTCTTTAAATATTCAGTCAATTGGTCTAGTGTCCACTCTTGAGAGTTCCCAGAATTCTTTAACTGAGTTAACTGAACCTGCTTTGAGGGGTAACTTAAATTCTCATGATGGAGCTCCTCTTTTGAGCAGTAACGTGGGTGACACTCTCAAGAGTTCATGTGCTAATTTCCTGTCTGATGGTTTTGTCAGTCCTCTGGACAGTAATGACAGGAAATCAGTTCAAATATATCGTGATACAGGTGCTTGCCAATCCCTTATGCTGACCAGTGTTCTAGGCTCTAATGTTAATTCCTCTGATGAAACTGTAATCTTACAAGGTGTAGGGAATAATTACTTCTCTGTCCCTCTGTGCAGAGTGAATTTAGAGTCTGGTTTTGTTAATGGTTCTGTTATGGTTGGGTTGGTTGAGACACTCCCAATGTCAGGTGTAACTTTCTTACTTGGAAATGATATTGGTGGAAGTCAAGTGTGTCCAGCTCCTCAGTTGTCTAGTGAGCCAGTGGCTGCGTCCCAGGATTGTGATGTCCCTGATGTGTTCCTGCATGTGCTGTCACTAGGGCTAAGTCTAAAGTTACTGGTGATTTAGAGGATAATGATGATGATGATGTTATCCTAGCTGACACTTTTCTTGCTAATTTGGACCACTCACCAGATGAGGCAGTACCCCGTAGTGTTGATAATTTGTCTCGTCAAGAGTTGGTTGAGTTGCAGGTTGCTGACCCTGAGTTGAAAGGTCTAGCTAACTCTGCTTACAGTGAAGAAGAGTCAGCCGGTGCTTCTACTTGTTATTATGTAAAGTCAGGAGTACTTATGAGGAAGTGGAGACCCCCAACAGCATCAGCCGACTGTGAATGGGAGGTTATACATCAAGTTGTCATCCCTCGTGTTTGTAGGCAGGATATCATTAGAGTGGCTCATGATTCCAGTTTGGCAGGACACATTGGAGTGAGGAAGACTGTGGCACGCATTTTGAAACACTTCTACTGGCCAGGTATCTTCAGGGATGTTTCCTGGTATTGTAAGTCTTGTCACACCTGTCAAGTTGTGGGGAAGTGTAATCAGACCGAAAAGGTTGCACCTCTAGTTCCCATTCCTCCTTTTGAGGCGCCTTTCACCCGTGTGTTGGTGGATATTGTGGGCCCTCTTCCTAAGACTTCTTCAGGATTTTCTTATGTGTTGACCATGATTGATATGGCTACTCGTTATCCTGAAGCCATTCCACTTAGAAACATCTCAGCAAAGAACGTGGTTAAGGAAATGCTAGGGTTCTTCACAAAGTTTGGTCTGCCTAAGGAGGTACAGTCAGACCGGGGAAGTAATTTCATGTCGAATGTTTTCAAGCAGTCTCTGAAAGAGTTGGGCATCTCCCAGATCACGTCTTCAGCTTACCATCCCCAGACCCAAGGGGCGTTGGAGAGATACCATCAAACACTCAAATCGATGCTCAAGAAATACTGTTTGGAACATCAGAAAGACTGGGATAAAGGTCTTCCATTCGTTGTGTTTGCTGCAAGAGAATCTCCAAATGAATCACTGGGCTTCTCACCTTTTGAACTACTGTTTGGCCATGAAGTAAGAGGACCCCTTAAGCTACTCAAGGAATGCTGGCTGGCGGAGGAAGATGACGTCAACCTGCTGGAGTATGTGATGAATTTCAAAGAACGGCTGTCCACTGCTTTACAGCTGGCGAGAGAGAATTTAGGAGCTGCTCAGGAGAAGATGAAGACTTGGTATGACAAGAAGTCCAGGTTACGCCACTTTCAGCCAGGAGATCAGGTTTTGATTCTGCTACCAGTTCATGGGCAACCTCTTCAAGCCAAGTTTAGTGGCCCTTATTTCGTGGAGAAGAGACTCAGTGATGTCAGCTATGTCATCGCCACACCAGATCGTAGAAAGAGCAAGCAACTATGTCACATCAACATGCTAAAGTTATATCACAGGCGGGACGAAAATAATCCAGTCTGCACTGTAGCTGTTCCACCCGAGTCTGCAAGTGAAGCTCTCCCATGCAGTATGAGCCTGAGTGATAGTTTGGGGAAGAATCCTGATATCATGAATGATCTCCAGATTAAGCTTTCTCATCTACCTCCCAAGGAAAGGCAGGAGTTTTCGGCATTACTGCAGGAGTACCCGCAAGTGTTCCGTGCCACTCCAGGAAGAACCACTGTGTTGATGCATGATGTCGATGTTGGAGACGCAAAGCCAATTAAATTGCCTCCTTACCGTGTGAACCCAGTGAAAGTTCCTCTCCTCCAGAAGGAGCTTGGCTACCTGTTGGACCACAAGATGATTGAGCCCTGTCAGAGCGAGTGGAGTTCTCCTGTCACTCTAGTCCCTAAGCCAGGTGGGTCACAGCGGCTTTGCATTGACTACAGACGTGTTAATCAGATAACCAAAACAGACACTTACCCTCTCCATCGCGTGGAAGATTGCATAGACAAGATCGGAAAGGCTAGGTACATAAGTAAGTTTGATTTGTTAAAGGGATACTGGCAAGTACCTATGACTGAACGTGCTAGGGAGATCTCATGTTTTGTAACATTAGGAAAGACATTTGCATGTTCTGTAATGCCATGTATAGATTGTTTTAGAGTAATAAGAAATTTCCTTTGTAAATTTCTTTTTTCTTTGTGGGGAGGTGTTACATAGCCTATGATTTCATCATCCTTTGTGTAATTTTAACGCACAGTATGCTGCATGTTTGATCACGAGCGTGTTCTGCCTCAGTCCCCCCTTCTACCGTTATAGTAGAGTAAGTCGTCCTTTCTGTTATTCAGTGCGGGATTGTCGACCGTTTGTCCCCATCGCTTCATTTGCGCGTCCTTATTACAAGTTGTATCAGGCTCTGCTGGCCCCTATATAATGAGCTCAGTCTCTGCATCATTGCCACTTAGATCTGCTCCTCATTTTGTTCACATCTCTGTCCTCCCCTGTACAGATATTATTATTGTGAGTGCTCAAGAAATCTCCAACCAT